>NC_137208.1:19984080-20039080 GCF_960531495.2 Zeus faber | reverse complement strand
AGTCAACAACGAAATCTAACCAAGATAACGTCACAAACACAGTCGCGATTGAACTTTAACTAAAGAAATATAAGACACGAACTCTGAACCATGCAAAGTTACAAAGTGACAGGTATGATTTTATTACTATTAAACTTTATTATGGATGAAAAAAACCAACAAGTTAAAGTATTACAAGAGGACAATTGGACTAAATAAAGCACAGCGGATTAAATGTTATTAAAATATATGCTTCTGAGGACAACTGACACGCACCAGAATAAGTTCTACAAAATAAAAACCCAATAACATTACTGTCAGAATTTATAGACATGCCAGAGATGTCAATATATACAATCTGCCTGCATTATTATGACCGGATTTACAAAGTGGCATAAAATAATTATGTTCTCGAAAATGGATTCATAATCATGATAACAAATTGGGATCACAATATTGACTTAAATAGTCGTGATCATCATTTCAGCCTTAAACGTGCTACTTCAGAACGATAACCGCAGTCAGTTGCAGGGTTGGAAACCCAGCCAATCATGGAATTACATTGTAACCAGGCCGGAATGAATGAACTTCTGCAGCCAAAATTATTATTATTATTATTATTAGTAGTAGTAGTAGTACTAGTAGTAGTACTAGTAGTAGTAGTAGTAGTAGTATTGCATTCTGTTGTTAATGCGTGCAATGCGAGTGACGTGACAAAGAAGACTAAAAGCACAAATGCTGCGTTCCACTGATTTTTGAACTCGGAGAGCTTCGACCTTCTTCCTGGGAAAGCGCAAGGGAACGACAGGAATTTCAAGCCAGAACTTCGGGGCAGAGAGCTCGGACCGAAGTTTACCAACAATACCGACTTGACGTCACGGCAACACGGCGGCACACCGTAATCGGTGAGCTAAGTTCCTTTTGCACGTTTTTTTTAAATTGAAACCATGTCTTACGTCTATTTAAACTACTGTAGGTTTACGTCGATTTGAGCGACCATATTTTTATGCAACGTCAACATACGTTTAATGGCGTGTCAAATTCAGAGGCTTGCCAAACAAGTACGATTGTATCGCGGGCGTCCAACGTTTCCTCGAACAGGATCGATTTCGCGGGGTTCGCGACTCGAAATGACCGATTTCCGAGTTTGACGCGGACGCAGCAAGTGGCACAAAGCCCGGAGAGCACGGCGTGACGTCATCGCGCCCCCGGCTAAAGCTGCCGTTGTTGTTTTGGGGAGAAAACGTGGAAGTGCGGAGGTCCCACGTTTCCCGCCACTCACTTTCGCACCAAGGGAATCTATACTTGTTACGCGACAAGCTAGTCGACCGCACCGGTGTGTTTTAATTTATTTCATTATTGCATTTTTAAAATCCGATTTCGCTCTACCACCCGAGGAAGCCCCCCGTCCGCCCATGGTGCTGGGCGGCTCTCTCTGGATTTCAAACTTCGCAACATGGACCTGTTCGGAGACGGTGCCGTCGCCCGGGCCCACAGATCTGTTGACGGCCCCGGGATGGAGGTGGCGAACATGTCCGACGTCACCGAGGCGAGTCCGCAGGGCTGCGACGACGGAGCGCTCACGGACCGCTTCGGGGTCCTTATCCAGGGGCTCCTGGGGGCCGTCGCCTTCAGCACGCTGATGCGTGAGTATCGTTGGAATAACTGCTCGAAGCGGTTGAGTCGTCGTGTTGTGGCGCTGTATGCAACAAATTGTTATAATACTATAATAGCATTGTAATAACTTAAGCCGTAGGACACTGTGACAATTGAATAATGACGTTGTTGTAATTTAGACATACTCATCTCTTGTCCTCCACGTGAGTAATGGTATATTGACATATCGTATATTTTTCTTTATGTAGCTTTTCTTCTTTCCTTTTCCTTTTTTAGGTTGTTCAAATCGTTTTATGCTAATATTCTGGACAACAATGCAGCAACCCTTAATCCAGACAAATTCTATGCATATGAACATTTACAGATTCTGAAAACCACTTTAGAAAGATGGGTAAAAAATGTCAAGGAAAGAGCATTAATTTTACTTACTGCCTTCCCCCTATGGCCACGTGGCGGGTGGTTGACGTTTCTTATCTAGAGGCTTGAACTGTTTTCAGAATCAGAATCAGATGCTCGGAACCACGAAAAAACACTTTCCATTTGTGACATACATACATACACATACACACAAACACACACACACACACACACACATATATATATATGTGGAAAAAGTATAGCAGTTCGATTATATGATATTATTATTATATTATATATATTATAAGGAGCAAAAACTTGACAGGGATTGAAATGAGAACCCTTCATTCATTAATTCGTTTATTTATCTAACTATCTATGTATTCATTTATTTGTCTATTTATCTATTGATTATATGTATTGATCCATTTATTTATTTTATTGTTATTTTTTGTTATTATATTATTTATATTATTTATTATTTTGCAGTATTTATTGTTATACCAATGTTGTTATTACACTAATCTCTGTCGCAACGTAGCTGAATGTTATTCTCCCTTGTAAGTCGCTTTGGATAAAAGCGTCTGCTAAATGACTAAATGTAAATGTAATTTATTTAGTTACTTATTTACTTACAACTGTCTTTGCAAATGATCTTCACTTCCGCCTTTGATCACATGACCAAATTCATCAAGGCTGATCAGTGTTGAAATACCATCTCCAGCGTCAACAATGGCCATTGATTGCTCACTAACTTGTGATTCCGGGGCAGCTGACTTGCAGAATGTGGGGCATCACACCCACTCACAGTATGACAACAGGCACAGGCTTCACCTAGACGAGGGAGAGCTGGATTAATAGAATTTTAAAAAAGTTTTTAAGTTTTGCTTTGTTTTTTTTGTGGATTGAAATGGCTGCATGTTGTGTATATATGTGTGTGTGTGTGTGTGTGTGTGTGTGTGTGTGTGTGTGTGTGTGTGTGTGTGTGTGTGTGTGTGTGTGTGTGTGTGTGTGTGTGTGTGTGTATATATATACTATATGTATGTGTGCGTGTGTGTGTGTGTGTGTGTGTGTGTGTATATGTGTTTGTGTGTCTGTGTGTGTATATGTATGTATGTGTGTGTGTTTGTAGATAGGTAGATGGATACTTAGATACTTTATTCACACTTTATTCATCCCTGGGGGAAAATTGCAATGTCCCAAGAGCTCACATCATAATAGAATAACATTTTGAAAAAGTGGCAATATATGGGGGAAGAAAGCTAAATATACAATAAAAAATCAACAGTTAAATGTACATGATGAAAATATAAAAAAGATGGCAGGAAAATGGAATATGTGGAAATCCATCAAGAAATATATAAATGAAACGCTGGATTTCCATTCACCCCCACCAAAGACATCACAAAGATTACAATACAGTGCAAAATTAGAATAGAATCAAAATATTAAAGAAAAAAGAACACCATGCATATCATATTGCGTACGGTATTATTGGAATATTTAATTTCATGTTTAATAATGAAACACTTTAAAAAGCAATTCACTTCAAAAAGAGGCTTTAGAGAAGACAGGAAAACAGGGAAAGAAATTCAAACAGTATCTTTATTTCTGCTTCCATTGCGGGTCGCCACAGCGGATCATCTGCCTCAAATACCTTCTGTTCTGTGCATCTTCAACAAAAACAAACATTTCAATGTAACGTATATTGGGGTAACTGGCCCGATGAGCAGCTCCAAATTTCATGTCGCCTGAGCTTGAGTCCGATAAATCACCTCTAATTTAGTCATAGGGGATCTAATGTGTGGTTGGGCCATTCCTATGAAATCACAGTAAAACATGTCTGAAATGAAATGTTAATTGCACCTTAATTACATTATCTGGAGTGATAATTTCTTTGATCCGAGTCTTGCAAACATAGTGAACTTCACCTTTGAGCTTGACTGTTGGTTTGGGTTCAGATGTGACTTGCCTTACAATGATGCAATGACTTAGTCCAATCGCGTCACCTTTGTGGTCGCTTAAGTCTCCATAGCTCCCTATGCTCCAACCTAGATCTGTGTTCTGCACAAAGGGTTGGTTTTCTTCCCCGCATACAACTTCTCAAGGCATTCGAGCTTGTGGGCAATTGTTCCCAACCAGCACACCAATTTCCCATTCCATTTGCGTAGCCATTTGTTCTGCCAGATTCTCTAGATGAGGCCATGCCTTGGCGGTCTCCGGAGTCAGGATGTTTGTCTGATTAGCAACGATAAATCCACGAGTGCAAGCTGTCAGTGCTGTGATCTTCTTAGAGGAGAATAGCCTTATTTGTAGGCCTTTGAGTCTTTTGCAGGATACAGTTGTCCCTCTTGACGACATTGTAGGTAGTTTCAACTTCACTTGCTTAGTGTTTGTCTCTAGAACATCTGCCACTTCCTCAAGAATGAATGAAGAGTCGCTTTGTGAATCCAGCAGAGCGTAGACGAGAACATCCTTACTTGGATCACTTGGCGTTGGCACATAGACAGGTATTATTGCTGAAGTCTGGGTACTATTACCACCTTGCACAACTGTGTTGGATGTGGTTTCCTTGGTGCCATCATGTAGTTGTGTTGACAGTGGCTTTCTTTCCTTCCTGTTACTTACTTCATTTCTCCATTGCACTCTGTTTGGTTCTTGTTCTTGTTTTGAGCGGTCTTTGTGTAGGCATGTGGTGGAATGTTTTGGGAATGTGCCTCAGACCAACCACTTGGATTGATGACATGGACTCAAAAGAGCCAAAGCACAGTCTCTCGCTCTGAATAAATTTGACTCGGTCAGGGACTGGTTTTTCAATTAATTTACGACACTTGACGATGACGTGTCCTACTTTCATACAGAACAGACACGTGACTATGTTCCTTTCACTGATGTTGGTTGAGAAGATCGTGGCACCTACAGTTTGGTTCTTGGAGGTCACTACGTTTTTGATACTAGCCTCCATTGTTAGGAAAGTCACAAAATAATGAAAACTTGGGAACCATCTGTGTTCCAGTTGGTATCGTGTGGCCCTTCGGTTCCACCTGGTGCTTAACCAGTCGGGTAGTTTGGCAGTGAGTTTTTGATCTTAAATTCCGTCATTACGAATATTTAGACTCTCATTGTGAGCCATGGAAGATTCACAACTGTGCAAAAATTTTCTCAAATTAGCACTCTCCCTTGAGGCTATTTTTAGTCAGACATGTAATTTGTCTCATAAGGCTTTGGCAAGAACAAAAGGCTCGCCATATCCTTCATTTAGCGGGTCCCATGCTGTGTAATATGAATCTTCTGAATTTATCAGAAAATGTCATTCTAAAGCACATGTGTCAAACTCAAGGCCCGCGGGCCAGTACCGGCCCGCAATGGAATTATCTTTGGCCCGCATGATAATTTTAAATTATACGGTTTTCCGATCAATTTCAGAACTATACCGACCAACTTCAGAAAAAAACTCAAATATTAAAATTTTATCAAAATCTGTTTTAAAAATAGTTTTATCCAAACAGTTTTACTTTAAAGATAAGTTTTAATTGTGTTTTTTAGATCTGGTCCGTATATCGCCCACACTATTAGAACTGTAAGTCCCACAATGCACTGCTAGTGCGATGACATGTCAATCAAAGGCGCGCGAGTCCCTGCCCCGCTTGTTTATCAGCAGCCTGATGGAGTTAGTTAGCTTACCTGTGGTCGCCTTTCAGTTTGCGTTACCCCTCTTTTTGAAAAATAGCTAAACGGAAGGTGGACTTTGAAAACAGGGGTTTTAGAGAAGGTGGGAGGCGGAGTATATGTTCACAGATATGAAGGAAAAAGCTGTTTGTCTTCTGTGCGGAGAGAGAGTGGCTTTAATCAAAGAATATAACTTAAGAAGACACTTCGAAACGAAACACCGTGACAGGATTGGGACATGAAACAAAGGCTCCAGAAGGTAGAAGGGTTAAAAAGAAGTCTGATGTCACAGCAGGCCATGTTCAGAAATGTCAAATCACAAAGCAGAGCTGCTGTAAAGGCCAGTTTTATTGTGGCAGCAGAGGTCGCAAAATCAGGCCGGGCCTTTATAGAGGGTGAATTTGTCAAAAACTGCATGATAAAAGTTTGTGAGGTTGTGTGACCGGATAAAAGGCAAGCATTTTTAAATGTGAGCCTGAGCAGAAACACTATTGCTGATCGTGCAAATCAGCTCGCCACCAATCTACAACAACAGCTGATGGGAAAGGGAAAAGATTTCATAACATACTCCCTTGCTGTGGATGAGAGCAACGACACTTCTGACTTACACTCAATGCATGGCACAACTACGGGAAAAGATGTCTTTCAGGAGGTATCCAAATGTGTGAATTAAAGAGCTGCCTTGGGATAAACTTGTGGGCCTGACCACAGATGGAGAACTCGCGATGTGCGGTCAAAAGAGTGGATTGGTTGGCAGGATCGGGAAGATGGAAGGAAGATGCGGGAGGAGCTGACAGCTTATCACTGCATCATTCACCAGGAGTCATTGTGCGGTAAATCCTTGCAAATGGAACATGTTATGAGCACCATAACACAAACAGTTAACTTCATAAGAGCTAACGGTTTAAATCAACGCCACTTTAAGGCTTTTCTAGAGGAGTTACGTTTAGAATATGGAGACTTAACCCCATCACACAGAGGTGCGGTAGCTAAGCCAAGGAGAAGTGCTGAAAAGATGTTCGAGTTGCACGAGGAGATTTGTGAGTTCATGAGAAGCGAAGGGAAAGACACAACAGAGCTCCGGGACAAAACATTTCTGTGTGACATCACGAGCCATCTTAATGCGCTGAACCTACAGCTTCAGGGGCGGTACCGCGTGATCACAGACGTTCAGTGAGGGCTTTTAAAACCAAGCTGCGCTGGGAGCTGGGAGACGCAGATGCTGCAAGAAAACTTGAGCCATTTTCCGTGCTGCCATACCATGAAAATGCAGGTTTCTACCACCGTGTTCCCCAGCACACAGTTTTCCAAAAAACTTAGCATACTTGGTGCCGAATTCTCACGGAGATTTGCCGACTTTGAAGACCAAAGAAATAGATTTGAACTGTTCAGTAATCCATTTGCAGCTGACGTGGCAAACACACCACCAAACCTCCAAATGGAGCTGACTGAGCTCCAATGTAGTGAAACACTCAAGGCAAAATATGATGATGTGGGCGCTGCACAGTTTTCACGTTTCATCCCCGACACAATGCCCCAGCTGCGTACCCGAGCTGCTCAAATGCTCTCTATGTTTGGCAGTACATACCTGTGTGAACACCTGTTCTATTTGATGAAGATAAACAAAGCGTCACACTTAAGTCGTCTTAATGACGAACGCCTTCACTCGATCCTAAGGATTTCCTCAGCCCAGAGCCTGACCCCAGACATAGATGAACTTGTATCCAAGATGAGACACCAAGTGTCCGGCCCAGAAGATAGATAGAAAGTACGTTATTAATCCCTCGGGAAGGTTCCTCCGGGAAATTACGTTTCCAGCAGCATCTTTACAGTACTGTGAAACAGACAGTCAAAGACAGATAAATAACAGCAAAAGTTAAAATATGAAATGTAAAAGAGCAAAAATGTAAAATATAAAAATATGAAACGCAAAAGGGCAGTAATTAAAAAAAATCTATGAAGTGTAAAAGCTGCATAATCTACACAAATTTCCAAGATGGATTGTATAATGGTCAAGTAGAACGTGCAGTTATTGTTCAATTGTATTGTATTGTTTAAAGTGCAGTTATTTATTGTCCATTTGTATTGATTAAAGTTTGAGGTGTGGTTATTTTTTTTTTTATTGTTCATTCTTCTTATTTGTTTAGTCTGCCACGTTCAGGACTCCTCCTCAGAAAAGTATTGCAGAGCAGCAAACTTAGCTTTAATGCACGTTTATTTGTTTTTTCCTTGCTTCTACAGGGCATCTGATTTTTCTTTGATGTAAATTCATTTCTGGCCGTTGTTGGCCTGTAGAAAAAAATGTTTTCACTTTAAATTCCTCTGAAAACGCTGCATAAAGAGCCATAAGGAATAAATGCAGCTAATATTTCATTTATTTCATGATTTATGTTGTTTTATAAGAAATAACTTGTGTGCTGTGTTAGTTCCAGGTTCAATATATTCAATAAGGTCATTTCAATTTGTTGTCAATAAACACTGAACCAGTCCGGCCCGCGACTTGGAGCATTTTTTAAATTTTGGCCCACTGTGTATTTGAGTTTGACACCCCTGGGCAGCCTGTTTTCTAATATATATTCTCAGCCAAAACTTTCACGAGCTCTCCTGTGTCATCCTGAAGCTGACCTCGTGGAGCGACATCTCTTAGGGGTTGTGTGTGCTGAGACACAGGGTTCACCTGCTTAATTGCTTGCAAAACTGTAGGCGGTTGATAGTTCTGTGGTTTCAGTCTGAGGTCTGGATAGAACTCATTTTCATCAGAGACTTGAAGCCTTGCACTGGCTGCATCAAGCCTTTTCAGCTCTTCCGAGCACTCAAGCTCTCTTTTCAAGTCTTCCACAGACCCTTTTCTTTCAGCATGCTCTTCTTGCTGTTTTCTCTAACCCTTGCTTGTCTCTCCTTTTCTATCCTGCGTCCAGTTTGTTCCTTTTCAGCTTCAAGATGGCGAGTTGAAGCAGCTGTTTCTTGGTCTGCAACTGTCTGCTTCTCCTCAGCTTCAAGTCTTTGCAGTCTCTCCTGGTGGCCCTCTTGCTCAGCCGTAATCTTCAATACAGCCCGCGTAGCTGCATACTCGGCAGCAGCTTCTTGTCTTTTGACTGAGGATATCTTAGCGCAAATGGGATTACCCTTAGAACTGTTAGAGGCTGGAAGGGAAACACTGGACATTGACGACGCGAACACAGGGCTGGCATCAGGCCACATCAGCTCCTCCGGCATTCCTTGAATTTGAGACTGAGCATTCCCGACAACAATCCTGGTTATTGATATACAGTTGTCGAGCTTGCTGTGCATGTTGTGAAACTGGGCTGTCAATCCTTCGGCGTTTATCACAAGCCATATTCAGTCCAGATAATTCCTTTTTGAAGAGCGCTGATGTGTTCTTGTGGGATGTTACCGGGATCCTGTTTTATTACAGATGTTTGAGCCGCCTTTGTGAAAGCTTTCCAGCGTGCGTAAATACTGTCAAAGTGAAGTGGTAGCCCCACTTGTGGGTCAGCTTACTTAAATGTGCACAAAGGAAATCTTCTTTTCCAAAATAAATTGATTACCTTTCTTCAATTTAATAATGAATGATCAATATAAACCAAGTACCAATAAATCAATTACATAAATGCCCCTTTTTATCTTGCTAAAAACGGCAATTGTTATTAGGCTACACACAGTCCCTTGTAGTTTTCCAACAGTGCAGTGTCACCTTTCAGACAAAAAACTTTAGTGTCACTCCCTCCAGGTAATACACGGCACCGTGGTTCTTCGTTACAGATGGATTTATTCTTCTTAACCGTACTCCCATCACTGTCATCAATCCACCGACAAACTGTTCAATATATGACAATGCACACAACAAGCACACATTCCTCTCACGTACAAACTGTAGAAACCTAACACTAAATATGCATGACGCAACATAAAACATGTAAATAAACAGACCTCGCTGGCTGCACACCACCATGAGGGAATGAGTCCACTTGAACAAACATTGATCCAACGAAAAACCGGGCGACGCAATCTCACCTTTAAACCCTAAACTTTAAGCGCCGTATAGAAAGTCTCCCACTTCATGTGTCTTCTTGGAGGATATTGCAGCGACTAGTGTCCCTGTGCAACATGAACTTAAAACAAAGTTCTGCGTGGTGTTAATGCAAACAAATCCATTTTCATAAAAATAAATAATGTAAATAATACATGAAAACAAAACATATCAAATAATGACATGACTAATATTTATGGCCGTTAAACTGTGTCTATTGCCGGGTCATTTGACCTGGGACTGAGACCCGGGTGTTACCTTTCCCACTGGTGACAAATGCTGGATGTTAGCGGGTGTCTTTGGTGCAGTGGCAAAGGGATGTTAGTCTGAGTGAGTGGGTTCAAAAGTCCACGTTGGCCGTGCCGGGTAGTGAGTGGGATCGATGAGTTACTTTTGATGAGTCTCGTCAAGAACCATGAGCCCCTGTGCTCTCAGCGCCACCTCCAGGTGGAGTTCGCTGTGTAGCGGGGGCCCTTCCTCAAAAGAAGCTCTTTCCCTCATTCACTCTGAAGGAAAGAGCTTATTTTGATCACGCGTCTCCGCTAGGAATGAATGATGGAAAGAGGTGAGGAATGAAGGAAGTAAGGAAAGAAAGAAGGAACTAATTGATGAATGAAGCAATGAATCATGGAAGGAAAGGATGAAGGGGGGGGGTGAATGAAGGACGGAAAAAGGGGTGGAAGGAAAGAAGGATGGATGGAAGGAAAGAAGGAATGGAAGGGAAGGAAAAAAAGTAGCAGTGATTGAAGAAATGATGGGGAGAGAGAGAGAGAGAGAGAGAGAAGGAAGGAAAGAAGGAGAGAATGATGGAATGGAGACTTGAAGGAAGGGAAAAAGGGAATGAAAGAAAAGGTTTGAATGAAGGAATGACAGAAGGAAGGAAGGAAGGAAGGAAGGAAGGAAGGAAGGAAATAATGAATGAATTAAGTAATAATAATAATAATATTAATAATAATATCTTTATTTATGGAGTACCTTTGAAAACACAGTTTACAATGTACTTTGACAGATGAAATAAGTGCCAAGGGTTCAGATCATGAATTTAAAAGGCAAAGGAACATTAATAAACAGGAATTCATTCATTTAATTGTAAAAGCGGATAAACAGACAATAAAAATAAATAAATAAATAAATACAATAGGATAATACGAAATATAAATAAAAAGATATAAATAAGTTGAAAAATAAAATAGATAAAGAAAGGGTCTCCCCCTTGATCTATTTTATTTTTTACTTATTTATTTTTATTTTTTCCTTTTTATTTATATTTCTTATTATCATATTGTGTCTATTTATTTATTTTTATTGTCTCTTTAGCCGCTTTTACAATTTACATTAAGCAGATCAATAAAAATGGGTTTTGAGAAGCGATTTAAAACACTGACTCTGTTGGAACTGGTCGTTCCAAAGTCGAGGGGCCCGACACAAAAGGCGCGGTCACCTTGAGTTTTAAGTCTACACTTTGGAACCAGCCAGGAGGGCCCCGCCTGAGGATCTAAGGCTGCGTACTGGCTCATATGGGGTCAACATATGTGTTATGTCTCTTGGAGTCAGGCCCAGACGTGCTTTCAAAGGGATCAGTAAAATCTTAGAATGGATTCCGAACCGTACAGGGAGCCAATGGAGAGAAGGCAGGATTGGGGTGCTGCGACGTCGTCTTTTGGAGCCGCTAAGAAGCCGAGCTGCTGCGTTGTGAACGGGTTGGAGGCGAGAGAGTGACTTTTGCTTGATGCCAGAGAGGAGGGCGTTACAGTCGTCTGGTCGCGAGAAAACGAGGGCGTGGATGACTTTTTCCGGGTCCCCGTGTGATAGTATCGGTTTGATTCTTGAAATGGTTCTTGAAGGAAGCAGGACCGGACAGTTTTTTTAATTTTTTTTCCAAAGTTAAAGCCAGAGTCAAACGGTACTCCCAAGTTTTTGGCAACGGATTTTACATTTGCAGACGGTGCCAAGGCCACTCAATTGAACTGGTAGAATTTGGTGGAGTGACGAAGTAATGAAGGATGGAAAGGATGAAGGGGGAAGGAAGGATTGAAGGATGGATGGAAAGAATGAAGCAATGAATTAAGTAATGATGAAAGGGAAGACAATGGGAAGGAAGGAATAAAGTAAGAACGAAGGGTTGAAGAAAAGAATGAAAGAAAAAAGGTTTTGAAGGAGGGAATGAAGGAGGGAGAGCATGAATGAATTTAGTAATGAAGGAAGGACAGAAGGGACGAATGAAGGAAGGAAAGAAAGAAGGAGGGAAAAAACGAATGAAGGAATGAACGGAATGCAGGAAGGCCCCGTGATCGATGCAACAAAACTGTGTTTTTATTTTAGAAGTAGGTTATTTTATTTTACGCCGTTTCCTTCTGCGTGGTGGGGACACGTTCTCCGTCACCCTCCTGCGCTCCGCAGTTACACCCTTGATTACCGTATTACAAAAACTTTGCCTCTGTTTTATTGGGCTCGTATGGCTCACGTCCTTGCCTTGTTTTCGTCCCCCCCCCCCTCCAGTGAAGCGGTTCCGGGAGCCCGCCGGCGTCAGGAGACCGTGGAGGATCTGGTCGGTATCTTCCTTCTCTTGTTGCTTCCTGGCAGTGGCGGCTGGTGGTGGTATTGTTCGGGAGGACTCAGTCTGTCCATAACTCACGCCGCCGAATCACGTTTCAGAGATCTAGTGGGTGTCCTAGTGCACAGAGTGCGGTCCGAGTCTGACAGGTGATCGGCCAACTGGCTCTGAAAAACAGAACTGCTCAACTAAGTGGTAATGACCATCTGTCCACCCAATTTAATACGATCCACATCCTGCAGACCTGTACACCACATCCTCATACCAGTTTATTACGTCTCTGTTAGAGCGAGGACCTTCCACGAGCTGCTTTTTGAAATCTTTCCCGATGAAATATTTTTCGTCTCATAAAACGCAGAAACTCGATTTTCGATGAGGTCGTCCGCCTCGCTCGTACGGACGCCGATGCGAACGCGGGCCGCTTCCTTCAAAATTCTGCCGCTTCCCGTCCACTCTCACGCGGGCTTTTCTTTCCTGCGAATGCACGATTCGTTCGTCGCGAGGGAATCGGAACGAGCGGCCCGCGAGTCGCCGGTCGCTCCGTCAAGCTGCAGCCGGACGCACAGGCTGAACGGAGTCAAAGCGCCCGACTCGCTGATTCGGAGACCCAACTTTTCATCACTCCGCAGCGTTCTGCTTTGTTTATTCGACCAATGGAATTAATGTATTCTGATAAAGGGGCTGAAATTTAAGCACCACGCAGCGCTGTGATAGGCTGATACATGCAGAATGATATGCAGAGCTTGGGGCTAGTGAGGAATTAAGATCCTCCAGCCCCAATCTGACACTACTCACACCCTGCATTTTTTGAATCTGTTTCGAGGTAGTTATTGACAAGTTACTGAGGACTTAATGTTTGTACCAGCCGCCCCTGCTTCCTTGTCCCTTCGATTGTTCCGAGGAAAATCGCGGTCTCAACGCTGCATTCTCCCTCTTTTTTCTATGTCATCCTCCAGGTTTTACGACACCTCCAAGCAGGCCATCGGCGCGCTGTTCATCCACTTTGCCAACGTCTTCCTGTCCACTCTCGCCGAGGAGGACCCGTGCTCCCTGTAAGGCGTCGGGGGAGCACTTTTGGCCCCCGTCTCGCCCACTCGTTTTGTCCCGTGAGACGTTCAATAAAAGGACGTTTGAGGAGAATGAAAATGTTTTTGTTTTTTTCTTCCATTTGAAAGGTATCTGATCAACTTCCTGTTGGATGCCACGCTGGGGATGCTGGTCATCTGGGCGGGAGTCAGAGTGGCGTCCAAGGTGGTGGAGTGCAAGCAGTGGACATTGCTCAGCTTTGGGGAATACGGTAAGCGTTGGATTCCGGCCGCTTGTGCCGTCTTTGACCTCAAGCCGCTGCGCGTCTTCTGGTGGAGTCACGAACCAGCCTTTTTGCTTATTCACATACAGTATATACAATGAGTGTAGTTCTGACATTCACCACCAGAGGCCATTGTAGACCACCTGATGGCTATTGGTGACAAATAGTGGCATGGCCGGGCTTCTGGCGCTGCAGTGCAGTTCCTGAGTAGTGATCGAATCGCCGGTTCGTTTTTGAGACTGAGAGTTCTTGACGGGTGACTCAAAAAAAAAAAAAAATATATATATATATACTGTATATATAAAAATTCTGACTCTTCGTTTATTTGATTCAGTCGGCATGAAGCACAGCGAGCCAGGGAGGACTTGAGTTGCGAATGGAGTTCTCACAGGGATCATTTCATATTTGGTCGCGTCACGATGATTTCTTTTGGCGGAATTGCAAGGTGTACCCCTTTTGCCGGAGTGACTCGCAACTCCCGAGTCGCTCAACAGACTTGGTTGGATATGAACGAATTGATCGCTAGTCTTGCGTCACTGTCCCTGAGAGCCGGCCCACAGTGACCTCAGGGGGGGACTTGCAGCTCCTAGCCGACTCTTTCATGGCGGTCGTGGTGCTCGGCCTCTTTGTTCCTGGGGGAAGTTAGGAGACAACCCGAGGGTTGACGCTGTTTGCACTTCTTTAGCAGTTCTTTTCTTTATCTGGTTCTTGGGTGATAGAAGGATGGATTTGGAGTCACGTTGTCTTGGTGACTCGGGTGTTGCGTCTGCTTTGCTGTCTCATTTTTCAGCAGTTAATCTTTAATATTTAAACCCCCCCCCCTGTCTGCAGAAAGCACCGTGCGTCAATTTTTATGAGTAAGCACAGCCGATGTAAAGCCAAGTGCTTTCAGTTTAGGAAACACATTACGGGTCCCTGTTTTTAAATCTCTCAGTCTCTCTCTCTCTCTCTCTCTCTCTCTCGGCCTCCTCTTGCTGTGTTAATGACAGACATGTTGCTCTTTGTGTCTGGCATGATGACAGACCCTCAGAGGATTAAGCACACAGAGTACGTGTGACTATCCATCCATCCATCCATCCATCGTCCATCCATCCATCCACCCACCAATCCATCCATCCATCCATCCACCCACCCATCCATCCATCCAGCTATCCAATATGAATTGTTGATAGAGAGGTGTACTGTTAACTGTTACTTTTTCAGGTTAATGTCTCTTATTAATGTATTTTTTCTTGATTATTTTTTCTTGTTTATTTTTATTTCTTGGATTTATCTTTGCTGTTTGCTATTTGGTTAATTAAATAATTGTATATTGCCATTGTTGTTGTTCAGTCTTTATGTTTGGTTTATTCCTATTATTGTTGATTATTTGGTGTGTTTTAAATCATCATGCCAAATGTTTCTGTCTTCTAGTTAATTTAAAGTTTTTATAATATCTAGAATAGCTAGCCTTTCTAGACCTTTTTTTCTTATGCTGGGTGGTAGTGCGTCTGAATTTTATATCGACATTACTAATGATGTACACACAATATATACTGTATGAAGACAGTGTGGTAACTATAAGATAAGATAATATTTGGTTATCCCCCCACCACCAGGTGACCCCCCCCAGGCAGCGGCGTGGCTCGGCCAGTGCGGCTGCTACCTGCTGATAATGGTGCTGGAAAAGGGCGTGGTCAGCCTGGTGCTGCTCATCCCCGGCTGGACCAACGTAAGATTGCCATACGCTCAAGCACGCACGCACGCGTTCTATTAGTGGGGGAAAACAGAAGAATGTAGAAAAAAAAGTCAAGATGGAAGAAGCGGGTAGAAAGTTGTTGTTTGTAGATTTAGTCTTCTTCTGCAGATTTGTTTCTAACCTAAAACAATTATGTAAATAGACCACACTTAATATCGAAAGGATAGGGTAATTTCTTTTTCAACTAAAGCTCCATCAAACCGTGGTCTCACAATTGAGACACTGGGGTCAAGGCAGGCATATGGAATAGTGATGAGAAGTTCGGCTCTTTTTTGAGATTCGTTCCGGACGAGTGGCTCAGTAAAAAGAGTTGTTCCAACTCACAAACAACAACACACAAACTTTTGCCAATCAGGCATAATCCTGGAATACATTCCAGATGAAAACAAATTTGACATGGGATTATTCGTAGGTGGGAAGGATCTCTCGTTAATGGGCTTTCTCCTGTATTTGTGTTTGCAGTTGCAGGCAGTGTTGCTGAGCTACATCACTAACCCCCAGCTGGAGCTGGTGCTGGTCATGCTCATCGTGCCCTTCATCGTCAACGTGAGTAAAAATGCATTCAAAATATGTATAAAATGTTTGAAATGTAGGTTAGTGATTAGCAAAGATAGAAAAAACCTGCAGGTTGTACTTGTAGGTTTATTGAATATTGGCACATTTTTCTTGTTCATTGTTAATTCCTAGGTTTATTGTATATTGCCATTTTTTCAAATTTTTACTAAATATTTAGGTTTAATGTAAATTGCCAATTTTTCCAAATTTGTGTATATTTTTAAGGTTTAATCTATGTTGCCAACTTTTCTATTTTTATTCTATTACTTTATTATTTTTACTGCCTGTTGCTTTGATGTGAGCTGCCGTTACACCGCAATTCCTCTCACGGGATGAAAGGTACATGTTCTATCGAATCTAATCGAATCGACCTCCCTCTCCGCAGTCCATCATGTTCTGGGTGGTGGACAGCCTGATGATGAGGAAGTACAAGACGATGAAGAGCCTGGACGACTCCTACGACGGCGGCATGAAGAAGGCCGACTCGTTGCCCTGGATCGGTGACGACGAGTCCCGGGTGAGAGCCAGAATGACGCGCTAGGGGCCATCGCACTCTACAGCCAAAACCACCATTTTTCACCTGGGTTATTATTTGTCGTTATTACGCGGCTCTGTGGTATGCTCAGTGCTGATTGGTTAAGAGCGGCGATCAGTGGTCAGTTATTTGTGAATAATGACTGCTGAACACTAGCTAGTGGCTACATCTTGTGGCGCCACGTAGGAACTACAATGGATACTTAAGGAGGTGAATGCGGATATGTCCAATTTGACGTTAATAACAGTAAATACGCTCGTCATATGTAGGGTTCATTTCAATTTTAGGGCTAAAGAAGGGTTTATTTTTTTTGTTAATGCCAATAGTATATATAATATGAGCTACATTGCTTTGGACTATTATTAATGGTGGAAGCTGAGAAGCGGAAGCTGCACATTATACAATTACTTGTTTATATGTGCGGATTTTTTTTCAAAACTGACAGTCCTTTTTGCCGTGCATTCTATTGCCCTGACATTTCTGCCAAAAAACGTCCGCATTTGCTGTTACGAAACAGTTGGGCCTTCGATTTAAAAATTATAATAAAAAAAAAAAAATGCCTTTCCCATCAGATGTCCTGTGTTGATTGCCCTCGCCCCAAAGCGAGACAAGCAAGGACGTGAGATGGGAGGGCTTCAGGAGAAACGGGAGTTTTTGATATTTGCATCGAAAAGTCACTTTTTTTTCTTCCTTGTCAGTGTCTGAGTTGTGCCCGTCCGCCCAGAGAACGGAGCCTGTGACATTATTTTGCCTCTTCTTTTATAAATGAATCATCGGTCATCGCTGGACGCCGTCCCAGTTATATGCTTTGCTCGTGGCAAGTGTGAGTCATTGTGCAAAACCGTGGAGTGGAAACGGAGAACCCTTATCACGTGTTATTAAATTTGCAATTTAAAAAAGCCTTATCTTCAGTTAAAATAGAATGTTTATATTTATTTTCTTTTATCTATTATTTTACATTTGGCAGGTACTTTCCCATACTTTGGTTATCTATTCTAATATTGGCTATTTGGACCGAAGAAGCAGAGAATAGAACAGTTAATTGAATGAAGGGGATTAGAACAACATTAGAATAGTGATGCAAAACTGGGCCGAACAAGTCGTCCGTATTGAACAAATCTTTTAAATGACCGAGGAGTCGTGAGTCCATTCATGACTTACAATCCGGAAATAATTACTGAGGACAAGCCAAAATAAAAACAAACGCAAGGTATTCAGCATAGTTTATGTTGAATGTGACAGTTTTCCATTCCACCAAATTAAAGCCAATTGTTTTTGTCAAAAATAAATATTTTGGAGAGAATTAGACGAAAAGCGTCTCTGGTATCCGCACTTTGCATTCTTCCTCCTAAATAAACAATACAGACAGAACGAGCGATTCCAAGCGAGTCGAAGCGGACGAAGAGTCGGAAAATGGAACGACTTTTCTTTTACGGAGTGACTCGTGAGGAACCGAATCCGAAGGAAGAGTCGAACCTCTCATCGCTAGTCTAGAATAGATGGAAGAGAATAGTCTCATGGAAGATGCCTTACACATCATCTGAAGGCAAGTATCTAGTTTATTATGTTTAGTTTGTGAATGTTTTGGTCGGCCCAAACTCACAGCTGACCTCTTTGGGGAATAAATGGTTTGTGTTTGGACCGCAGGCTGGACGTGGTTTTGGACCACGGACTCAGTCGAGAGATTTGATCTCAGGGCCAAGCCATGAGATCATGGGATTTGATCGGAGGCTCCGCCCTCAGTTGGTGTTATCCTTAAAAAAAAATGTCATCCGTTCCTCCATGTGTTGGGTGAAGCAATGTATCTGGACCGCTGACACTTAACATAACAGACTTATTTTGGATTTTTTTTCTAATTTAACAGTGGATTGCCACACATTCAGGGCGACACCCACAGGGACGGAGCGGCATCTCAATTGCGATCACAGTTTTAACCCCACCACCACCACCACCACCACCACCTACCCTTTCCCTGTCGCTCTCCTTCCAGTCATCTGCCGGGAAGCCACCACAAATCATCCCTTCATCGCTGGAATAAAAGTGACATTTGGGAATCCACCCCCCATTTACTGATGTGATGGAAAGCGGAGCGGAGGAGGCGGAGAGCGATGGAGATAGAGAGGCATTGATCAGGAAGAGGTCTTGGTGGGGGCGTGGAGGGGGCTGGAGGGCGCACAGGGAACATCCCGTCACAATGCCGATGTTGTTGTGGCCCGGTTCCACGGTCCAGTGGTGGACTCTGTGTGATTCCCACCGGAGGATTTTTCGTAGAACCCCCCCTTATTAGAGAAGCGCCCTCCAAAGTACCCCCGAGCTCTAACATATGGGGAAAGAAGCTTTACAGCGGGATAAATGTCATGAAGTGATAAGCGCTGGGGCTCCCGATGGATCAAGCGATCATACAGAGTAGGCGTATGGAATATTGCCTAGACTATTATATTGGCTCTTTTTTTTGGATATTCGGTTCCTGGCGACTCACTCGGGCGCCTTTTTTTTTTCTCTGATTTTTCCGATTCGCACGCTCGCTGAATCTAGACTCAAGGAGCTTATTTGGGCACGATGATCTCAAGCCATGTGCGTCCGTTCGCAGGTGCTGAGTCGTGAACGAACGACTCTTTTGCCCGAGTGACCCCGACTCCCAAATTGTTCGCTACGAATGAATGAATGAATTTGCCAATCTTGCTTCCCTAGTATGGATAAACATGATAATCGGGGAATTTGACGCTGTATGTGTATTCATCACAATATTTACTGAATAACGATGTATTCAGAATTCCATGGTGAACATCCCAACTCAAATTGAATGGCATTAGACAATGACAGCAGGGATATTTCTATCCCATCTTTATCATCATTAACGTCTTATCTTCACTCATAGCAGATGGAAACAACCAGAGAAAATCTGGTGAAAGTCTAGATTCTACACTTGTCCCAACACCAAATTTCTTTCTGTAAGTGGAACTGACGCAGAGATTTATGAATTTTACGGTAAATTCTTGCAGTGTGTGAGATCTTGTGTCGCCAGAAGGAAAAAAAATATCTTTCCGAGGTTTTGCCAACTGGAAAAAGAAAAAACGTTGAGAGTGCAGACTCCAAGGTTGCCAATGGATGTACTGGATCCAGATTTTTTTTTTTTTCTTATTTTTGGGCTGCTGCCAGCTGTAGAGTTACTTGAATTGGCAAAATGATTGTGGCAGACCAAGGGGCGTGGTCAAGCACCGGCTGCGGACGACAGCGACGGGGTCCCTTTCCCGCGGCCGCCAAGCTGCCTCGAATCGGCCATCAGCATTAATAATTTGTATTTATAATTGTGGCCAGCGAGCCGTTCTGTCGGACTCTATCATAAAAACTCTCGCCATGTTGGCGCAGCACGACAAAAAGGACTCTGTCTCCCTCCCTAAGCCCTTACCTGCGGGCAGAGACTCCCACAGTGATAAACCGGACATCTAGCTGAGTTCACGCTGATGTAACGGTTCCATGCATCTGGAACCATTTCCAAGTTGTGTATCGCGATGCGTATCACGTCTGATGTGGGTCAGTCCACTAACATTCCTTCCCCCTCCTTTAGGTTCTGCTGACTGTGGAGACGGACACGGAGGAGGCGATAGAGGATGAAGAGGAGCAGGACACCGACAAACCCCCGCCCTCCGTCTACTTCTCTGGGACGGCTGCAAAACCCAGCTGGGTGGTGGTATGAGGTTCATCCCATCCAACGGAATCCAAGCCAAGGTCCACGACCGTCCCTCTAGTCCAGCCAAGGTCCTTGAGCGTCCATCAAATCCAAACAAGGTCCTTGACCCTCCCTCCGATCCAACCATGGTCCATCCCTGACCCACACATGGAGAACTGATACAACTAACCCTTGAAATGGGAAATGAGGCGTTTTAAAACAGAAAGTTTTACTCAGTTTGGGTGCGTGAGTGTTATCTGTGTTATTATTTTTAATTGACAGGATTCATCCCACCGTTTAAAGATGCGGCACGTGATGATTAAGTCTGTAATTTATTTTGACGTCCCCCCCCCCCAGATCACCTTGCTGCCTCTCTGTTCTAGGAGAACTTGTGAGGAGTGACTCCGAGTCGAATGCATTCAAAGGTGTCTTCCTCGTTTGATTTTTGGTTATTAGAGAGCACGCTACCACCACACTACCAGGGCTTAATCTATATCTGAGGGCTGCGAGGGGGTTTTTAGTAGTTTTAGTAGTTTTTAGTTTTTAGTTTTGATCTCCCAAGAGTTTTTTTATGTTGTTTTTTTTAAACCACATATCCAATTCCAAAGGGCTGCGTGAAGATGATGTACATGAATATGGGTTTTGACTTTTTAATTACGTTTTTTTTTCTTATGCATTCTTTACACATTCCACAACAACTGAGCAACGCTACCACACACGCACTTCCTTTATGTGAGGAACCAAACACTGCAGGACATCCACTGTTTACATACTGTTCAATACAACCCTAAAAAGGTTATTCTGTGGTTCCTAAAATGGCTTGCGTCATGAAAACTAGAGAAAAACCCCAATGATTAAAAAAGTGAACTATCATTCTGCGATGATTTGCATATTTGTGATACTATGATGTTTAAAAGTTATATTGTTGTAGCGAGGTTTGGCGTATTTCTATTTATTCAGACTATGGTTTTTATGACTTTTTTTCATATTGTGGTGATGAAAATGTGAAATGTATATTAAATCTCTAAAGGAATATTCTCCAATGCATTTATAACTGTATCCAAAATCAGTTTGAGAAAAAAGTTTTGGAATTATTGGATCTCTTATGACTTGAGGGATTGATTGTTGTTGGCTGACTATCTTACAATATATGATAAAAATTGGATTATATATGTGTGTGGAGGTACATTGTGAATGAAAACCAAACATAGGATCCTCATTTTCAGGGCTTTTATACTCATTTATACATGTTATTTAATTCAGTTTTGATCACTCGTTTCCATTCATATGTAACGGTCTCATATTTTTCATTATTTATCATACTCGTTTACATAAAAATGGTTTATTTTTGTATTCCAGTGTTACATTTTTTGGGGCTCAAACTAGTCACCACTAATCACCTTCCAAGTCTCGATAACCTTCTAAGGTTTCAAGAGACCGTGGTGCTTCTTCTTGACGGAATGTATACTATGTATGTTTTTCTTTAATTTTCATTATTTGTACGGAGAGAATAAAGTCTTAAGTGACTTGATGTGATGTGTGGCGGTGGTGAATTCCTGACGACAGACCCACTGAGAGGTACCTGGCGCGAGCACACCTGTGTGGGCGGGGCCGAGCTGCCCGTGACCCCCAGCTGATGACAGAGAGGCTGGGGGTGGGAGGGGGGTATATAGGTTGGCGTGTGTGTGTGTGTGTGGTTTTTTTTTGGGGGGGGGGTTCAGGGAGGCGGGGGTGTACTGGCTTAGTTACTGAGAATCGTGTCTTCGCAGCGACCAGGTGTGATCTGGCCACGTTTAATTTTTGAGGTATTTGCCCTTGGTTTACAAGCATGTACCATGGTGGGAAACTTATGTTTTTCCTTCCCCTCTCTCTACATGTGGAAAAAAAATATTTACCTCAGTTTGGTGTGTTTTATTTACAATTCAAAAATGATTGTACAAAACAAAATACAAATACACAATAAAATACAAAAACTTTGTTTTTTTAAAATTTCTATTAGAAATGGTATAAAACTATCTTCAAAAGTACTGGACAGGAAAACTGGGGGGATAACTGACAGGTGGCGGTCCGCGCCATTGCTACAAGTAAAACGGAAAAAGTATTTACATTTGGAAGTGAAGGGTTTGGAGGTAAGGGTCAGGATTTGTGGGGAATGTGGTTTAGTTACAGTTTATGTCAAACGTCAAAATATGATATCTACAGCGTCTGAAGATATGGTCGGCTACATGGAGCTCCTGATTGGCAGACGCCTCATGCGCCGTTCGTCCCGTTCACCGGCCAATGGCCAGTGTCGAACATGTGCGACACCACGTAGTCCTCGTACCGTCCGTCGATCAGCTTGGCGGCGTTGTTCTTGGCGAACCAGCAGTCCACGCTCTGCGTCCCGCTGTAGATGCGCCGGGTCTTCCGGACCACCGGCACGGAGCGCCGCTTCACCTTCAACACCGGAGTCGTCTGGATGCGGTCCACCATCTTTGCCAGTCCCACTTCCTCATACAGGAATTGGCCTGGAAGTAGAAATTGAGCGGTAAGCGAAGTAATACCAACGTTCACCGGTCGAAACTTAAACGCGTGAATGAAAGCCATGTCGGCGCGTACCCAGTAGGCCATGGGAGTGGTGGGACAATCCCTTGCTGTTCGAAATGTAGAACCCGAGATGGTCCCTCTGGTAGGGGGCGGGGTTCTTGTACCGGTGCAGCAGGATCACAAAGCTTATGGTGCCTCCAATGGTTACCGTCACATTGGACTTGCCCACAATAGCCACCGACAGCGCGCCGCTCTCTATGGCGGCGGTGGAGTCGCAGGGCAGCACCAAGCGATCCCGGCCGTCCAGGATGACTTTCTTGGGCGTCACCTCGATGTAGGCCCGTTTGGGGCGATCAGCCACGATGGTGATGGTGCTGAAGTAGGTGCGCTGGTGCTTGTGGCTGCCCGGCGGCGCCGGGGCACCGATCAACTTGCCGTTCACGGTCACCCCTGTCGGATGGACAGGACATCCCAAACAGATGCCACAGTGGAACAGTAGAGTTGTGATTGAACCCAGTCCTTAGTAATTGAACTGTTTTTGGCGATGCAGAACTTTGCCATGGGGGTTTCGGTCTTACCGGAGTGCGTATGATCAGCAACCAAGCGGAGAACGTGTCCCGGCTCCCCATTGATGTTGAAACACACTGTCAGTTTGCTGAGGGGAAACTCTACCACAAAGTGAGGGTCACCATCCGCTAGGGGCAGAGAATGTGTTAAATAGAGTTCAGTGCGGAGAGAAAGAAATATGGGAACAGCTACGAAGTGACAAAATTTTACGTGTTAGCGTGACACAACTGAAGCAAAGCATAAAGTTTATCAGCTTGATTAACATGATCTTCAACCATCGCTGACAAAACATCTCATCCATAAGCCAGCATGTAACCACTCACTGCTCCAGGGACACTGACACTATGATATTTGGGGTTTCCTCGGTGGGCATGCATTAAGAACAAGAAAGACATCTCCAATTGCCAACATGGTTAAATTAGGTCTTCTTTTATCTTTGATCCGTTCACTGTCTTTAATTTGGCGCCAAGCTTTCATTTCCGAAGCTTCCAATTTCGAGGCTCCATTCCATTTGCTTCTGATGGGCTATAATGTGCTCTCTGTCATATCAGAAGGCACGTGACCCCCTGGCTGGAGTTTTTTCGTCGGGTCTGTGAGAACGAGCCAAGATGAAGAGTGGCGAGATAAGATGAGAGAACAGCGGTAATGACAGAGTCATTAGCCCTCACTAACTGCCTCTGATGGAAGCCTTCTCTTTAGGGTAACATCCCCAAATACACACAAGCCCCAGCGCCACACACACACACACACACACACACACACACACACACTTTTCCACACCTCACGTCTTCCCTTTTACCAGTGTCCCAGCGGTCGTGGAGACCTCACACGCATGGGCACACTAGCATTTTTTTAAAGTGCCACCTCGCTCCTGTTGTGGTATTTCGATTAGACCCTGTGTGGAGTGTGCTTCCCTCTTTCTTCTTTTTCTCTCTTCCTGGTTGTCTCTTACCCCCCTCCCCCAACCACACCCCTCCGTCGCCAGCCCGTGTGATCACTGCCGACTGTCTGACGACAGCGAACCAAATTACAGGCCTCCTACACAGTAGAGTGTGGAGAGAGAGAGAGAGAGGGTCCTACCCTCCGACCTCTTTCAAGTTCACCCCGCCATCCCATACGGGCCTCAGAAGAACCATCATAGTAGTCGGGAGAGAGAGAGGGAGAGAGAAAGAAACAAGAGAGACAGAGAGAAAGCGAGAATGTCACCTGATGTTTTGGTGATGGTTAAGGATTTCTTGGCTGTCCTCCTCTGGACTCCACCTAGAAGGAAAAGAGCATTTTGTTTGTTCCCATTAAGATCTGGGAAACCTCTTGCATCGTCCCCCGGATGCCTAACTTCTAAGAGTCGGTGGTCGGGCAGCCGCGGAAGGTAAACGCGGCCTCACCTATGGCGTTGCTAAGCGAGGAGCTCTGGCTGCCCGGCTTCTTCCCGGGGACGCTCGGCGGCACGTCTTCCTCCGCCTCGTCTGGCAGCTCGTTGGCCGGTAGGGCGGCGTCGTCGGGCGCTTTCGGGGCGGTGGTCGGCGCCGGGGCCATGGTGCCATTGGCCAGGACCTGAGGCCTCTCCACCACCAGGCTGGTGAGCGGCGTCAGGAAGTGGTATGCCATGGAGAGGTTGGTGGCCTGCTGGACGTGAGCCTCCCTCTCCCTGCTGGTCTGACTCCGAAGGCGCGACCGCAGCCCTTCCTTGACGCTCAGGAATCCCCACAAGCGCTCAACAAAGTCCTCCACCGCCGACCCGTTCGACCCCAACGGCGATGCAACCTCCGGGCCCTGCGCCGCCCCCAGCCCCGGAGCCTTCGCCCCGGCCCCGGCGGACGGCGACATCGCGGCGACGGCCACCTTCACGTGCCTCTCCGTCTCCACCTGCCGTCGCCGGAGAGGCACGTCGGTCTCCAGGATGATGCTCTTGTCACTGTTGCTGGCGGTGACCTGGACGTGGAGGGATTCGGCGCTCCGATTGGTCAGCTTGCCGGCGATGACGATCTCTGAGCCGTTAAAGTAGTTGGTGAAGAGGTGCTGGGTGACGTACTCCACGGAGTCCTCGGTGTAGTTGATCCTGATGTCGGACAGCAGCGGAGTACCTATCTCGTCGTAGAACCTGGACAGGGTGGCAGGGAAACAGGAAGCAAAAGGAGAGGTCAGACGGTTGGACAGGGAAACAGTTCTGCCGAAGCGGGTGGTGACGCGAATCAAGGACGACCAAGGACAGACCAATGTCCACCGCACCATCATTTTGTTGTCAGGAACCGAGACATTCTTACCAAGGTTCCCTCTAAAGAGCGGCGCAGCACCGCGCTAACCCGTCTCACCTCTTAACCGGCGTGTTTGTTCAAGCACGACCCGGTTATTATTTGTGGAGACTTTCTGTTAACCCCCCCGACGCATACTCAGACGCGGGTTTCACAATACACACACATTCCTCCTCAGCTTGAGCAAACACCTTGAGCGTGCGTCTGCGTTTGTCTGCGCAAGGGACTGAGGGAACCACTGTGTACCGGCAGCAAAGAAAACTCTGTGTGTGTGTGTGTGTGTGTGTGTGTGTGAGAAAGACAGGTAGCCGTTTCGGTCTCTGGCTCTCACAGGTCCATGTTGATTAAAGAGCTTCGTTGTCAACGCCGTGACATTTGCCGTCCTCTTTGCCTGGCGGCACGATGAGCGATGGACGGACGTGGCGGAGGGAGAGAACAGAGGGATTAAGGAGGGCTAATTGCTAAATAGGAGAGGAGGTTGTAGGCACAGGAGAGGGGGTGGGGGACACTGGAATTTGTAAAGCAGTCGTTGTAAATGACCATGAAAATTGGTCGGTGGAGGTCACCTCTCAGGACTGATTTCATCTAAAGACGGTGAAAAGTGGTGATACGGAGGTGGTTGTAGAGGTCGGAGCAGTATCAGCAAGGGTAACTGTACAATGAAGAACTTGAGCGAACTGAATAAAAAGTACATTCAACACACACACACACACACACACACGCACACAGACACACACACACACACACAGACGTACCCCTTGAGCATAGCTCTAGCGTCGGCCTCCTCGCGGATGCGCCGCATCATGCCGCAGTTCTCCAGGGCCATGCGCTCCAGCAGACGGTAGTCCACGTCGTTGCCGATGCCGATGGTGAATATGCAGAACTTCTCCTGCACCGCCGCGCGCGTGTTCCCCAGGATGGCCGGCGACTGGACCTCCCCCACCGTGGGGCGGCCGTCGGTCAGGAAGATAATGAGCGACACGCTGTTCTGGCTGACGTCCGGGCCCGAAAGGTAGTCCCTGAGGAGCGAGGAGCCCGTGCGTATGGCGTCGTCAATGTTCGTCCCTGCGGGGTCAAGGGAAGACGTGTGGAGACAGCCAAGGGTTAGAGGATGGGGTGCTAATCCAATGGAAACACATTCTACTTTTTGCGAATGACCAGTGAGATGCCATCTTCCCAGGACGTCTCAGCCCTCTATTATCGAGCGGTGCGCTCATACTCCCTCCTTTCTAGACGGCGTCGGCACAGTGGCGACAGTGGTCGGCACTAGATGTGAGAAGAAGGGTCTGGGGCAAACCTAACTAGGACCTTTCTGTGTGGAGTTTGCATGTTTGCTGTCAGGTTCATGGTTTCCTTCCACCCTAAAGGCCTGCACACACTCATGCAGGTGTCCCCGACCAAGGCACTGGCTCCACTAGCTGCCCCTCCCCCCGGCCCCTGATTTCTCCAAGCTTATCTGAATTCTTTGTCCCCGACAATGAGACAAAGCGACGGAGGGCAGAGACCAGAGAAAGAGAAACTCTGGGAAATCGCCGTGGCCCATACCTCCGGTGGGAACGAGCGTGTAGATGAACTTCTTGGCATCCCGAACGCTGAGGGGCGTGACAGGCACCAGGCGCTCGGGCTGCCACACCTTGATCCTGTTGGAGAAGCTGATGAAGTTGAAGTGGTCGTCGGGGCGCAGGTCCCTCAGGATGGTGAACAGGGCATCCTTCGTCTGGGAGGGCAAACAAAACCTGATGATTTTTTCTCCTCACTTTTTTTTTTTAAATCTCGTATGTTGATTTTCCATACAGCAAAACGAGTGCCACAGATTTTGCCTCAACGGTACCCACCTCCCTGACAACATAACAGTATTATTGATGGAGTGACACCACGGTTACACACACACACACACACACACACACACACACACACACACACAGAGTTTTTTATCATTGAGAAACGGTTTTTTATATCCCTTTGTACATCACAGGGCCCACATTAGAATGAGAACCGAACCCCCATCTGAGTAACTCCACCCATGACTGGAGAATAACAAGCGCCGCTGTTGGCTTACAGACCCGCGCAAATCTTTTAAAAGAAAGGGGAACTAATGCCAACTGTCTGTGAAGAACCTGCAGGTGACGGAAATGTAAGTATTCCAAGAATAATGCTGCTGTGTGTTTCTTCCTGAAAGATAAACAAATAAATAATAATAAATAATGTGGTAGATAGACTGTAGGCTGCGGCACACGATCCAAATCCAAACAAAACCAGCAAAGTAGTGCGTTTGTATTGTCCGTGTATTTATTTTATTTTACTTTTTATTTTATTTTCCGACATTTACTCAAAACAAAAAACCTCTGCGTGCGGTCTTGCCGGTGCGGTGCCACAAGCTTGAAGCGCAGCAACGAAAGTCAGAACAAACTTTCGAGTTACGCCTTGTAGATGTAATACGAGTGAAGATTCAGCAACTGGATTGCTTATTTCTCACTTCAAATTTGCTCAGAAACAGATTCTGGTGGACTGATACGGTGAAATCAATGAAAGTTTACGGACTAAATACAACGGAACCCGGAAGTTAAGCTCAAACCCCGTTGGCTCACAGAACTAGGGGCCTCGGGAGGGTGGTGCCACCCCATAGAAACAGCCTGGAACAGGAGGGTTATACAGGCATGTTAGAATGGCTATAATGCATAATGTGAGTGGTATTTTCAGCAAAGATGTTTTTGGGACCTCAGAGACCTATATTAATTTGTTGAAAGGGAGCATAATAGGTCCCCTTTAAAAAAACAAAAACGTCCTGTAAGCTTTTGACCCGTACAACTTAATGCATATTTGAATTTGCTTGTACGGATATACAGCACAATCGCAAAGTCTAACATTCACACACAAATGCGAGTGCGCTTCCCTGCTTCTCCCGTCTTCTTTCACAACAACCCTCGGCCTGTCGGGATCTCGGGCCATGGGAATGTGTGTGTGTGTGGGGGGGGGTAACAAATGCCTATACAGTCTATACAGTATAAGGTCAGGTCGGCGGGGTGATCTGCGGCCAAAGTGAAGCCATCTATTGTGGAGCCACATCAAAGCACACTTGATGCTGTGTTTCCCCCGGTCCGCTGGGGGTTGGGTGGGGTGGTCAACGGGGTTGAGTGTGCTGTCAGCGAGAACGTTCCATCACCCCACATAGAATGACCTTCCCTCACCCTCACAGCGCTGGCCTTGTGCCGTCACCAGCCCGTCTTTCCTCTCCTTTTCGGAAGCAAACTGCCGTCTGTTTTGCTCAGTTTTTCCCCCCTCTTCCCTTACGCTCCTCCCATCCGAGCGGGGACGTACGTGGGGGTTAAGAGCAGCTGCGGACATCAGACCGGGGGATAGGGCGGTGGGGTGGGGGGGGGGGGGGGGGTGGGTGGGGTGGCGGAGATCATCGCTTTCTTTCGGAGGACGGAGGGGAAAAAGCCCGTTTTTGCTATTCCGGTGTGGGAGTGAGGAGAGCCGGAGTGTCGGGTTGGACATACACCTCCCCGGTGCGATCTCTACAGGAGAAAAGTTCTCCCAGAAAAGACTCCGTCCCCATCCAACGTTTCAACGGATCGAAACCCCCCCTTCCACACACACACACACACACACACACACACACACACACACACACACACACACACACACACACACACACACACACACACACACACACACACACACACACACACACACACACTCCAGCCTCTTCTATCTCAGCCACACTGTGGTCCAAGCGCCACTTTCCCACTGACTCAACTTACAATAACAAATACCCTAAACGCCCACTCTCCGTTTCGCTTTTTTTTTTTCTTTTTTTTTTAAGAAAACCCCCACGACGTCCAAAGAACTTCACAAGGTCTCAGACGGAACTTGAAAGGAGCCGCGTAGCCGGCGGTCGGCCACCTGTCCACCGGCTCACCTGTCGGATCTTGGTCCCCAGCATGGAGGCGCTGGTGTCAATCACAAACACCACGTTCTTGGGCACCACCGGCAGGTCTTTGGGCGCAAAGTAGTGAACAAAATGGCCGTTCAGGACCTGAGGGAGGCAAACACAGAGGGAGTCGTGCGGAGTCGCAGAGAGAGACGGATCGAAAGAGTTCCAGTAGTTTGATTACATTATCAGACTTTGGCAGCGGTGCGAGGGATTGGCGGCTGTCCTGAGAAATGGATTGCTAACAGGTGGATGGCTCCCTGCAACTGCATTTTCCTGCGACTTTCTTTCTGCAGATGCACGATATGAGAGCAGCAGCAGGCAAAGTAGCCCCCACCCGCCACTTGGCCTGCTGGAGTCGGTTTTCACTTTCACCGTAGAGAGTGAGCTATGGTGCTGTAACATGTGTTTTCTACCGTGGATGAAAGTTCTTTGGCCACGACGTGAGGTTATCATTGGTGGAATTTACGGAAAATATGAACCAGGGATTTTGCCATCTCGGTGACAGCTTTTGCTTATTTCCAGCCCTTGTATTTAGGAGCCTGGCAGAAATACTGCGATACAGCCTTCCGCAGGAGACACCGCTGGTGTTGGTGAAACCGTCAACAAGGCATTTAACGCTCTCTCGTCTATTTCCAAGAACTGCACTGAAGACCAGGGGAACAGGAGCACCAACCTGGATGTCTCCGATCCCCATCTCTCTCTCCACGTCGTAGCGTAAGACAAAGTCTCCCAGGTTGCCGTTGGTGGTGATCTTGGCCTGCTGGACGATGTTTGGGCTGAAGGTGACCCTGCAGACGTTCTTGTTGTGTTTAATGGCGGTCGTGACGGGCAGCTCTGGCTTGGCTGGATTGGACGACGGAAGGGCAGGGGACAAAGTGAGGCGAGGGAAAGGAATTTGAGGAAATTAACCAAAAAAGTATCACTTCCCATAGAATTTCACGGACTTTGGCGAGAGATTTTACCCACCTTTCTGCACAAATCTAATTTCATCAATCACACACTGTGTGGGCAGTTAAAATCTACGATAAAAGAATGGGGCTGGGTGTTTTGGGCTATTTAGGCAAACTAACTATAATTGTATATATGTATTTTTGTATAGGGCTGTATATTTCATTTTTGGACCTTTTCATTTTTATGGTCTTTTTAAAACTCTAAAGTTTTTTTCTGTTATCTTAGGTTCTATCAACTGTTTACCATTAGGTTAAGTGTATATTGGCAGATTAAAATTTTCTATTTTTTATTGGGTCATGGTGTAGGGATGGTGTGGTTTGAGCAGCCACACCTGTCCTGGGTCGAGGTAATTGGGCCCAGGATCAGAGTGGCTGCATACCTGTTGCTCGTTGATTGGTCTAATGAGCAACAGGTAAAACCCCCATCCCCACACACACACAGGAGAGGAGCCCTCATGACATGCTGTCCATCTGCTCCGGGCTTGTTCCAACTAGCCCACTCTTTACAAAAAACGGCTGTGTTTCTACTCCATCTTTGTGTCTCTGTGCCGGAGGGCCCTGAAAACACCACTTAGTTGGGGTGTGGCACGCGGATCTGCCAAGGTGGTGCCTGAACAAGGACCCTTCAGCACCAACCCTCTCCCGACTGGCAGCAGCAGCACCCAGGGTGTCCAGGCGGAGGACCAGGGGAGAAGCAGCCGCAGCAACCACCGAAGGTAACTGCTTGCAGCTAGCTGCTCCGCCCAGCAGCCACCACCGGGACCATCCAGCAGCCCAGCAGCCACCACAGGGACCATCCAGCAGCCCAGCAGCCAGGCCACCCCTCCAAGCAGCCCCCGCAACAGCCAAGCTACACCTCCGCCAGCACAGCAGTCCGAGGCCCCACGCTCCGGAAGGGAGGAGGGGGTAGTCTGCTGTCGCCCTGGGGGAAGGAAGGCCATGGACTGTGCAGCTCTGGGGAACCAGGTCCCCTGGAAGGGGATCAGTTATTTTTTTTGTTGGAGATTTTTGTTGGTTCGAGGTATGGGAACTGTGTTTCAAAGTTATTTTTTATTATTATTTTTTTCTCTGCGTGGTTGGGGGTAGGCTTCAGCCAGGGATTCTCCCTGGCCTCCCTTTGGTGTTGGGTATGTGGTGTGGGGATGGTGTGGTTTAAGCTGCCACATCTGTCCTCGGTCAAGGTATACCTGTTGCTTGTTAATTGGTCTAACGGGCAACAGGTAAAACCCCCATCCCAACACCACATGGGTGTAGTTAACTGTTAGGTTTATTGTATATTTTCCATATATTGCCTTTATCTTTTTTCATATTGTTTATTATTTTGTTTTATTGTGTTTGATGTGAGCTGCTGGGACATTGTAATTTCCCCTCTGGGATGAATAAAGTATCTATCTATTTATCTATCAAGATACAAAGGAGTCAGAGAGTTATTAAAATATACTTTTAGGGATAAGGGATTATTATTATTTATTATTATTTGAGACGAAATGTCTGCCAAACTCTCGAAATGCCTTGAGCTACTTTCTTGACAAAGAGGCCAGCTCACACGTTTTTTGCTTGAGGCCCCCAAGATCCAAAGGCCGTGCCCCGCCTCCGCACATCAAGACGAGCCTTTTCGCATAAACAATGTGAAGCTTTATTTGAGGGCCCTCTACCTGGTACCAAAGCCGAGTAAGCGCCAGTGTTGCTCTTCCCGTTGCGCAGCGGCAGCACCTCCAGGAGCAGGATGGGCGCGTGGTCCACCACGGTGATGTCCAGGCTGAGGCGGCTGACCAGCTGCAGGGGCCGCAGACTGGTGACGTGCTCGTAGCGGCCCAGACGCCGCTGGAGCAGCTCCTCGTAGGTCAACAGGAAGATAGCGCGGTTCCGCCCGGGGATGCTGGCCCCCATCTGGAACACCTCCATCTCCGTCTCGCTGCTGGGAGGGGTTACGGAAAAAGTGGAAAGTTTAAAAGCAGTGAAGAGGGTTTGGGAGGAGAGTAGTTCAGAAAAGGTGGAATGCTGAATTGGAGGCTCCGAGCGGTGAAATCATCAGTGCAGGGCTCAGTATGGGCGGGCTCCCAGGGTGGAGGCTCCTCTGCTGCTGCAAGCGGCGGTGTTGGGGAATGGTTGATTTGGCGGGGGCGTCACTCTCCATCCACACCAATTTTCATCCCGTTCCAGCGTGTTTTTATCGTGGAGAGGGTGAATCACATGGCGTTTTTTAAATGTCACTCCATTGAACGACAGCTGGAGAAGCTGTGATGATGTCACTCCTTCCAGTCGCAGAATGGACAAACCCCATTTTTGCTCCAGAGGAGTGTAGCTATGCCAGACTCACTTCAGTGTTGTCACACACACACACACACACACACACACACACACACACACACACACACACACACACACACGCACACACACGCACCCTTTGCAGGTGTTAAACTGCAATAGTAATACTCCGGTGGTATTACTGGGGATGTTATCAACCTCTGTTTGCAAAATAGGAACATGAGATGGAGAATGATCCACTGTGTAATTATAAGGCTGCAACAGAGGGAGCGACTCAGACTACAGAGACACACACACACGCACTCTCAGAACATACCAATTCACACACACACACACACACACACACACACACACAGACACACACACACACACACACACACACACACACACACACACACACACACACACCAATCTCTCTCACCTTGCGCTACCCGCCTCTCTGTTCTTGGGTTTGCCGTCGCTGCCTTTATCCTGTTTGACCTTCTTCTCCTTGGGCGTGACCTCGCTCTGGTAGACACGCCCGCCGATGATCCTGGGGCACAAGGGTCAAGGGTTTGGGAGTTAGGAGTCTGATCACCCTCATTTGGGTTCACCGTTGGATCAGATTTGCCGGGACAGAATTCCTACAGGCGGCATTAGGGGGTTGAAAGGCGGGATAATAAGCTGGCGTCCCCGTTGTCACTCACATGGTGAAATTTGAAACGTAGGCAGCAGCCGGGACCTGGAACTGGAAGACGCCTTCGGCGGCGGCCGAGTGCCTATTGAGCATGGTGCAGGACACTGCCGTGAAGGCGTAGCGGGAGATGATGGTGGTCTTGATGGAGAGCTCCTGGATGTGCGGCTTGCTCTCCTGCTCCCAGGGAACATTTCAGAGCATCGATTTGAGATTCCCCGGACCACATGTTGAGAACTACTGCTGTAGAGAAACTTTGAGCGGAGTAAAAGTGGTGCACAAATCCGCAAGCACTCGGGGTCAGGCCCCGCGACAAAAAATTGGAATCGATGCGATGATGAAGAGTCAAGATTTCTTTTATTCCTCACATGCAAACATTGGACAGGGGGCAAAAGTTGGGACAAAGTTATCTGTAAAACAAAGTACATAGAATACATTCTATGTTTCTATATTCTAAACTGTGTTCTATATTTTTTATTCTATATTTTAAATAAATATGGAATAAATATTGATTCATTCTTATTTACATATAAGTACTCATATAATGTATAATATATAATACGATATACAGTATTTTACAACAAGAAGCAAACATATAAGCAAAACAAATATATAAGCAAAAATGATATGTATATACACGATTATAAATCTAATTTTATTTTGATTGTCTCCAATTTTTTGATTTTTTTTTTTTTTTTTTACCTTGGCCAGTATGGCTTTCACCTGTCGAGGGACCCTGCGGGGAGCCTGCAAATGCAATGGATGGAAAAGCAAAACAAACAAACGAAAAAAAAAAAGCGTCACTGCAGAGGCGTCACTTTTTTAATATATATATATATATATATATACTGGAAAACAAAACATACCATGTCTAAATCCAGGTCAGAAAGATCCTCTTCGAACTCCTCCAGTGCGCCCGCCTTGGCCCCTGGTGCGGGGGAGCCCAGGGCCGTCAGCAGCAGCAGCAGCAGCCGCAGCAGCAGCAGCAGCAGCGCGGTCGGAGGCAGCAGCATGTTCGCAGGTCCTGCGGTGATCACGCCGACATTCTGCCGAGCTCCGTCTGCGGGACCGGGGGCAGAGCCTGGATGTGGGACGGGGATCCCGGGTCACGCCCACCCCAAGATGCAGACGCGGTCCCCGGCGCGACTTCCCCCCCCCTCTCCACTCCGTGCGGGTACCTAGTGACGGGGTCGGAAAGTAACGAAGTACTTGTACTTAAGTACATTCTGAAGTGTTTTTTACTCCACCGCATTTCAACGCGAATATCTCAGTTAGGTTAACTGTACATCACCATTTCTATCTTAAGTTCGTCTTTCTGCTTCACTGTTTATTTTTACAAGTTATTGTGTAGGACTGTGTATTTTATTTATTATTGTTCTTCCTTTTTCTGTTACTTTGGGGTTATATCTGTTGTTTGTCATTGGGTTTGGTGCATGTTGCCATATTTCAATGTGTACAGTGAACTGTTTTTGCCATATATTGCCATTGTATGTTTTGTATTTGTATTGTATTGCTTTATTAAGGGTCCCTTGCTATTGTTAATGAAAAATTGCCATCAGCAGTCTATGCATCCCCCGCACTCACAGACAAGATGAAAAAAAAAGTGTATTCGGGGCGGTCCCGACGTCTCGTCGCCCAAGTTTGATCCAGATCGGTCCATTGTTGTGGAATCATTTGTAAAAAAACTGTATTTTTTTGTAATCGCCTCAACGCGCACGCATGTGCAAATGACGTCTCGCAGAGGTCACGCGATAGCACTGCAGTCTAGTGATTGGTCAACAACCAGGTGCTCACCAAGATGGCGGCACATGCAGATGTGCCATGTGCAGGCCGTGACAGTGAACCTCTGCACTCATAAAATATACCGGAGGAGACGACCAGGACACCGGGCTCTCCATGGATTATTGTCGGCTCTGATCAGCCCGCTTGCTGGTTGGACTTAAATCTGAGTGCAATTTGCCCTTGTTTTTCATAGCTAGGCAATTATCCATGTGTGGCAAAGTAAATAATCTGTGCATCCTGCAGATATAGTCTCAATTGGACTTAAACTAAAGGAATATAAGACTCAAACTCTTAACCATACAAAGTTACGAAGTGACAGGTATTATTTCACTCTATTTGACTTGAACAATTGTGAACATGTCCTTTAACAGACTGCTGTAGCTGCTGCTGTGGTAGTGGGCCAATCACACCATGCATTACACCGAAGAACGCTTGTGGTGATTGGCTGGGAGCAAATCCATACAAATAGTCATTTATTTTCTAGATCTGGGCACCAAAGGATTGAATGCAGGTATTGTTCGACTGGAGAAGTTTCGATACTACTTGGTATTGTACTATTTCGATCGATACCGTAACGGTATTGAGTACGGATACCCAGCCTGAGCATCATCCATTGAACTTTAACAAAGGGCCATCTATCTATCTATCTATCTATCTATCTATCTATCTATCTGTCTGTCTGTCTGTCTGTCTGTCTGTCTGTCTGTCTGTCTATCTATCTATCTATCTGTCTGTCTGTCTGTCTGTCTGTCTGTCTATATATCAGTATGTGACGAATAAACCTCTTGAATCTTGAATCTATCTGTCTATCTGTCTATCTATCTAAAGTCTGTCTATCCTTATTTATACTTTTCTAACACAGTCGTTTTACTTTAAATTGCAGCGTTTAGAGCAGTGAACATCAAAACAATAGGCACTAATAGTAAAGTAATACAAAAAAGGGGGAAATATGCAACAAACCAAATACAAAAAAAAATAGAATATAAATAGCAATGTGAAATAAACCAGAAATTTTACAAAGAAAGAAATGCAATAGAAAATAAACCAAGTCGCGTCAACATTTCACATTCTGAAGAAAATTGCGAAATATTAGTTATTTCATATCGAATTGTAAAAATCACCCCAATCCTAGATAAGTAACAGCGTGGCTGATGGTGGAATATCTGGGCAGGGGTTCTAGAATAGTGGACGTCAGACCCCTGGTGGTGGACCGGTGGGAACTTAGATCAAGTATTTAATATTAATTAACAAAATACAAGTTCCAGAAACAGGGGCTTTGGTCTTAATGACATCTTTAACCATAGGATTCACCCTTTGGTGTATATGTTGATTTAAAGATGATTTAGCATAATACAATAAAGTAAAATAAAGTTATGTGGTAAAGTTAAGTGTCCACATGTCCACTTATATTACAGACTGACGGATGTGTCTTATGTCTTCGACTGGATTAAAACTCAAAACTAAAAAAAAGCTTTCCTGATGACTGTCCTGGATGGATGACTGACTCCCTTTTACCTTCTAGAAAGGGTCTTCACCTTGAGCTTGCCATGTCTCTTTTCTTTTATAATAATAATAATAATAATAATAATAATAATAATAATAAATAAATAAATAAATAAATAAATAAATACTAATACTAATACTAATACTACTAATAATAATAATACTAATAATAATAATCTTCTTTCGGCTCCTCCCGTTATGGGTCGCTAGAGCATAATAATAATAATAATAATAATAATAATAATAAATGTGTTATTATTAAACATGTCTCTCCCTTGCGGCCTTAAAGATTTGTGCGCAGAATATCTGTTAATAATGATACGTGCACAGAAAATAGCAATGCATTTGTAGTGTACATTTGTCGTTAAAGACTCTTTGTTCTAGAGCTAAAGCTCTGATGTCATGTTGCGTACGTAGTGAATTCTTTAAGGAGTAAGTAATAGTTGATCATTTTCCAAAAAAATGTAAATGATGTTACATTGAACACATTCCATAGTTTACGTTTAAAACATGTATTCTGTGGATAGGACAGTAATTGGTTAACACTGACCCCTACTGGATGAAGACCAAATTACTATCTCAGTCTCATGCCAATTCTGACGTTTAGGAACAAAATAAATGACATCATATAACAGGTGGGAACGAGCAAGGGATACAACTCAACATTACACATTTCGTTGCAGTCATTTTTTCTACAAACCTCCTTATGCGAATTTAATTGAAAACAAGTAACGCAGATTTAAGGCCAAAATAAAAGACCGTGGTCTTTTCTAACTCGAAGCCCTTATGAATACAACTTTATTTTCTGAATTAACTTCACTTTTCATGAAAAAAAACAAACCTGCAAGAATTCAAAGAACAAATGAAAAAAGGGAAAAGCAGACTAAGAGAGGTTTTTAAAAAAAAAAATATTGTCTCCTTTCAAAAATATACTTGTGTATATTATGTCTCGAACGGAAAATCGAAGCAAGTATAATAACATTTATCTGCAATAATTGTATTCCTCAGTGGTTGTGTATTATTGGTAGATCCTCCGTGGCAGTACTGCGATCATACTTTCATACATATATTACATTTCACTGCATATATGTATGAAAGTATGTATATGTATGTGACAAATAAAAATCTTGAATCTTGAATCTTGAATCAGCAGACATGGCCCCACAACCACCAGGAAGGGGGCGCCATATCGACTTGGTGCTACCCTGCAGGGATTTGGACAAAGTAGGTAAGAAATATGGTGAATATACTGTGTGTATATATACACACATAGATTGCAGCAAATACTTCCTCACTAACAATGACTTTTTGATCACGCCGAAGTCACGTTGAAGCAGCTGTCTCCGATCTTAAATGTGTGGACAATGTTCACAAATACCTAGGGTGCAGATTTGAGAACGTGTGGGGACAGGGAAACAACAACATAAAACATTGATTATGGATTTTGGAATCTGGATACACATTGACAGATCACAGCGCACACACACACACACACACACACACACACACACACACACACACACACACACACACACACACACACATTTGCAACTGTCGGAATGGCATTTTCATGAATTAAGTCCTGATTATGTCCACGTATGGCCCGTTACATGCGGGCTGCACCAACAGGGTTTACATTTTAAAGAGGACCTATTAGGCTCCTTTTCACCAAGTTAATATAGGTCCCCGAGGTCCCCAAAACATGTTTCCAAGTCCGTTGCTGAAAATACCACTCAGATGACGCACTCCAGCCACTCTAACATGCCTCGAAACCATCCTGTTGCAAAACGGGCTGTTTATGTGGGAGGAGCCACCCTCCCGAGGCCCCGAGTTCTGTCAGCCGATGTTGTTTGAGCAGGGCTTCCGGGTTTCGGCGTATTTTGACCTAAAATTTGGATCAAATCCAGATTCATCTAGTAACCCTGTTGCACCAAACTCTAAACCTTGTCTAGGGTTTAAATTTAAGCTTTTCCTCTCTAGCGACCCTGTCGTTTGGCTAATGGCTAACCCGCTAATGTTTACATCTGCTTTCTTCTACGTTTTTTATGTGACTCCAAAACTCCAAATCCACATGTCACCCACCTGACGTGGTTTTTAAACCCTCGCAGTAGCCCGGCCTCGCACACGCTGATTTAAATGTAGTGTAAATCTTGGTTTAATTCTTTAATCCAAGGTTTAATCTCAGGTTTAATCTTTGATCAAACTATTTGAAATGATGATTTACTAAACTATGATTTACCCTCATCTTAGATGAATTCAACCCTTGTTGGTGCAACCAACAGCCTGAAAATAATAATAATTATGATAACAATAATAATAATAATAATAATAATCTCTTTCTTGCTCGAGGTGGATTTGTATAAAAAATACATTTGAATAATAAAGATTACAATTAAAAAAAACAACCCCTCAGAATATAAAACCTTCGATTGATCCGCCGTCTGAATCACCCAGAACTGGGTCCTATTTACGCTCGAACCAGGCAGTTCAGGTTTCAAAGTCCCCACCCCTGCCTCCTGCTCTGCGAAAGATGTGAAACACAACAAATATTCAAATATTGACTGGGCCCCCAGTGTGCCTATCAGTTCAGTGGATTTTAACCCCTGGGTTTGGTATTCTGTGGTGTGTGTGTGTGTGTGTGTGTGTGTGTGTATATGTGCATGTTTGTGTGTGTGTTGTATTTTTTATTTTGTTCCGCAGCTCCCGTCAGAAGGACTACTCTCTCTCTCCGCCCGCGGTTGTATCTCTTAACTTGGACCAGCTCGGCCGAGCCCGACAGGCCGCCCGGAAAAACGATGAGGAGCCTGCCTTCGCTTCTCCTGGGGCTGCTGCTCCTGCAAAGGGGCCGCTGCTTTGAGTTCGTCATCGACGGCGAGTGGGAGGGGGAGACGGTGAGGATTGCGACAACCGCTTTACATCGATTGATGATTTATCGTATATTCCATTTATAATATCTAAAATGTGCGTTTTCGTGTGCTTAGTGGCTTTCCGTGCTCTGTCCGCTCAGTGGATGCCACCGGTCGCCTTGAATGGTTAGAAATAGGCGTCAAAAGCTTCCATTGCTGCATAGCTTTGATGAGTTACTCCTATAGGCAAAATAATTGATAAGGAAAAGACCCCCAGACCGGTTCTCCGGGGCCTTGACATGGTAAAACACTATTCGGGGAATAAGCAAAATAATTGTTAACGAAGAGTAAAATGAGGTTTGTTTGACTTGCACTGCACTGACTTTTATGCACTCTATGTATTCTATTTTTTTAACTGTATGCATTCTATGTCCTTTTATAATGTGTTGTTTTATGTAACGTACTTAAAATTTGCCTTGTTGTTGAAATGCGCTTTATAAATAAAGTTGCCTCGCCTTGCCTCCTGTAAAAAGTATCCATTTTTTAAAATATTGTTAAATTTTTTATTTTCATCAGTCAGGTTTAAAGGATCATCGGGAAAGATACAGGGTGAGTGAAAACGTAACAGTTTTGCCTTTTCCAGGCATTGCACTAGAATCAACCATTTAACTGAAGACTAAACCGATTCGATACTACAGTATGGAACGATTTATAAGCTGACCACATTTTTAGCAGATTCCAAGTCTCTCTTGTGGCATTCTTAAGACCGACGACGTGTCTGTGTTTGTGTTACCCCCCCAGAGAGCCATATTGAGCAGCCAGGAGCAGGAAGAGTTTGAGGTTCGTCTTTTTTGTGGCTCGTTGTTCAGCCCTCGTCTCCACTGTGACAGAGTTGAAGCCTTATCGAATAGTCAATACACGGCTGTTTGAGGAGACTCCCGTGACTGACAAGTTATTGACCTCCTCCCTCACGCCAATAATCCCGGGTCCACTGTATTGCATGGCTTTCCCTTCCTCAATAGTATTGTATCGTTTTGTTTTTTTGCTTTTTTCCTTGAAACGATTGGAGTTTTTCACGCCTGCGTCCAGATGATAGCGCTAATGCTCACACTAGCCAGTGGCGGCATCTTGCGGCGCTACGTAGAAACTACAATGGAAGACTTGCAGATATGTCCAATTTTACAATCACAACAATATATAGGGGAGGTTGCTTTTTTTCATAAAGCAAAGTTTTCGTGGTCAGATTTTCTTAGTGGAAGCATGCCGCGCTAGGCATGCTAGTTCTAAAATAATTTTAAATCAATATTCCATCTCAGTGTATTATTTTATTTGGTAAGTAATAAGCAGGATAATGTGCAGCCAGTCTGTTATTACCGCAAACTAGTCGTGGTCATCCAATCGGTAGTTAATATGTGATAATGACGGGCTGGCTGGAAGTTTTGCGCCAGGAGGCGTGAAAAAATATTGTGACATTTGCATTTTTCAATATCGGCCATGCCCCAACCCAAAACAAGATCTGGACCAGATTAGCTCAGTGTTGAAAAAACCCCATCATTTTGTATACAACCAATAGTCAGAACTCCCCCCCCCTGAGTGTTGACATGGTTACTGCGCTCCCAATCTCTCGCAAACCTCCCCCTGCGTTCCTCGCCCAGGCCATCCGTGGAGATGACATCATCGTCAAGAGCTATCGGGTGGAGAGTCGCATTACGTCGCGCTTTGCGCACACCACGGTCAGGAGCTCGGTGGTCAACTCGGGCTCCAAGGCCCAGAGCATCGGCTTCAACGTCCAGATCCCCAAACGGGCCTTCATCACCAACTTCACCATGTGAGCCGTGCCCCTCGACCTGCTTTGGCCATGATATGGTACTGGTATATGTCCTCTAACTCATTACCTGTTTGCACTTTCTTCGCACCCCTCCCGCCCGTGTTTTTAAGGAACGTGAACGGGATCACGTTTACAGGCTCGGTGAAGGAGAAGACGGTGGCCAGGAACCTCTACGCCCAGGCCAGAGCTAGAGGGAAGGCCGCCGGCATCGTCAGGTTAGCCCCACATGAACGGCAAATCCTGGACGACGCCTTTGAGTCTGTAGATAGATAAGTCGTTTTGCTTTCACTACAGCTCAAAGGTTAATTCCTCACTCGCAGGACGAATTCCCAGGACATGGAGACCTTCAAGACCGAGGTCCACGTGCCTCCCGGCAGCAACATCGAGTTTGAGCTCCACTACCAGGAAATGATGCAGAGGAAACTTGGATTCTACGAGCACACGCTCCACCTGCAGCCGGGGAGGCTGGTGCCGCAGTTCCAGGTGAGGGGCGAGTCAGGTGTTCTTTATTTGTGTGCGTGTGTGTGTGTGTGTGTGTGTGTGTGTGTGTGCGTGCGCACAAATTTCTCACTGTGGTCAACCCCTCCTCTATCTCTCTCTCTCTCTCTCTCTCTCTAGGTGGATGTGTATATCTATGAGCCAAAGGGTATTGCCGTTGTGGAAACGCCAAACTCTCTGGGCGATCTTTTCACTGGCTTGACCAAAGTCACTTCCTCCAAGGACAAGGTACTTTGATTCACTCTGTTTTCTAGGCAGGTTAGGTAATAATATGTTTACTGTGCTTACCCCTGCCTGTCTTATCATGCATGTGTCCATGTGTCCAGGCGCATATTGTTTTCAAGCCCACTCTGCAGCAGCAGAGGAAATGCGAAAACTGCACCACCAGCGCCATTGACGGTGTCTTTGTCGTCCACTACGACGTTCAGAGAGACAGCAACGCCGGGGAGCTACAGGTATTACACACTGGAGTTTAAGGGCCGTTTCATCTGGCTCATATCGCCATGACAACCGCTTTAAAAAGCAAGCGCGTCGTTGAACGAAAGAGAAACGGAACCTGTGTCACTCAGGCCTAGTTTGTCTCCTCAAGGTCTCCGACGGCCACTTTATACAGTTCTTCGCGCCGTCCAACCTCTCACCCCTCCCCAAGAACATTGTCTTTGTTATCGACGTCAGCGGGTCCATGTGGGGGGTCAAGATGAAGCAGGTAAGCCTGTGCTATAAAACCCCAATGTTTCATTGACCCCCAGTCGCAATGCATTTGATTCCCTACTCAACGACCTCTCTCCCCGCCCCCAAGACGGTGCAGGCGATGCTAGCCATTTTGGATGACCTGACCATCGACGACTACTTCAGCATCGTAGACTTCAACCACAACGTGCGCTGCTGGAGCGAGGATCTGGTTCCCGGCTCCTCCATCCAGGTGGCGGAGGCCAAGAGGTACATCCAGAACATCAAACCCAACGGAGGTGAGACGGATTCCAGGGAATGCCAATGGCTTGATAAGTCACCCGAACACTCTCCATGATGTCTTCTTGATGAACACCGTTGCCCTGTGTTTTCGCCGACAGGCACCAACATCAACGAGGCGCTGATGAGGGCAGTGCAAATGCTGGTGAAAGCGACCAATCAACGGCTCATCGACCCTCGATCAGTGTCCATGATCATTCTGGTGTCAGACGGAGACCCCACTGTTGGTGGGACTAACACAAACAGCATGAACTTTAGGCCTGGCTACCATTTTTTCCATCAGCTTCTTTGTAAGAATCTAATGTACACACATGTGTATCCACTTCTAAACTATTGCCCTCTCTCCCTCCATAGGAGAGATCAAGCTCAGCACCATCCAGAAGAACGTGAGGCGGGTGATGAGGGAGGATTTCTCCCTGTTCTCACTGGGCATCGGCTTCGACGTGGACTACGACTTCCTGCAGCGTATTGCCATGGAGAACAGGGGTGTCGCCCAGAGGATCTACGCCAACCATGATGCTGCGGAGCAGCTGCGGGTACAACAGCCTTCACTGGCCCCACGTACCGTTCATCTCAGACAAAACAGGAACTTCAAATGTCTGCAGATTTGAGACAGCTGCCTGAGCTGCCCTTATCAGGTTCTCCACTAATTCTCTCTCACCTCCTCCCCCGATTTTTCTCTTCCCAGAGATTCTACAGCCAGGTTTCCGCCCCTCTGCTGCAGAAGATCGCCATCCAGTTCCCAGAGGACTCGGTGTCCGACGTCACCCAGGACCGCTTCGACAAGTTCTTCAGCGGATCCGAGCTGGTGGTGGCTGGGAAGGTGCTGCCATTGGAGGGCACTACCCTGACCAGCTTCATCACTGCGGCAGCTGTGAGTAGAGGAAACCCCCACCCCAGCAACCCCTGAGTCTGAGGTTCCAGACTCAGGGGTGAGTGTGTTCCCTCACACTCGTGTCCCTAATGTCGCCCTCTAGGCCAGCCTGGACCTGACTCTGGAGACGGAGACGGACACCCTGGAGCTGGACATGGAGCTGGCCAAGCAGCAGCACTCCTTCACGGGCTTCGCCAGGCAGATGTGGGCCTACATCACCGTCAACCAGCTCATAGCCGAGAGGTGAGAGGCGACACAAACAGAAAAAATGGCCGATTGGTCCTCAGTAAACACGTTTTGAGGTTATGTCGATAATATTTTTGCCGTTTACTCAAACTATGAGTCTCTAGCAGGGATTTAGGGATGTAGCTGTTGAAAGTCAATGTACCACTGTTAGATATCTGTATTTAAACAGGACGTCTGATCCGTACACCCTGTTTAGGAAGCCAAATGAATGGGAAGCAAAACTTTGCGCAGGACAGGCAGACAAATCATACAACCTTTAACGAACTTGTTGTATACAGTATGCTGTACGATTTATTTGTCGTGCATGTATACTTTGAAGTGAAAATCCATAAGATCGCACATAAGATCGAGGATGAAACTACAAGCTTCAGAATTCCATTGGATCTAACATTTCCAAAAATCTAAATAATGTTGTGGATAAGTACTTTGTGTCACGCAACCTAGTGAGTGAATAGGGTTGATTGTACAGTTGCTCACACTTTCAGTTCAGAATGATATCAACTTGGTGGAGCTTAGTGGTGGCACGAGAGGGTTTCACGATGGATATTTTGCGCAGGTCTCTGGCCCCGTCGGCAGCCAAGAAGAGGAAGATCACCCAAAAGATCTTGGCCTTGTCCATGGAGCATCAGTTTGTCACACCGCTCACCGCCCTGCTGGTGGAGAGCGAGGGGGGCAGGGAGAGACTGCTGGCCGACTCCCCCAAGGACCCCAAGCAGGGCTGCTGCTCAGGTAGAACTTGGCAAAAACGGTGTAGGGCTGCACATAACTACATATCGAATGAAGGGCAATTGATTGGATCAGAATGTGTACATTGTCAGAGGAGTTTGGTGCGTATATACATGTATGGTGTTTTGTAGCATTCCTCAGACAGTTGTCCTATTAGACGGGTATGATGAAGATGTATAATTTCAACAGTTTGAGATATAACACTCCGAGTTTTAAAGTCAAACAAGTATTCAATGAAAATTGATTTATTCTCATCTTGATCTCATCTAATCAAATTTGAGCAATGACATATGTGGGGTTAGGAGGAACCCCCTCCGCTGCACCGACCTTGGTGCACGTGCTGCCGCCCTGGGTCCAGATAACCACTCCTGCGCCTCCCAGCCAGGCCGAAGGGCCCTACCCTACACGCATCACCATAGGTAATGACTGCAAACCTGATAGATAGATAGATAGATAGATAGATAGATAGATAGATAGATATTTTTTTTTATTTCTAACATCTTAAAAAACCAAATGAAATACAGCATATAAGTAAGAAAACAAAACAAATAGAATCATCGGCAAACATACAGCAAACTCTCAATAAACAACACAAAATAATAAATAAACATTCCATGTCCGAAAAGGAGTAGGAAGAAGTAAAGAACTTTTCTAGTCCCACCCCCTTTTTATACTTCATCAATAAACCTAATGATGAACATGAATATTCAACTTTCCGCCCCAATGTCTGTAATACCGGCCTCAATCAAATCAATGAAGTCATGCAAAAACAAAACATTCAAAACAAAACAGGAACAAAACAATCAGAATAAAGATTTGTTTAAACTTACACATGTTTTCATTCCTTTACTGCAGTTGTTTCATAGATCAACTCCTTTGTCTTTGAAACGATGTTTTGCATTAGTCCATGTTTTTTGAACATACGTATTCCTCTCAAATCGTGTTTACTTTCTCTCATTTGGAACAACTTCTGGATACTATTTAGGTAAACAGTTGATTTTTCACTCTCTACATGATTTCACCCGTTTTGAAGTCAACCAAATCTTTAAATTGAAGTGTCTTTTAATTTGATAAAGAGTGGTTTTGTTTATTTTTCTTACGGCTCTTTTTTGAAGGATGAAGATTGAATTAGTGTTAAAGGGAGAAAGAGTCACAGATGTATAACTATGGTTCTTTGACTTTATATAATATTGCTATTGACTTCAATATTTTAGCTTTGATATAATTTATATAAGGCTTTCAGCATAATCTATTATAACTCCAAGAAATTACATTTCAGACACTCAGTTCAATTTCCACATCATTTACCATGAGTTTGATGTTTGAGTTAAATCATTCCCAAAGATTGTAAATTTCGTTTTACTTAAATTCAGCGTCGCACCAAATGTTTATTTATTTTCTTCAATTATTTTTCCACTGTATCTAACCGTTTTTCCAAATTCTTGCCACAACAAAATATATTTGTATCATCTGCATATAATATTGTTTTTTAGTGTTTTGGAAACCTCACATATATTATTTATGTTCAAAATAAACAGCAATGGTCCCAGCACGGCGCCCTGGGGAACCCCACAAATAACCTTCAGTAGTTGTGATTTCAAATAGGTTATTTCAACGTATTGATACCTACTTTTTTGGGATCCAAGAATACCCCTGCTGCATATTCCTTTTTGTATTGCAGTTATTTGCTCCACAAATTCTATGAGCGTCAACAAAGTTGTCCTATTAGCTCTAAACCCATATTGCTGTTCACACAGTTCATAATGTTTTGTGATAACGTAATTTAATCTTGTATAGAATATTTATTTCCAGTATTTTAGAGAACTGTGGATGCAAGGAAACAGGTCTCTAATTTGACAGTGCATGTCCATCGATCTATGGTTGCATTTTGCTTGGAAACACACCACTGGTCACAAATGTGTCAGAGGTTTCAACACACACTCACACCACACAGTAATATTTTAAACCATAGACATTTCAATACTATTCCAGTCTGTAGCCTTCTTACTCTTTTTTTGAACAATGTCAATCATTTGATTTGATCCTCACTAAGCCAAGGCTCAGCGATCGCTATTACTGTGAATTACTTATCCAGTCTGATCTTTGAAAAGTTTGAATTGAGGCTCCTACTATTGAAATATATTGCTGATATTATACATCCATTTTTTAATTCCCGTTGAACTGTTCTTATTCACAATGTCTCTGTGTGGTGATGTAGAAGTTATTCTCAGGATCAATATCATTCTCCCTATGTTGTACCTATGTCCCTATGTTGAGTGTGTTTAAAAGTTTTCAAAGCTGGTCATGGGTTGTATTTAGTGTTTAAGTTCTATGCTCTTTGCGGACTGACCTGAGTTCAATTTGAAGTGTTTCATTACCTCGGTTGCTGTTCTCACAGGGAGCCACTGGCGTCCGTCCAGTTCTTCAGTATCTCTGACGACCGGCACGCCAGCTTCCTCCGTTGACCCGTTTAGGTTTATGAACACCTTTTAATTTGCTGTCCATGTTGATTGGATTATTTTCTCCTGTCTTAAAGAAGAGTGGCCTTCTGGCGATGTCTGCATTTTTCTTTGTTAGCTGCTCCTCCGCATAAACGTCGTATCCCCTCAGCTTTCTCCCTTGTCTGAGCGGGGCGTTTTTTGGTTTTCTGTTTGCAAGGCGAATTATAATGGCAGGCTTCTCGCTGTTGTTCTTGCGAGGGAGAGGATGAAGATAGATGAGAGATAACAGGGTAGGGGATGGATAACACAACATATCTGAACTCTCCTTCAACCGGGTTGTCAGATGATAAATAAGAACAAATTTGAGTCAGTAAGCGCTGTGTTTCCCATATCCAGTGGACAACGATCCTCACTTCATCATCCACTTGCCCAGAAGCCTCATGGATGTCTGCTTCAACATCGACTCGAAGCCTGGACACATTCTCAACCTGGTGTCTGACCATGGAACAGGTAGTGCATTTGGCTTTGTTGTATATACTAATAAAACCGCCATGTGGTTAAGTGGAGTTTAACAACTTACTCACCATCATTTTAGGAGTAAAATAATCATCATTCTGCGGGCCCCCGTGCAATTCCTCGGCGACACCTGGGAGGCCGCTGAGCGCAGTTTGCTAAACCCCGATCTAGAGGTTATTATGAACTCTTGCCTTCCTCCGCACTGTACCATAGGTGTGGTGATCAATGGTCAGCTGGTGAGCTCCAAGCGGGTGGGGACCAAAAGGCCCCACACCTATTTTGGCCTCATCTCCGTCTACTACCGGCCCCAGGGGTTGAGCGTGGCCGTTGGCACCGAGCGCATCGCCGTGAGCGACGGCAAACGCAACCACTCCTTCACCTGGGGGGCGACGGCCGACATCACCCAGGACGGGTAACGATCGCGACAGTACACCCACCCCGTCACCCAAATGTCAATACGAAGGGTCAAAGAGCTGATTTTGTAATGGCCGCCGAGTTTCAGGGTGAAGGTGGCCATCGTGAAGGACTCCCACGTCAAGGTGACGGTGAACGGCAACATCGGGGTGATGGTGCTGCTTCACCGCGTGTGGAAGAAGAACCCGCTCAACGTGGACTTCCTGGGGCTCTACATCCCCAACGACAACCAGTACTCCCCCCTGGTCCACGGCCTCATAGGTTGGTCCTCAAGGCGTCGAGCAATCTCGCCAACCCCCCAACCCCGCGGACCATGCCAAAGAAGCAGCCAATGGTGGGGTGGACTGAAGTGACCCTGAATTACTTCTAGTTGCTAAAATGTGTGTGTATCTGTGTGTGTGACCTTTCAGGCCAGTTTTCCACAGAGCCAGAGGTGAGAGTGTATGATGTCCACCAGGGAGCGGACCCGCTGAAGAAGGAGGCCACCATGGAGGTCAAGGGCAACAAGCTGGTAGTCACTAGGTAAGTCCGGCAAGACCTGGCCAAGTGTATGATCGAATAAAACAGTGTGGTAATAGCATTGGTATAACTAGTGTGTGTGTGTGTGTGTGTGTGTGTGTGTTTCAGGGGGTGGCAGAAGGACTACAGGCTCGACCGAAAGCGCGGCTCGGACGTCCACTGTTGGTTTGTGCACAACAGCGGGAAGGGCTTTATCGACGGCCATTACACCAGCTACATCGTCCCGCACATCAACAGCTTCCTCCAGATAGAGTGAGGAAGGAAGGGAGGAAGAAAACTGGGAAAAGGTGGAGGAAATGAATCCTTGCCATGTGCTGCTAAGTAGCCATTGTTTTTTGGAGAGGGTGTTGCGGGGGGGGGTGGTCTGTCGATATAGACATAAGTGAATAAAATGCTAAAATTGTGTTATGGGTGTCGGGGGTCAAAATGGACGACGGTTGGAATAAGATGAAAAAAAAAATCCTTTTCGATTGACCCCCTACAATGGAACCTGCTCCTTGGAAGCGATGTGTAAACTGTGCCGCCAAAATGCCATGTACACCATGAGGCCCCGGTCACAACCAGGGACGTGACTGTGCCAAATTCTTTCAAAAAGTGCTCAAGCTATCGTAGTGCAGCAGCGGAACAGACATAAGGAAACTTAATCGTACCAATGTCAAGCCAGCCACATCCATTTTGGGCAGCAATTTGTGTCCTGGCGGTGCAGAGTTAAAAGCAGGAGGCTTAAGACACAGTCGCTTTGCCATCGGTCGACTTTGAACTTTTGAGCCCCAAATTTGGTGGAAAGATCCAACCCAGCCAATGACCGCCGCGCCGGTCGAGATGGTGACGTTCCAAATTACTTTCGCGACCGGTGGGTGCGATCAGGGCCCCCGACGCCCGATCTTAAATTTTTGATTCCTTCCAGTAATGATGAAAATGTGTTCTCAACAGATCCCCCCCCGCCCCCCAAAGGAGAAACAAATGATCAAAAACACTTCATGTATTTTATTCCGAAAGAATAAAACAAGGCGACAAATTGTCAAGAACAACATTATTGACGATACAAAATAAAAGATTCAAATGAAGAAAGATATTGATCTGGTTGGAAAGCATTTTTTACAGTGACCATGATTCCTATGTACAGGTGTGTGGGGCTCACTCTGACACAGTAGAGTTCCCTGAACAGCAGGGGGGGGAACCCAAATCACGGCAATTTGGAGAAGTCCTCGTATTCGACGTCCGCCACGCTCGTCCCCTTCAGTCGGCCCTAGACGAGATGACGAGATTCCCGGTTCAGTAGACAAACAACCCACCGCCAGACCCCGGAAAAGAAAGAAAGAAATAAATAGATAAATAAATAAACGCGAAAGAGAGAAAGAGGAACTTACAGAGTCCAGTGTGAGCGTTGCGGAGAACTTCTTCTCGTTGATGGCCTCCAGCACGGCCTCCGTGTCTCGGTACGGGCCGTTCAGGATCAGGACCCGTCTACCTGCGGTCCGTGGACCAGAGGGGAGAGGAGCGTCACTGTCGATTGTTTACCTGGGCCGTTACTGTGGCAACCTAGCTCTAGCCCTATCGTGACCACTACTTGTGTGCACGCATACACACAGTAACAGGACAGAACCCGCATCTGCACGTAAGTAAAAGTGACCACGACATCGCTTAAAATTCTGTATTGGGTAACGACAACTTAGCCTAGAGCTAATGGTAACTTAACCTAGAGCTAAAATCAATGGTCATTTAGCCTGGAGCCAACAGTACCTTAGCCTAGAGCTAACATGAATGGTAACTTAGCCTAGAGCTTACGTTAGTAGATGGTTATGAGATGGTTATTAGATGGACGTTCCAAGCTTATCTTCCTCCAGGCACTGCTCCGTGTATTGAAATGTAAATCATATCCCACAATGTTGCAACGTGGCTGATTGGTTGTTTCATGTCACGTGACATGCGGTGCAATGCGTCCTGCAACCCTGCAGCCGTAGGTTTTACCTTGTGCGGGAATCACGGTCTCCAGGTGACTCTGGTCCAATTTGAGTTTGTCCCCGGAGTCGATCAGCTTCACCACCGCTGTGTATTTGCTGCGCACTTCCTGCGGGGGGAGAATCGATCCTGCATTTGTACTTGCGCTCATCTCCAGCTCGTTGGCCTCCGCTTATCCGTCAAGGGCCGTCATTGGCATCAATGCGTGCGTTACCTGGACGACGGCCTTCTTCTTGTGGTACTTCTCGCCAAGTTTCTTGGTGATGATCTTGACCACGATGTTGGGCTGGAGCCAATGGTCCGTTCGTACCGACTGCTTCTTCTTCTCCTCCATCTGAAATAGGGACGTCAACGTAAAGGAATGTCCCTTAACAAACAATCGTCGATTAATTGATAACACGAAAGCTGATTGAGGTCACCAGGGCGTGGCACCCTGGCGCGCGGGGCCCTACGCAATGTTGCACATCCTCCAGATGTTGTATCTTCTCCTTGTTTCATTTAATCCTCATTTCAAAATGGAGAAGTTCGAGGCAAGACTCACCTAGCTGGCTCGCTCATACAGGAACATTAACCTGTCTTTGTGCGAGTTAAAACATTTTAAACTTTTGCCGTCGTCCTTGACCGAATGAGCCGGATGTTACGAAGCCGATCAGGCCTGGTGCAGATATGGACAACGAGAGGCTGATAAAATGACTAAACATGACTAAAAAATAATTGAGTTGAATGTATTTTATTAATAGTTATCACCGTAGCAACATATGGCTTGTTTTGTTTTGCCGTCGCACCTCTCCCTCGCGCCGGGCTTGTTTTCCTCCACCCGTGCCGTTATCCTCCACTGGGCATTTCTTTCTCGACGGCCCCATGTCGTTCCGGTGAGTACTACTACTTCCTGGCTGGGTATCTTTTTTTCTCCAAACACCCTGCGCCCCATCAAGACCGCAGATTGTCCAGTTCTTATCGATAGGACAAAATCTTATCGATTAAATTCTTATGAGAAATTAAATCGATAGTTGATTATTTGTTGACATCCCTAATCCGAAAGCATCGCGGATCAGTCCGTTAAACACCTCGACTCTCCAAACCCTGTCCACGCGCATACACACATTTTTGAAAACAGCGTTTTAGGGTTACTGGAAACTAAGCTTTTGGGAAACGCCATCCGAGGTGGAGATTTTCCAAAACTCAGTTTCCGGTGTATTCGCGTGGAACGGTGAGACAGAGCTTCATGAAAAGTTTAACAGCCTTGCCGACTTTAGGAGCTGGCGTATGAATATTATGAAGAAGCTCGGAACGCTGCGTGCTCCTCATCTTCTTCTGTGGCGTTTGACATCAGGTTTCATGAGACGTGTGGCCAGAGAGAGGGGAAAATAAATTGCTTTTTCAGGAAATAATATATGTGTGTCGACGCCCTGCGCTCAAAAGGCCGGGTTCACAGATTTTGAACTTATACACACAAAATAATACCATCCCTTACCTGTAATGCACAGACAAACCAGCTGGATGCTCACCGCAGTTAGCGCAGCATGAACATTGAACGGCAGTTTCCGAATTGTACGTGTTTTCGGAAAATATTTAACTACATAAATATGTCTTCACATACGTTAGCCAAGTTGAATCTCAAACTGTATTTTTAACCATTCGATGACCTCAGAATTCTCCAGTTCAATACATACTTGTCTCATAATCAGCAAAACCTACCCGTCAAAAATGGACAGATTCAAGGCTTTATTCCCACCCCCCAAAATACACTGTCCACCAAGGAGTCCCTCAAGTGAAACATTTCATCTTCAACGTGCCAAAGGCCACAATTGTACGACTTGTAATGCTGTAAACTCCTGGTTTTCCGGTTCTGACTAAAACGCGACGAGGAAAACGGCCTCTACCTCCATGATCTCATCCAGGGCGGATTTCTTCTTCTTCTCCCTGGCTGGCTCCGAGGAGGACGACGCCTCTTTCCTTTTGGACGTCGACGCCGACGCCGCCGCCGCGGCGCTCAGGGCGCTGGGACCCAGGAGGGAACTGAAAGGCAACGGAAGGTTGGGTTGATTGCTGCCCGACCAACTTGTGTCGTGGAGCGGTACGTACAGAAGGTCTGCGTGCAGAAGGTCTGCGTGCAGAAGGTCTGCGTACCTTGGCTTCGACGAACCGGCCGTGGAGGAAGAAGCACCAAGTCTGAAAGCGACTGAAAGGAAAAAACAGTTTAAATTAAATTAACTTTACGTGTTGAACCAAACTACGAAAGAGAACTGAGAGAGAGAGAGAGAGAGAGAGGGAGAGAGACACAGTATATATATATATACACACACACATATACACACACACACACAGACATATGTCTATATCTATATATATCTATAGATGTATACACACACACACACACACACACACACACACACACACACACACACACACACACACACACACACACACACACACACACACACACACACACACACACACACACACACACACACACACACACACACATACATACATACATACATACATACATACATATATATTTAATATTTCAACTAAATCAGAAGAATAGTTGGGATGTGTATACTGGTCATTTTTCAAGGACTTCACGCAAAACAAATATAATACATAATGTGATCTTGATTCATAAAAAGATGAAAAGAAAATAGTTTTTTTATTTATGGTAGTATATCTATTATTAAGATATCTATACACATTATCAATCTCATGGTCATCTACTATTATAAGTGTGTATTTTCAACCATGCTGGATTAAATGTACATTTCCCTGACATCAACTATGTCGTAAAAGCCATTATGGATTTTTTTTCTTTTATTACATTACGATTTGTATAGGAAAACCGGGAACCTGGGATATCACAGGCTTTCATTTTTCGAGGCCTTCTCAAGCACTTCCACCCTAAAGGGCGCTATTTGCAAGGTACATTGATTTCTGAGGACAAAATTCAAGCACTTCAAGCACCTCAAAGACCCGGCCAGAAACCTGGTATATACACTCGAACGCTATGCATCGCTGGAAAGTGAGCCCATCTGCAGTCATGTTTGGGACAGTGGGTTTCAATATACACCTTCTGATTTGGCCATATTTCGGAGCTAACCCAAAAGACTGTTTGGTTGCAACTTGACCCTTCTATTGCTACGAATGTACCTTTTTCTTCTTCGCTCTCTCGCTTGAGCTCCGTGAAAACGGGATCCTCCTACATGAAAAAAAAAAACCCAAGATATTACCTTTCATACCGTTTGGGTGACAAAAATGACGTGGTATGTCCGGGGGAGGGGTCTTACCTCCGGCTCCTTGCCGTCACGTCCACGCCGGACCTGCTCCTCGATGAACCTGGCGCTCCTCTCCTCGTCGTCCAGGTCCTGCTTCTTCTTCTTCTCCTGCTCCTCCTGCCGGCGGATGGTCTCCGGGTCTCGGTCGATGTACTGCACGTACCAGCCCTTGGGGGTCTCGTCCACCTTGCACAAACCTGGGGAGAGGGGAGGGGGACTGTTCAAATTCAAAACTGATAAATAACGGAAATGACTTCTCGTGTCGCAAGATCAAAAATGCAAGGCTGCACTGATTCGTCAGTTCCAGCCAGAATTCTAAAGTTTCACACTGAACGTGTAGGCCATAATAATAAGCTAAGTTATGCGTGTTTGTGGCGTTTTAACTGGTTGACGAGATCGTGGTAACGTGATAATTTCATGAAAAAAGTTATTTCCCAGGCAGGAAAAAAACTGTCTAAAAAAATTTTTTAATAAAAAACTTATGATATCTACCAAAATACACATGACCAAATTTAATAGGCAGTAATAATAACAAACAATAGAATAAAAATACGAAATTAGAAACATTTAAATATATTTTTTGAAGTACCAAGTGAAATATTCAATAAAAACAAAAGAGTATTAACTGTACGATAAAAATAAAAACAACATGGCAGGATTTAAACAGTAAAAACAGAATGAAGAATAAACCAAAAAATAAAAAATAAATCAACAGGAAAAAGTAAACATACGGTTCTGTATTAATAAATTCACACTTCTTGTTTTAAATATATTTTTAAACATCCAGCCCCACCCTCTTTTCCGAGCCACTTGGTGAAGTCCGAGAGCGTCTCCCACTGCGTGGAGTTCATGTGCACGTGCTCGCGGTCGCTGATGTACTCGTTGTACACGATGTTGTTGTGCACGCGCTTGGTCCCTGTGGGGGAGGGGGGAAGCAGCGTGATTTTAATCCATGGGAGAGAAGGATCAGTACCGGAGAACGACACAACACGGTTAGCGCCGGAAGACGGCGAAGCCGGACTCACCGAAGCGTCTCCTCAGTAACTCCAGAAAGTCATTTTTGAATTCCCTGCAAACCAGGACATGGACACGAATCCACACCAGAAGAGAATCACAATCAATGGTCAGGTTTTTTTCGGGCCAGACAGACAGAGAGAGAGACAGCCAGACACAGACAGACAGACAGACAGACAGATAGACAGATAGATAGATACACAGACAGATAGATAGATACAGATAGATAGATAGATAGATAGGTAGATAGATAGATAGATACACAGACATATAGATAGATACACAGATACACAGATAGATAGACAGACAGACAGACAGACAGACAGACAGATAGATAGATAGATAGATAGATAAACAGATAGATACACAGATAGATAGATAGATAGATAGATACACAGATAGAT
>NC_137208.1:19969080-19981580 GCF_960531495.2 Zeus faber | reverse complement strand
TCTATTCACAAGTCCGCGCCATCCATCCATCCATCCATCCATCCATCCATCCATCCATCCATCCATCCATCCGTGGCAGCAGGCTGAGCAAGGAGCTCCAGGCCCCCTTCTCCCCGGCAACGTTTTCCAGTTCCTCCTGGGGGACCCCGAGGAGTTCCCAGGCCAGCTGGGATATATATTCCCTCCAGCGCGTTCTGGGTCTATGTGCCCGGAAAACCTCCAAGGGAAGGCGCCCAGGGGGCATCCTGATCAGATGCCCGAACCACCTCAACTGGCTCCTTTCGACGCGAAGGAGGAGTGGCTCTACTCCGAGCTCCCTCCGGATGTCCGAGCCCTAAGGCTGAGCCCAGCCGCCCTACAGGGGAAACTCATTTTGGCCGCTTATATCACAATGTCGTTCTTTCGGTCACTGCCCAAAGCTCATGACCATAGGTGAGGGTTGGGACATAGATGGGCTGGTAAATTGAGAGCTTTGCCTTCCGGCTCAGCCCACATCAATGCTGACGCCGCACAGATCCGCCTGTCCATCTCGCGCTCCATTTTTCCCTCACCCGTGAACAAGGTCCCGAGATACTTGAACTCCTTCACTTGGGGCAGCAACTTGCTCCGCAATCCACCGTTTTCCGGTAGAGAACCATGGCCTCAGACTTGAAGGTGCTGAGTCTCATCACGACTACTTCACACTTGGCTGCAAACTGCCCCAGTGTGTGCTGGAGCCGCCACAAAACCACATCATCTGCAAAAAGCAGAGATGCAATTCTGAGGTTCCCAAACTGGACACTCTTCTCACCTCGGCTGCACCTTGAGATCCTGTCCATGAATATCACAAACAGAATCGGGGACAAGGGGCCACCTTGGCAGAGTCCAACACCCACTGAGAACGTGTTTGACTTTGTGCCGAGAATGTGAACACAGCTTTCACTTTGGTTGTACAAGGCCCGGATGGCTTGTACCAGCGGCCCCGGTACCCCATACTCCCTCAGTACCCCCCACAGGATCCCCTGAGGGACACGGTCGAAACCCTTCTCCAGGTCCACAAAACACACCCCCAGGTCCACAGACCCCCCCAGCAACCCTGCAAGGCTAGAGAGCTGGTCCACTGTTCCACGTCCAGGATGGAATCCGCATTGCTCCTCCTGATTCTGAGGTTTGACAATCGGCCGGAGCCTCCTTTCCAGCACCCTGGAGAAAACTTTGGAGGCTGAACAGTGTGATACCCCTATAATTGGAGCACACCCTCCGGTCCCCCGGTTTGCCACTCCACAGGTACTGTACCCGACATCCACGCGACACTGAAGAGGCATGTCAGCCAAGACGGCCCAACAATGTCCAGAGCCTTCAGCATCTCAGGGCAAATCTCGGCCACCCCCGGCGCCTTGCCACCGAGGAGCTTTTTGACTGCATCAGCAACATGGACGGGCAGGCAGGCATATGGACGACACTCGGGGTTCGTTATGGCCAACCCATGACTAGCACAGAAGTCCAATAACAAAGCACCACTCAGATTCAGATCATGCAGGCTGTTCCTCCCAATCACCCCCTTTCAGGTTTCTCCATCGTTGCCCACGTGAGCGTTGAAGTCTCCCAGTAGAACTATAGAGTCCCTAGGCAGAGCCCCTTCCAGGACGCCACCCAGAGACCCCAAGAAGTGCCGAATACTCTGAACTGGTGTTCGGTGCATAAGCACACACAACAGTCAGAGCTTTCCCCTTAGCAACTTGTAGTCTCATAGAGGCGACCCTCTCGTTCACTGGGGAGAACTCCAACACAGTGGCACTCAGTCGGGGGCTCGTGAGTATCCCCACACTCGCCCGGTGCCAATCACCCTGGGCAACTCCGGAAAAGGAGAGAGTCCAGCCCCTCTTCAGTAGTTTGGTTCCAAAGCCAGTGCTGTGCATAGAAGTGAGTCCAACTACATCTAGTTGGTACCGCTCCACCTCCTGCACCAGCTCAGGCTCCTTCCCTGCCAGAGAGGTGACATTCCACGTCACTAGAACTAGTCTACGATGCCGAGGATCAGCAGGCCCAGGCCCCTGCCTTTGCTTGCACCTGACCCCATTGCCTATCCCTATTTTTTTGGGCTGTGCCAGGCCGAGGCCCCATGGGTCAAGGCCTGGCCACCAGACGCTCGCCGGCGAGCTCCCCTCCCAGGTCTGGCTCCAGGAGGGGACCCCGGTTAGGAGGGGGCACCGGTCCAGGAGGGAGCCCCGTCCGAGCCAGCAGACCCAATTGACTCTTGTTCATTGTTCTCACTTGTGCATCACATCATCATCATCGTCACTGCGCATTACACTGAATCAGAAAACGCATCCAACAGTTGGATATTATCTCCTAGTGCCCGTCGGATGAACTGCGTCTCGTTCTTTTTGTGTTTGAAAATAAAAGATTTCTGACATATATGTCAGAACATTAGGGAGCTTGTTTTTTCAGAACAACAGTGAGTAGTTTGCTCAGCTGGACATTTACCTTGTTCCATGAATGAGTTTAAAAATTCCTACATATAGTGTTAGCAAAATGCGAAAAGAAAAAAAAAAACAATGAATTTATATCAAACAAATTTTTTTTTATTGATAGTACACATGGTATATCAAATAATACCCAACATACATATATATATATATATATATATATATATATATGTCACGTTAAAAAAAAATATATATACAATCAATATATATGTATCTAAAATAACTAAATAAATGTATTTGTATGTATTGATTGTATGTATATATATATTTTTTTCTTTTTTCTTATTTACTTAGTTTCTAAGCCCAGTTCCATAATAAAAAAATGACTTCCTGTTGAAATTACGGACCTGAAAATTGTCGTAAAAGTTGATTCAAGTTCTGTTTAGAGAATACTTCTGAGTGAATATAGTCATCTTACACTATATTTCAGGAGGGAAAAAATTGACATATTTATATGCAGATGGATCTGGCCAAATTGGAGGCCTCCGTTATCACGTTTGTATGTGCACGTTGCGGCGAAGTGAAGTGATTCCAACGAACAAATGGTGGGAAAATCAAGCTGCTTGTTTTTTTTCTGAGTTGCTTGTCGGGGAGGAAGATGCGCAGAACAGAAGGCATTGGAGGCCGATGCTCCACCGTGGCCACCCCTCATGGGAGCAGCCGGAGAGAAGGAGGAGAAGACTTGTCAGGAACCTTCCATCGCGAGCGTTGCGTGGCGATTAATCCCGTTGTTGTGACGTCACAAAGCCGCCGACGTCACTGAGCCGGACACGGTTCGATAGGCCCGTCCCGTGAAACCAGCACGCCTCGATATGGATACGCACGGTTGAGCTATTGAGAAGAATTAAGAGATATAAGTGGAGAACTAGAGCTGTTAACAAAGGAATAGACAGATATTATCATAAGATTAGACAGGTAATTGCACTACTTTACATACTTATACATAGGCCATATTTAACTCATTTGTCTGTCTAGCTATATATATATATATATATATATATATATATATATATATAAATATTGTGAATTATTATGATTATTTCTCTTCCTACTTTGTTTGGCACAACTGAGTGCAAGCTGAGCAAACTATCTGACATATTTTGTGACACGAAGTCAATACACCGGCCGCCAGAGCGGGGTGAGTTTTCGGATTCAGTCTAAAGCGGGGAATCTCGATTTGCGAGCGATCAGGGCCGTGAGTGCCATTCGTTATGCGATCAAATCGGGCATCATTTTGATTGAATGTGACTGATTCGCACGTTCGCTTTCAACCGAAAGTTAATACTTTTTACAGGATGTATTTATTTTTTATTTTTTGGATTCATTCCGTGCATTTCTCCATCATAACAAATTGAGGGAATGAGCCTGAACGACTTTCTGGGCTCGTCGGTTCGCGTCTCCGCCTCAATGAACAAAGAGCGACACGATTCTGGTGAGGATTCCATTCACAGCTCGGAGCCACACCGACTCTTCTCCCTCGCGTTGCGCTTCGAACCAGACGAACGACGGCTCGGCAAATCCAACGAATCTCTTTGCAGCCGCCAAGAAGAACCGAGTCTGAAAGAAGAGGCGAGCCGCGCATCACCCAAGACAAACTGCTTCCGGCACGCCACAACCTCCCGGGGGCGCTCGGGAAATCACGCGAGAACCACCGGCCAATTCCTTCTTCGCCCCCCCCCCCCCCCTCTTCTCCTACGCAGGCGCAGTGCTGTGCCTCTGACCTTCATAGACGCAGCCATGTTCGCCAGGACCAGCGTGTCGGTGTTCGTCCCCCAATGGTAACGTTCGTTTTCCGCCCAGAGCCGGCGCGTTATGAACGCCCTTAAATGTGCGGGAGTGTCGGCTGCAGGTTGAGGCCGCGTGTGTGTTTTATAGTCGACGGTAAGGCCGGTTCTTCGTTGCAAGGACGCGGCAACCCGCAGGCCACGGCTGGCGAATGACAGCCGTGCGGGGCAGAGGGATATGGCCAAGTTCGGCGGGTTAGCTTGCGTTAGCATACGTTAGCGTAGCCGGTCTTCGTTTATTTTGATCAGATTTTTACCCGCGCTCCTTGAACCGCGGCTTATCATTAAAACCCGCCTGAGTTAACCTGACCTTACCTTGTCTGAGCTTCGTTTGGCCGAGCGTATTCAAGCCTATCTCACCCAGTCCCGGGCTTAGTTTAGCCTCGCCTAGCTAACCAGGTTGACTTTTACCAGCCGCCGGGTTGTGACATTGTGTTAGCCGTCCGCAAACTCTGTATACACGTTTCATATGCGAAAGGTCTTCATCCAACCATTTGAAATCGGTCATAACCGAATGTCTGCGTGAACTTTAGGACTGTCACAATGAAGGCAATTCAATTGACGAGTAATCGCCATACAAATGGTCGCGGTTAACAATTCAAATGTATTTGATGTTCATCTTATGCCCCTGTAAAAGTGGGATTAAATGAAATTTATATATAGTGCAGTGATACACGTCTTCCCATTTCAGATTAGCCCTTTATGGGAACAGTTAATATATTTAGTAGCCTCCACCCAACTGATGGGAACGCACCTCGTTCACATTGTGTTTATTGCAATATTTTTAACATTGGTTCAGAATTCCCCTTAAATTTGGGTGCGAACGTCTAGTTGTGGAATCTGACAAGTTTACTAAAAGTTGCAATCAGCTCAAATAACCACAATCGTAATAATCGTGACCCCTCTAGTGATGTCCCCTAAACACCAACCCTCTGACGCCTTTCTTTTGCTTTGCAGTGGGCAGGTCAGGAGCATGGCCACCCTGAAGGACAGTAAGTATATCTTCTTTCCATAACTCCAGGTGCTGGAATTAAATGCAGGACCTCTCTGATATAAAATCATGTTTATGTTCAAATTGAAAAGAACTGTCATAGATATTGTTTTGTCATGTCTATGCTAGATACAGTAAGTAGACTTGGGCTATATCCAAAATGTTACATCGTGATTCAGTCCCGTTCAAATATTGCGTTACACAATATTAGAGTTGTTGTTGACCGGGGAGATAGGCAGGCAGTCACAGAGAAAGTGTTCCCATTATGCACGATTGTGCACTGCGTTTCTTTGGTTTCATTCAACAAATATATTTTTATATGTGTGAATCGTCCGCACCCGGACACAGAAGCGGGCATGGCTCTCCGTGTGCACGGTTCCCTGTTCCTCCCAATAAAACAACTACAGTCAGTGTGGATACAGGCCATGGAGGAATGGGGCACGACTCGTAGACGGATAAAATTATGTTCTGCACATAAGCCATTGAGGGGGGGGGGGGGTTTGGCAGATGTAAAACAAAATAACCTACTTCTAAAATAAAAACACTGTTGTGACGTGCCGGTCGTGTTCGCATCGCTAACGCGTGTGTTGTTGGTGCTGTTGGAGCTGCAACTTAATCACTATCCGTGCCACCACGTTCAAATCCTCCATCTGCTTCCTCACTGCATACGGCCACATACTGTACATCCTCTCTGTGCAGGCAAGTCAATGGGCTCAGTCTGTCACTCCCTGTGGTCCCACCGAAGGGGGTGTTGGGGGTGTTTCGACATTATGGAAAATATTGCATATGCTTGCGAATATCGCCATATTGGTTATTATAGAATATAGCCTAACAGTGAGTGAACTCTCCCTCTTAATTCAAATTTAATTCAAGAGGCTGCGTCTAGATTGCCTAAGCAAATGAAAAACAAATCTAAAATGAGAGTGAAAAATGTGTGATATCTGGATATTATCTGTACCAGGGTTCTTACCAGGCCCTTGAAGTGCTTGAAATTCATCCTCAGAAATATAAATGCTGGAATACCTTGAAAATAGCCCCCTTTGTTTGCTGAATGCTTGAAAAGTCCTTGAGAAAAATGTGATAATTGAAATCCTGTGATATTCCCCCCCGGTTTGTTATTCAAATTCTAACGTAATAAATCATTTCCAGAATAGATTTTCGACATAGACTATGCCAGGGAAATGTGAATTTAATTCACAATGGTTTGTAATAGACTTATAATAGATGACAATGAGATTAATAATAGATATATAGAAGTATGTAATAGTGATACCAATATAAATAATAGACAATGATACTAAGATTGTATTATATTTTCTCCTTCTAGTCACCATTAGGTTGAAGTCCATCAAGAACATTCAGAAAATCACCAAGTCCATGAAGATGGTGGCTGCGGCCAAGTACGCCCGCGCTGAGAGGCAGCTCAAACCCGCCCGCGTCTACGGCACCGGCGCCATGGGTACGCCGCCTATGATTTTAAAACGATCTGAAACCCAAATCTACAACACGTACGTGTGCCGACCTAAATTTTTGATCCCCGCCCTCTAGCCCTGTACGAGAAGGCCGAGATAAATGTGCCGCAGGACAAGGCCTCCAAGCATCTGATCATCGGCGTCTCCTCCGACCGCGGCCTCTGTGGCGCTATCCACTCCAACGTGGCCAAAGCCATCAAGGCCCAGATCGCCAGTCTGACCGGCTCCGGCAGTGAGGTGATGGTGGTCAACGTGGGAGACAAGCTGAGGGGCCTGCTGCACAGGTATGATGGCCGGGAAGAGAAGGGGGGACGGGGTGATGGAGGGAATGATGGGGTGGATTAGGTGGAGATGAGACACATTCTTAAATAGTGAGACCAAGTGGATGGATGGATGGATGGATGGATAGATGGTTGGATAGATGGTAAGTTGGATGGATGCAGAGAGAGTTGGATGCATAGAGTAGTGTTCGACCAATATGGGTCTTTAAATGCCGATACCGATATTTGTTTGTCTGAGGCTGCTGATACTGATATTTTGTGCCAATATTCAATATCGTTTAATTGGAAATTCTTTAAGCCCCTAAAAATTCTAAAAAGTGTAGTATTAATTCCAGGATAGATTACAGCCTTCAATTGAAGAATTCCCTTTTTTTTCCCCATTTCAGTTTCATAAATAGTAAAAGAAAATTCATAAAGTCTGTGTACCGCCCAGCCCTACAGAGGGCTGGGCGGTACATTCTTTATTCTTTATTATTTTTCGGTTCGGAGGTCTATGGCGTTGACAGGTCGATTTGTAATTAAACGCCAATATCGGCCCGATATATCAGAAATACCGCGGTCACGTGATGTCACCATGGGGTTGAACTTGTGACCGTCATCACCACAAGTAATAAAATATATCACTTTTTTTGTATTTCCTTTTTTTGCTGATGGTGTGTGTGTGTGTGTGTGTGTGTGTGTGTGTGTGAGATATAAACACAATCATTGTTTAGTTATTATCATTGACTGTCTTCCATCTTATGTTTGAAGGTTTCTGGAGAAACAGTTTCAGTTTCTCTGCTCGTCAATTGAGCTTTGTGTGCTGCGCGGGAGGGGGCGGGACAGTCCATTCAACATAGGGGGATTTATTTTGTGTGTCCCCGATTATTATTAGTTATTTCTAAGGGCTATACCCGACTCAGAATTTTGTCAGTCGAATTGGATTTGGCTGTTCAATTTAAAAGCACTTTGCAGAAGATCACCAGTGGTTGATTTTCAAGATTATAAAAAAAAAAAAAAAATCATAACATTTCAAAAGACTCAAGTTTATTTTTTTCAAGATCTTAAAACACCTGGAATTTGGCACATCACCGATATGACAGCCAATCAACACGTTTTGTTGACATCAATGAAATATCCTCTTATTAAGATGTATGAACTGTTGAGAAAGTGCCGCAACAGACCAAATGTGTTGTGATAAAAGCATTACGGTGCTGGAGACAGTTTGATTATGCTCCTTGAAAGTGCAGGAAGATGCCTTGGATGTCACCTGTGTGTAAATCACTATAAGATATATTTGTGAACAACAAAGTCGAAGAAGTGAAGTGCTGAACATAGTTTTAATTTATTATTGATTATTAAAAAAAAACCCGGCCTCTCTCTCTCCCCAGGACCCATAGAGAGCACATCATGCTGAACTGCAAGGAGGTGGGCCGCAAGCCCCCCACCTTCACCGATGCCTCCATCATCGCCAGCGAGCTGCTCAACTCCGGCTACGAGTTCGACCAGGGCTCCGTCATCTACAACAGATTCAAGTGCGAGGGGAGAGGGGGGGAAATAAACCAAAAACTAGGCCTGGGCCATCGTGCGAAATTCCAATCTGGAATAAAGGAGAAAACGGGACAGTCCCTTAACTAAGTTGTGTTTTAAAAAAAACAAAAACAAAAAGCAAAACATAAATTGTTTCATACAAGTAGGAAACAAACAAAAATAAAAATCTAAAATGAAAACCGGCACGTGAACTGGCACACCCGCGCACCGCTGTCTGGAGGAGAAATAAATAAAACTCCACTCCAATTATCTGAGACCATTTCTACCGCAGACGTTGGCGTGTAAATAGACAGGAATAGCTGTGTCATTCCATCACTTCATGTCCAATTTAGAATCCAAAATCAGAAGTTATTGACTTTTTTTTAATACAAGAACAATTTTAGGCAATGAACATCACAAATAATCAATAATTCCAAAATTGCTTTGAGCGGAGAGGGAGAGAGTACCCCCCCCCCCCCCCCTCTACCCTCCGCTCCGGCTCTGAGGGATACGTTTCACAGTAAACTGCACTTACATCGTAGCAATGCACACACTTTTCCTGGCAGGTAAAAAACAAAAACAAGAAAAAAGCATCTGTCATTATGTCAATTGCGATTGTATATATATTATATGTATATTTTATACATTATATTATTCTTATTATTCTTATTATTCATTTAATAATATTCAGGGTTCTTACCAGGTCTTTAGGTGCTTCTTTTTTGGATGAATTGAAGTACTGGAATACCTTGAAAATAGCCCCTTTTGTGCTGAAGTGCTTGAAAAGTCCTTAAGGGGAAAAAAAAAAACACAGCATCATTAAAAACCTGTTATATTCCTCCCTGGTCCTGTTATTCAAATTGTAATGTAATAAAACATTTTCCAGAAATATCTAATGAGATTAACATTACATTTTTATTGATAAAGGTCACGTTGAAAATGTATTTGTTTTGCGTGAAGACGTTGAATTTAATTTTGCAATGCTTTGTAATAAGAGCCTGTTGGGTTTTTTGGGGGGGGGGGGTTTCCCTCCTTTGTGACCTCAAAATCTTAAAAATCTCTGCTTTCCTCCTGCTGCAGGTCTGTCATCTCCTACAAGACGGAGAACAAGCCTGTGTTCTCCATCGACACCGTGGCTAATTCCGGTATGGTATCATTTCTCAAAGTATAATAAATGATGAAAACAAATATGCACCTTTTTTTTTTTTAAACTGCTGTTTTCTTCTGTCCGACACCTTTTTTTTATTGGTGATGCTGCAACACTGACTGGTAAACAGTGTACTTTTGTGTTGTTTCTTATCTCATTTTAATTTGAGTATCTTTCTCAACTGGACTGTTCTTTGCTGCCCTAACGCCTGAATTTCCCGCCGGGGATTAATAAAGTCTTATCTTACGGCCGTTTCCGGTGATCGCCTATCGTCGTGCCGCCCGCTCTCGCAGAGAGCATGGGCGTCTATGACGACATCGACGCCGACGTGCTGAGAAACTACCAGGAGTTCGCCTTGGTCAACATCATCTACTTCGGCTTGAAGGAGTCCACCACCAGTGAGCAGAGCGCCAGGATGACGGCCATGGACAGCGCCTCCAAGAACGCCTGTGAGTACCCTGCTTTGGGTTGTTGCGTCACTCGCCAGGGAAACACTGAAAATGAAGACAAATGTGCATCAAACCTGAAAACGAACTAAAATAATTGAAGCATCTGACAACATGCAATAAACCTAAAAAGTAACTAAATATTTTTGAAAGATTTGTCAATTTGTAATGAATCAAGCAATTTTACTGGGGAAGGTTTTTTGCAATAGACAATAATACAAAATGTTAAACAATATAATAACAAAAAAATAACTGGGTAGAAATAGCATTATATGCAATAAACCGAAAAATTAACAAACAATAAAATAAACCAACAAATGAACTGAGGGAAAAATGGGGGGAAAAAAGCCAAAATGCAATAAAACATTACTGGGGAGAAAATAAGCGAAATAATAAAATAAAACTAAAATGAGAAATCATTTCAAACAGTGTTAATTTTGTGAAATCGTTGGAATCCATCATTATGTTTTGATTCACGGTGCATTTCTAACAATGACGCTTCCTTCTCCCCCCCAACCCACAGCCGACATGATTGACAAGCTGACCCTGACCTTCAACCGCACCAGGCAGGCCGTCATCACCAAGGAGCTCATTGAGATCATCTCTGGAGCCGCCGCTCTGTAAGTTCTGCTTGGGCGAGAGCTCTTATCTATGTAACTTTCTTTTATTTACATTTTTTATTATTATTATTTTTTTTAACCTGCACGCAGCGACGCGAGCCTTTCCAATAGAAACACAAGATAAAACAACTTAGAAATGTTTTAGTAAAGAGTGCAATCACTCAATGTGTCCTGCGGGAAAATAACCCCTGGGACGGCCGTGTCCCGGGCCGGCTCCTCCTGAGGGCGAGACGGGCTTATTATTTTATTGTTTTATTGTTTTATTTGACGTGTCCTTGTGGAAGTAAAACAGTGTGAAATGAGGACACTTTCTCAGTGACTTCTCTTGCCTCGCTCCCCGCTCGCCTCCCGTTTCCACACTCTCTGACTCTCTGCCGGGAGCCCGCCCCCCAGGCACCTGGACCAATTACACTAGTTATTTGTGACAGACTATTCTCAGCAGTTTTTACACCTTAAACTTATTTATTTATTTTCCTTCAATATAAAGATACCAAAACCGAACCGTTACCGTGGCCCCAAAACTGTGAGACAAACTGAACTGTGGCCCCACTGTAGCCTTGCATCCCTAACGCTTATATACATGTATACATGAAACCTGTGTACATACATATGTACAGACATGTATTTGTACTTACCGAAGATAGAAATGTTAAATGCCTGCGAAAACATGGCCCTTGTGAAAGAAAATGATACTTGGCCCAATGAACAGATCCTGACACTCTTGACATTACAAGATTTGCAAAGTAAAGAAAATGTATTAAAAACAAAACAACCTTCAGATTTAGCTGTAGCTCTTTGTTTTTGTTTTTTTTTTCTCGCCCTTTCGCACAAAATAATAACTGGACTGAGTCTGTTGGCTCCATGTTTTCTGAGTTGCCGCTCCTCTTCTAACATTCAACCATTTTTTTTTTTCCTTCCGTTTTCACCCCTCGACGTGATTTCATTTCACCGGCTGCTCTGCTCTACTTTTCACTCCTCCACATATTCCAAGCTTTTATTTCTTTCTTCCAAGCGGCATGAACTCCTTTGACCCCCCCCCCCCCAGCCCTGAGCTCTTACTTTTCATCTTCTGCTTCATCATATTATCACCTCCTCTCCTCTCTGACGTCATGTGCTCCTTCCTCCCCCTCCGCTCAACCCAGGACCTGATGCGTAGATAAAACCAGAGGAGGTAAAGCGTTGCCCGGGGCCCCCGGGGGCCAAGATGCCGCCATCCCTTCCTGTCGTTCCCGTTAGCGCCGGAGCTTCTCCGACCTTCAGTAGTTCCATATGTAGTGTCTAGAGGGTGCAGTGGTTGACACGGTTACCTCGTCATTATTATATATCTGATAGTCCACCCTTAGAAAATAGACTTGAGTGCATTCCTAACGCCTCACAGGTTTTCCAGAAACCCTTAGGAGTTTTAGGCACCTTTTTATTTTTATTTTTTTTTAATTTACGTTGTAGTTTTGAAAAAACGTGTCTTTGATTGTGTTTTTCACATCCTGCTGTGTTGTTTTTGTCCCCCCCCCCCCCCCCTTTCCAGATAAATGGTCGGTACCGTCCCGTGGTCCGCCTCGCACGCTCTACGGCGCCGTCGGAGAAGCTGTCGTCGACATTCTGAACATTTGTGCTTCTATTTGTAAAATATATTAAAGAATAAACCTCTTTCGGAGAGCCGTGAACGCTCCACATGTCCCATCTGTTTTGTCCTGACAATAAATACTTACGACCAGAAATGAACAAACGAGTGATGACGTTTTTTTATCAGTAGGGGGAACAAAAGGTGTTACTTGGTCTATT
>NC_137208.1:19946580-19961580 GCF_960531495.2 Zeus faber | reverse complement strand
TGCCTGGTTTTTGTAACTAGTATGCCTGGTATTATAACTTGTATGCCTGGTTTTATAACTTGTATGCCTGGCATTATAACTTGAACACCTGGTTTTATAACTTGAACACCTGGTTTTATAACTTGTATGCCTGGTTTTATAACTTGTATGCCTGGTTTTATAACTTGTATACCTGGTTTTATAAGTCGTATGCACAGTTTATAACTAGTATGCCTGATTTTATACATAACTATTTTGCCTAGTTTTATAACTTGTATGCCTGGTTTTACAACTAGTTTGCCTGGTTTTATAACTTGTATGCCTGGTTTAATACGTAACTAGTTTGCCTTGTTTTATAAATTGTATGTCTGGTTTCGTATGCTAGCGTGGCAGTGCGCCTGGCGGCAAAGCTTCCGCAAGGAAAAAAAACATTCCTTGCCTCGGAATCTTGTCCGACGCGTGATTAACCCTCATTATTTACTCTTATTAAAGTCAAATGGGACGTAGCCACGTGCATCTCTTCAAGTCCTCCATTGTCCTTTCCATGCGGCGTCACGCGACGTCGCCGCCAGCGAGTGTTTGATAGTATTCGCATGTCGGCGAGCAGCCGGGCCATGCCCACGACGACGTTCATGACCAGAAATAAATGACCGGCAATGGCCTCCATCGACCAACCAGCATCGCCCATTCCACGGAGCCGTGGAATACGTCGTATTCAAGCTCAGCAGCCGTGTTCTCACTCCGGGCCCCTACCGCCGGGCCCTCGCGTTATATCTGACCGTGTCTATTTATTGCGTCTGGCCGTCTGTATGCATCAGTTTAGGAAAATAAGTGGGGATATGGAAACAAAACGCAGGGGCACCCAGAGTGTCCTCGCTGCGCTTGGCCGTCTCTTCAAAGCCTGCGTTTGTTGGGCAGATTTGCGTGCGGCAAGGTGTGGAGTCTAATCTTAAGCAAATGAGTTTGGCGGCGGACTGGCTGCCATTGTCGGGCCCCAGCCGCACGGTGAGCGGGGTGGCTAGGTTTAAGCAGCCCCTTTGTTTACGTGCAAGCGCTAATGCCATTATTACCAAAATACCTGTTTCTGCTTAAGTGTGTCTGTGTGTGCGTGCGTGCAGGCGTGTGTGTGTGTGTGTGTGTCATGATATGTGCGTCATCCAGTGAGTGAAGCACGCCCGACATCTGGGATTCGACTTCTGGTAATATAATGAATACTGCTGCTAAAAAAAAAGGTGTTTGCCCGTCCTCTCCGTCCCTCACGTCACCCTTTCAGCTTTCCCTTCAACTGGCTTCGTCTGTCCGACCGCTCTCTCTCTCTGTCTCTCTCTCTAGGTCCTTTCACGTCTCCTCCTCTTTTTTTGGTCTGTCGCTGCTCTGCTCCTAGTCTCCAGTTACTGCTACTGCTACTGTATAGATAGATAGATAGATAGATAGATAGATAGATAGATAGATAGATAGATAGATAGATAGATAGATAGATAGATAGATAGATAGATAGATAGATAGATAGATAGATAGTGCTGGAAAAAAAAGCCTAAAATGCCAGCTTGGGGGCCCCCTGGTGGCTTCGAGGGCCCTATGCAACCGCATAGTCCGCATATACTGTAGCAAGTAACAGCCCTGTATATACATACACAGTTATGATATGGTAAATATGTAATGAATGTATAACTGTATAATGCTGGAAACTCAATCTTAGGGTGGTCGAAACGAGGTTGTGTGTTTTTTTCCCGCCGGAGAGCAAATGAACACATGCAAAATACAAGAAATACACACACACACACACACACGCACACACACACACACACACACACACACACACACGCGTGCGCAAGAGTAGTCCCAATACGAGTCATACCCGCACCCTCACACAGCGGGCTCATGTTTTTGAATACATCCAAGCTGTCGCTTAGAAAATAATTCTCTCTCTCTCTCTCGCTCTCTCTCGCCTCCTCAGGTAAATATTCATAGCCCGGTGGGCCGTTGTTTTCCCACGCTCACACCGAGCCATTCACACGGTCCACTGTCGAGGGAGTGTAAATGAAACACAGATATTCATGGCTCCCCGGCGTAAGCATAAAGACCTGCACCCTTGGCCCTGGACATTCAATTAGCTCCATTGGCCACTGTGTGTGTGTGTGTGTGTGTGTGTGTGTGTGTGTGTGTGTGTGTGTGTGTGTGTGTGTGTGTGTGTATTTGTGTGCGTGTGCGGGTGTGTGTGTGTACGTGGACTATTTCCCCATCTGAGCAGCCAACCTCAACCAAAAGCCTGTTTCAAACAGCCGCCTAAAGCTAACCGGGTCACAGCTGATGGTATGAGAACTAAGTCCCCACGACACACAGTTGTGTGTGTGCGTGTGTGTTCGTGTGTATTTATTTTACTATACTTGTGAGGGCCGGTCTCCAAACTGAAAATGTTTTAGTTTAGAAGTGCACCGAAAATATGGGTCCTCACTTACCAGATAGGCGTTATTAACTCGGACCTCACTTTCATGCCGGTACAAAAATGTGTGTGTGTTTGTGTGTGTGTGTGTGTGTGTGTGTGTGTGTGTGTGTGTGTGAGGGGAGAGAGAGAAAGATATAGACCAAGACAAGTGTAGAAGAAGTCTGCCTGAGAACCAACCGGGATGTTATTGGCAAGTAGGAAAGGTATTTTCTGCCTCGGGGAATTTGGTTCATAATGTGTGTGTTTGTGTGTGTGTGTGTGTGTGTGTGTGTGTGTGTGTGTGTGTGTGTCTGCATACATATGATTCGGCGCATTTGTGTGAGTTTATGTGTGTGTGGGAGTGTTTGTGTGTGTACGTGCGCACACACACACACACACGCACACACAGACACACACACACATGCACACACACACACACACACACACACACGCGTGTGCGCCTATTTATCCTTTAGAAGACAAGGTTGTTCGGTTTTTGTTTTTTTTGTCAACCAGTTTTGTTTTTCGCCCAGAGCGTCGTGCCTACATGCTCGCTCTTTCAACGGGGCCGCGTCTTTCACTTTTTTGTTCTTTCAGTTGTTTTCACAAGCAGTCAGGCTACAGTGATTATGTTCTCGCTCTCTCTCTCTCTCTCTCTCTCTCTCTCTCTCTCTCTCTCTCTCTCTCTCTCTCTCCCTTGTCCTCCTTCCCTTCCCTCACAGTGAGGTTGAGTAACCGGCGTCCACGGGTCGGCTGAGTTGTTGAGTCGGGACACCTTTACCCTCCCCCCCTTCAGGGAGATGATGAGGATATTTTTTTTTTCCCGCTCGGGCCAGACGCTCCGCCTGATTTGACGACTTGTGCGAAAATAACTATTTTCCTAAATCCAAATCCCAATCCCAATTAGTTTTTTTTCTGCCACAGTTAATTTTCATATACGAGGAATTTGTCACGGTGCAGGATTGGATGCGTTTCAATACAGACAATTGGAAAATATACATATACAGTATATATAAATATATACAATAAAAAGAAAATTAAATAAAAACATTTAATATATATAAAAAAATGTTTTAAATCAATGTATATTTATACCAGAATCAGAATCAGAATCAGAATCAGAATCAGAATCAGAACCGGAATTGTCTTTATTGTCAAGTAAGTTTACATGTACAAGGAATTTGTCTTGGTGTTCAGTGCATACAGGAAACATAAATGTAAAATAGAACAATAGGAAAACAATCTGTAAATATATAAAAATATGCTTTAAAAAAAAAACAAATTTTAATAAAGCTGCACAGTTTGTGCAGGAATGTGCAAATGTTCAGAGTATGAGAAGAATGACGAATGTGCGTTAATGTAACACATTGACATATCCATTCAAGTCAAGGCGTTCAGGTCTGTGTAGTGTCTATGGGGGGAGGGGGTGAGGGTCCGTTTCAGTGGGGGTCCTGGGGCCTTGTTGATGAGGCCAGTTGTCGACAGGAAGAAACTATTCTTGTTGCGAGAGGTTATGGCCTTGTTGGACCGCAGCCTCCTGCCACTGGGAAGGGTTTCAAAAATATTGCGTAGATATCACGCAATGTATATAATAATTGTTATAATTTTTGTTCCTGTAGAAGCCACAAACCCGTATGATATCAACCTGTTTTATTAACAATGTCATGGAGACTACACTACCGATAATCCAAAGTGTAACAGCGCTGTCTCTGATTGGTGGAGCTGAATGTTACCGTGGAAATGTTTACCCCACTGGCTGATGGGTACACAGGCGAGCAAACGCTGATATTTATATCCAGTGAAATTGTATCTATGAATGAAATTCATACCGAGGGTCTGACCCTATATCCCTGTTCTCTCCCAACCTTGAATTTAATAGACCATTCATCCAGCTTTTATTTCCTGATAGTCAGAACGAAATTTCAACCCATGTGTTTTAAAAATTGAATACAACCATGCCCCCACCCCCTACCTGGTGTACTTTCGCCAGGTTAGTTTTAGGTTTAGTGTACGTATCTGCGCCCCCCGCCTTCCCCATGTCCCCCACTTCTGAAGTCAAATAAAATCTCCTCATTCAAAATAATTGGTTTAAATTTTGTTATGTGTAGCACGAAAAAAGTCGGACAATCGTACTCCGGGACGCGATTCAATATATTCATATATTCATATTCGTGACCATAGGCATGATAAAGCGTGAGACCGGGTTGGAATGATAGCCTGATATTGCCAGACCAATTCGCAAATGCGTATTAGTGTGGAATCTCTCAGTTCATTTTCCATTTCCAAAGGGCGCTACAAACGGGCGCAGACCAAAATGTCTCTGGACCCAATTTGATAGACTGGAGCACTGGATAGAACTACAACCAATCTGAGCAACGTGTGACGTAGCGCTGAGGGACGGAAAAAAACAAAACCTTTACCAAATCCTGTGGGTAGTACGGCAAACACATCTTTCTAATCCACAAAAGCTTTCCGTGCGGCCGTTTGTTCTTCTTTGAGAGAAACCATACGGTCGTTTGTTTGTCGCAATAGCCAATTCAACAGACAACGGAGAAATTCAACAGATCAGGCTCCTCTGCATCATCATCGTATCAAACCTGCCCCATAGTAGATAAACGGCTGTGATTGGCCCGACCCGGGCAAGGTCGGTTGGAGATGGGGGTGACGTATATGCCGGAGCAAATGAAGCATGAGCTGCAGAATTCCTCTTGCTCTGGCTCGGGCTTTGTGAATGGACTTTTTGGTTCTCAGCTGGTTCTTCATGTGATAGGTGGCCCCCGGGTCAGAAACGGGAGGTGCGCCAATCAGTGAGGTGTGCGGATACTGGGCGACCCGCGGGAGGAACCCGGCTTGCGACTGTTGGTTCAGCCCGCCGGGGCGGGGCGGGTGCAGACCACATTCCGCGTAGGGGAAGATGAGAGTGCAGGAATAACTGGTAGGCTCAAGGTTTGTTTTCTGTGTATCGTGTTTTGTACTGTGAGGTTTGAATGTGTGCGACTTTTATTGTTTTTATGTATTTCAGACCTGCGTCCCCGCTGGTTTGAAGGCGGAAGTAGATCGACGTACTTTGTATTTTTAAGTTTAGTCACGTATCTGTTAATATTGAATCAGTATGTATTTGAATATTTGGGTAATAAGGTGTGTTTAGTATTGCTTATATGTCTTTCCCCGCAGAGCAGCAGTGGTCCATTAGCTGCTCTTGCTGTGGGACTATTTTCATTGTTTTCCTGTTTGTTTTTTTCGGGGATTATTTTTCCGTCTTGTCCGCCCTGTTAGATGAGCTGGTAGCGGGCAAAAAGATACGGGTGATGCCCGTATCTTTGTTCTGTTTTGTTTTGTTTTGTTGCAAATCTGCTTGCTCCTCCCACTAATCACTACGTGACTCAGGTTGAATCCCAGTTAGACAGTCAGGGCCGGCTTAAGAGGGGACACAGTGGTTAATCCCTTGCGGTGAAAATCATCACGAGTGTAAATTTTGGAATGGGTTAACTCACCTAGTGTTCAAGGCTTATTGATTACAGTGTGCAATGGTGTGCTTTAGTGGAACTCAGCCCCTGCCCTGTTAGTGATGGCTGGGAAGTCAACTGTGAGGAGGTTAACGTGGGCGAATCCAAATTGTCAAGCTGAACTGCTGTAATAAAATAATTTACTCTTTACCTCCTCAATTGTAATTCCTTATGCTGGTGACCTGTTCTGGGTGTAACATTTAAAAGGACTGTGTGGTTCCATCAAGAACCATCACTGACTAAAAAAAACACTTTACAGTATGTAGAGGAATGCTGAAAATGTTCCTCATGTGGGTCTTTGGATATTAAAAGGTTCTTCATCTTTGGTGGTTGATGGAGTAGATTTGGAAAATAACCACATACCACTCCATGGTCTGGTGAGTGTGGGACTACGCGGTTATATATAGTGCGCAATATTGGTAATTGAGAAATACAAGGCCAATTAAAAACAACGTGCTTCAATTAATGGTTCTTTGAAGAACTCTAGTCTGAAAGGTTCTTTGTGGAACCAGAGAGGGTTCTTCTATGGCGTCACTCAGAACAACCAGTTTTTATTGAAGTCAAGGATGTCAATGATTTTTTTTTTTTTGTGGAACTGATTTTGTATTTTAGAGAAATTACAATTTTAAGAACAGGAAAAAAAGACATTGCTCTTTTCAGTCATACAAGAAATATTCTAAGGCAGGGGTTCTTCAATATTTTTCAGTCCAAGGAACCCTTGGTGGATAGAACATCTATCATCTATCCACCCACTAGATTTTTTTTTTTGTGAGATTTTTGTTGCATTTTAAGCCTGGCATATAATAACATATTTATAATGCCCTATTAGCCTATTTATACAGTATACTCAGTTATGATGCTTATGCTTTTTGTGTGTCTTTATTTTAGATCTAGATTTATTTCCGTTAATTTAGTTATGTTAGTAGACCAGTCATGGAACGTGATGGACCTATGTGTATAAAAAACAGTGAAATCAACCTTTTCTCTCTTTAATGAATGTTTTCAAATAGGGTTTTAGATGCTGTTTAATATCAATACAATACCACACGAACCATTTGCCATGTGTTTTTACTGAAGTTCATCCATGCACCAGTTATGCCTATCAGAGACACAGTATGTTACTGAAGATTAGGAGGTCTGTGAACACACCATAAGGTTAAGGAACTGCCAATCAGCTCACTTTCAGAAGATTACTGGAATAAAAACAATGTAATCAGCTTTAGTGTTAATGGTTTGAGATGACGTGATGTTTGAGTCGACATGATTTCTTTGGTGTAAAATGCATTTAAAAAATGTTCACAACTATAATTTTGACATGAAAAAATGGCAGTACCTCTGTCGACCTCCGTTTGAAGACCGCTGCTCCAAGGCCTTCGGTCAAGGTACAACAATTGCCATACGCTGCCATATGACACTGTGGTGTGGGGATGGTGTGGCTCGAGCAGCCACGGCTGACCTGGATCTAGGTGATTGGGATCAGGGTGGCTGCATGCCTGTTGCTCGTTGGTGGGTCCAACGGGCAACAGGTAAAACCCCCATCCCCACACTCACTCAGGATAGGAGCCCTGTCATGACACATGCTTCCAGCTCCAGGGCTAATTCCAGCTGGCCCACTCTCTACAATAAACTGGTGTTTACAACCCCCGTCTTCTGTGTCTCTGTGCCAGAGGGCCCTGAACACACGGCACTTGGGTGGCGCGTGGTAGGCAAAACTGCCACACCCACAAGTGTGTATCTCACATGCAATTTTCTTAACGTCGACAGCGTGTGAAAAGGTTCAAAGTCCAACAACCACATGCCAATGCTGCCGAACCAATGCCCCCCCCCCCCACACATACACACACACATCCCGCTTCCTTGGGTGACGGCATTTGGAGACCATTCCGAAGACAGTATGGCACACTCCGCCGCTATAGGGCCCGCCTGCCGTTTACTCCGAACCCGGCCAAGTGTGACAACGTATAATTGCCCTGTGAAAGCCCAACGAGGTGATGAATAATCTGTCAGTTCGGGGGGTGAAGGGGGTGGGGGGGGGGGGGGGGGGGGGTGACCCGGTCCCCTTGCCAATCACTGAGGTTCCCCTAACCCCCACCCCCCAGAGGGTGAAGCAGAGCGTGGCCAAAGCCTTACCTGTCCAAACGGAAGAAAATAAGAAGAAGGAAAAAAAAAAAAAGGAAGCCGTATCTCCCCCTCCTCCACTTCCCCTTGGACTTGTTGTTATCAGACCGAGAAGTGTTAGTGTGTGTTTCTGTGTGTTTTTCTATGTGTGTGTCAGTGTGTGAGTGTTCATAGATGTGTACACGTGTCTATGTGGGTGTTGTTCTGTATAGTTGTCCAAATATATACGTGTGCGTGCGTGTGCGCGTGTGTGAGATTGTTTGGGGCACTACTGTTATTGCAGACCCTTTATATACAGGTCTATATCTGATTTAGAACACACCATAGTTCCTGATTGGTTGCCCCCACCCATAAAAAAGGGGGTTAGGCAGGGCTGGAATGGAACAAAAAATTGGCCCTGACATACCACAATCAGTCGGACACCACCCACCAGTACACCATCCTTTTAGCCCCCTTAAATTTGTACACCTTTTCTCACACCATTTACACCTTTTTGTACACACCGTTCTCCTAAACCACTGCAAAGCTGAGTAGTAAATGCCGTGGACAAGTGTGTCAGCGCAAGTGGACCAGTGTACTCCCTCGCCCTTGACTGGCTCCCTGGTGATCAGAGCTGGCTGTGGAGTACACATTCTCATCGAGTAGAAGTACAAATAATTGTCAAAGAAATAACTTTGGTCGAAGTCAAAGTATCATTTCAAATTATTTAATAAAATGTAAGTATACAAGTAAGTCAAAATGTTGCCTGTGAACTCCACATTGATGGACAGCAAAGTTCTCCTCAAACAGGGAAACCTTTAAAAGAGTGAGACGGTGGAGACAGAGAGAGAAAGGCAAGAATGATAACTGGTTTAGTTAATGATCTCAAAAAAGGAAAAATCTAAGAAGCTCCTCCATTATTATGAATAATTTCATAATAATATCAATGATTTCATCTCACCTTACTGTTGTAGCAGTTTCCTCAGTAGCTCACTTAACATGATTATACATTCAGGTCCAGAATTGTTGGAATTCCCTGACAAAGATGTGCAAAAAAAAAACCGGTGCACTTGAAACAACACCATACTGGTACCGAGCAAATAGTTGATTCAATCAATGCATGGAGCTGTTTGCCGCAGCATTTGATACTAACTATTCAGTTCATGCAGATTTAAAGTATCCAGGTATTGATGATGAAAATGGCATAATGTTTATACAGTTAATAGATCATGTTTTTGTTTAATATTAATGTCCATAAAGGAGTGATAGTTAGATCACTGCACGTGATAGGGCATTCAAATTAATTGTGTTTCTTGTTTGTTTTGGGGAGTTTGACCGACAGTTCATGCGCCTTCCTGGGTGAAGGTGCATGCCCAACGCATCCCCAATGGATGGTAGCACCAAACAATTTAAGCTTACTGTGGGTGGAGAGCTACCCCACAGATAGCAATAATAGTCATCCATACCATATCTATCACTAATAGTTACCACCATACCTGGCTGAAAATAAACACAACAGACAACTTTGTTGCCTGTTGTTGGAAATGAAAACCTTTTTTTTTTTTTTTTTGTATACTTAAGCAAGAACTTTAGCACAGTAGAGATACAGGTGTAGTATATTACACAGCCTTTTCTTGCATCTTTATCAAGGGAACATTTGACCTAATAATTGTAATATTATTATGATGATACAATATGGACCTAATTGACGTGAGAAAAAATTTGCCGGAAAGCGAGTTGTTTGCATCCCTGTATAGCGTTCCCACTGTCTTGTCTTATTATCCTCGACATTAATGAAGTGAATCATCATCATCATCGTCGTCATCCTGCTCCCTCCCCTGTTAATCATGAAGCTACTCAATGCTTACCGCTTCACTCGCCCCCTGCTCCTGCTCACTCTGTCCCTCGGCCCTGTCCTGCTCACTCTGTCCCTCGGCCCTGTCCTGCTCACTCTGTCTCTCCTCTGCTTCCCTGTCACACGCCTGCTCCTCTGCCTGCCAGTGGCCATGGCCAGCCACCGCTACTCCTTCAAGTTACACCTGTACACCAAACATGTTTGTTAGTTTTGCATCTGCCTCGAGATTCTTTTTCTTTTTTGGCCGCAACTTCTCCGCACCCCCCTTGGCCTTGCGCTTTTGTATATCCATTTAGACGCCCTAATCCGTCCACAGATTTTTGGCTCTGAGCCACGGCATCTGACACGAGAAACAGAGAGGGCAGAGGGGGAGGGGTGGGACCGAATGGGAGATGTGATTGGGCCAGCCCGGTGTTAGCATAGAAAATTAACCAATGGGCCAGTCGTCGGACCAAGGTGCGTCCAAGATGCGTCCAAGGTGCGTCGGCCCACCAGGAAAATGCCCAGTACGCCAGAGTACCAGTGCACCGCTGGGGTTAGGGTAAGAACAACGTTAGGACAACACAAGGTGAAGGAGGAGCAGGTGGAAGATGCAGAAGGATCGAACCGGAAGAGGAAGAAAGAGGAGGGAAGGAAGGAAGACAGGTTGGAGAGAATGCAGAGAGAGAGAGAGCAACAGAGAGAGAGAGCGGATGAGAGTGAGAGCAAAAGCGAGAATGAGACCGAGCGCGAGAGAGAGAGAGAGAGAGAGAGAGAGAGAGAGAGAAGGAGGAAGAGCATCAGACGGCCCTGGCTGCCGAAAAGTACAATCAATCAATGGACAGATAACACACACACAAACACACACACACACACACACACACACACACACACAAATGCACTCATGCACACACTGCACTAACAAACACATGCAGAATATGGCACACACACACACACACACACACACACACACACACACACACACACACACACACACACACACACACACACACAACACACACACACACACACACACACACACACAAACACTTTAATACTGTAGACAATGGAGTTAACTTGGCCCTCCACTTCATCCTCCAACACCTGGACTCCTCAGGAACCTATGCCAGGATCCCTTTTGTGGATTTGAGCTCCCCCTTGAATAACATCATCCCAGCTCTGCTGCCGGACAAGCTCTCCCAGCTGAGTGGGCCAGATTCAACGCAGGTGGATAGCAGACTTCCTGTCCGACAGGAAGGAGCACGTGAAGCTGGGAGAACACGTCTCTGACTCTTGGTTCCCCTCAAGGCTGTGTTCTTTCCCCTCAGACTCTCCTCCCTGAACACCAACAGCTGCACCTACAGTCACCAATCTGTCAAGCTCCCAAAGTTTGCAGATGACACCACCCTCATTGGGCTCATCCATGGTGGAGATGAGTTTGCCTACAGGCGGGAATTTGGCCATCTGGTGTCCAGGTGGAGTCAGCACAACTTGGAGCTCAGCGCTGTGAAGACAGTGGACATGGTTATCGATTTCAGGAAGAACCCAGCCACAACCGCTCCCATCACCATGGTTGACTACCCAGCGAACACCGTGAAGTCCTTCTCCTTCCTGCCAAAAACAATGATGGTGCACTTCTACACCGCCATCATTGAGTCCATCCTCACGTCCTCCATCACCATCTGGTACGCTGCTGCCACTGCCAAGGAAAGGGGCAGACTGCAGCGTGTCATTGGAGTCACTCTCCTCAGGCAGGAGGCTGTGGTCCATCAGGACCAAAACCTCACGCCATGAGAACAAGTTCTTCCTGTCTGCAGCTGGCCTCATAAACATTGGACAACACAGACTCTTTCCCTGCCCCAGAGACACTATGTCTATGTCTATGTTCAAGTTCAAGTTCAAGAGATTATTTGTCACATACATATACATACGGTCATACATATATGCAGTGAAATGTCATGACACCTGGTGATTACGCACAATAAGCTCTATAAGCTCTAAAAATACTAAAACATACCAAAATGTGCGTAATCGACACAAGGTGTCTATGTCTATACTGTCTATCTGTAATGACTTTGACTGTGTAGTTATTGTGGGTGATTCTAACATCCATGTTGACAACCCCCAGAACAAAGAGACTAAAGAACTGTGTTGTGTTCTTGATAACTATGGATTGACTCCGAATTTGACAGAGCCCACACACAATAAGAGCCACACTCTCGACGTAATCATCTCCAAGGGTCTGAACATTTCTATGGCGGTGGTGACTGATGTCGCTCGCCCCGATCCTTCCTGTGTTTTCTTTGAGAGTACTATCCCGGTGCACACCAATTTTCAATAGAGGTAATCACAAAATGGTATGTCATTGAAAACACCAGGGAAAAGTGTATTCAGGTTTTCCCCACTCCCGCCCACTGTTGGGTCTCAGTCAATGATCTTGTAGATCATTTAAATTCTAAAATTACAAATGTTATTGTTGCCCTCGCACCCATTAAGGTGAAGGTTGTCTCTGGCAAAAATATAATCTCCACGGAGGAATACCACGCTGGTAAGAATAGAAAATAGAATGTCGAAAAGCCGAATGAAGGCGGCGAAAAACAAATCTCCCCGTTCATTACGACACCTTTAAAGAGAGACTTGCATTTATAATTTGGAATTGAGAAATGCAAGACGCTCCTTCTTCTCTGACATCATCGCCAAAAACAATAATAATGCACATGCCTTGTTCGCTACTGTTGACAGGCTCACAAACCCTCCCGTGTCAGTAGCCTCTGAACTTCTTTCCATTTTCCTCCTTCCTCGCCGACAAAATTCTGAAAATTAGACATGTGGCCAGTGCCGCCATATCAGGTACAGGATATGTGCTGTCCCCTGTGTCCACTGAATATCAATTCCAGTGGCGGGCTGTGAATTTTACACCTAGGCCTTCAGTGGCGCTCTACCTAAATCAATCCACCTCTTAATACCATCTTTATGACACCATGCGTACAGACACCATCAATATTATACAGAAACGCAGTAGAACAGGACGTTGCATCACAGGCAGGTCTTTTGAATGGCAAGAATGAATGCCATTATTAGAGCGAGAAACCTAATTAACACAATTCAACAGGTTTCCTTTCACTTCAGTCGGAGCTGCACCACATACATATACAGCAGACGCATCAATAATAATCTGATATGATGACAGCATGACAAAAATAAAGCTTTGAGGCCCCTTGAGTCAGTACTAAATGTAGTTTATGTACATAGCAGTGTATGAATAAGGCCGTAGGTGCCCTCTCCTTAACTTTAGCCTGCACTCCATTTAGTCCAGATGACATGACAGGTGCGCCATCGTAACACTTTATCCAGACATTCATTTTCCTCCAGAGAACGGACAATAAGAGCAGCAACGTCATGGGCTCGCTTGCCACTAGTAACATCTTCAAATGTTATGAAGCGCTCCCTGACACCTGTGTCCGTCACGTGACGCAGGAGCAGTGCGAGCTGCGCTGCATTACTCCCGTCTGTTGTCCCGTCCACCATAACAGCGACAAAGGTGCTTTATTAATCTCCCTTTTTATCTCTTCTCCCATCGCTTCAGCAGTAGCATGCATCTGGTCCTTTTGTATTTTGCCCGGCGTCCCACAAAACACTTTGTTAGTGGACAGGTGATAATGTAAGTCGGTGTTGTTCTCAGCAAGAAAAAAAAGAAGCTCCAAATAGTCGCCTCTATTTGTGGATCCAGCGCTTTCATCATGTCCCCGAAACGAAAGTTCTTGTTTTCCCAAAAATATGACACAATCGATCGGGCCTTTCAATATTCCCATATTTTTCTTCACCTTTTCGTCGTGGAGTTCCGTTTCCTGGCGCACTTGTTCGCTCAGCCGCTGGTCCACTCGGGTTTCCCCAAGCATTTTCAAAAGCACCGTCGCTTGTAGGTGTCCGGCCGTGCATTGGTGTCTCGCCGCTGCCTCGGTGAGACAACTCAAGTTTGCAAACCCCATGTGGCTCCAAACACCAAGTTGATCCGTTGCAAATAACAGACACTTCCAGCAATACAACTTGCAGTGTTCCTCGGCGGCCGCGAGCCAAGGGTACCTGTAGCGCTCGTAGTTTGTGATTTGAAAGTGGCGGACAAATCCCTTCCCCTGCCGGGACAGGCTTGCAGGCTGCGGTGTTGGCCGACCTTTTCTTACCATGTCCAGCTTTTCTCGAAAAGTCCGTCTTGAAAATGGCGTTAAAATTTATATCTGCGACCGAATTAATTTCTTCTCCTCCTTCAGCCATTTTGGGTTGAAAAAAACGATTAAATAACGGAAATATTTTAGCTTGTGAAGGTCGCTACGAATGAACGCCTGCTAGATGGCTCTGGTGTCGCCAACTTGAAATCTGATTGGACGCTTCGTTGCCATTGATTTTAAGTTACAAGCGCCCGCACTGTTGATTCTGAAGGCCTCAGGGCAGATTTCTTTGACATGGCAACACATGATGGATGAAATATGATTGGATAAAAGCTCCAACATAAACATACACTACCGGAAGCAGAGAAAAGCTATGAAATGAACATAATAAACATTTGGGAATAATTAAATTAAGAGAATAGACATTTGGGAATAATATAATACATATTCATGAAAATAAATATATTCAAATGCAAGTCAGTGATTCTGACAGTGTTCAGGCCAGCAGAGAAGGCCTTGCTGGCCCTGACGGCCCACCACTGATCAATTCAAATACCATGACACAATTTGATCCGATCAACCAAAAAAACTTGGAGGACATTATACAACATCTTTAATCCTCTTTCCTGCTTCCTTGATATTCTGCCAACAGGCTTTTCCAAAAATGTTTCACATTGCATGGCCTCAGATCTTGTAGAAATTGTCAACACGTTTCCTCTTTCTGTGGGTTCTTCCCACAGGCTCTGAAAACAGCCGTCATCAAGCCACTCCTAAAAACAGAACAATCTAGACGCCTCACTAATGAACGAAAATATCAAACCACCTGTTTTTTAAGTAAAATCACTGAAAAAGCTGATTCATATCTTGACACCACACAACTGTTTTGATGTCTTCCAGTCGGGATTTCGACCACACCACAGCACTGAGACTGCTCTTGTTAAGGCCTTCAATGATATCCACCTAAACACAGACGGTGGCAGAATTTCAGTCTTA
>NC_137208.1:19926580-19936580 GCF_960531495.2 Zeus faber | reverse complement strand
CAGAAAAATAAAACATAGCACATACTGAATATACATACATATATTTCAAGTGCCCGACGCCCGGACCGCAGCGCCCCACACCGTTGGATTGTGGGAACGACATCGAAAAAGGAATGGGTGAGATAAGGCTGTGGCAGCAGCTACGTGGCTTAAAACGTACGTTATGTGACTCTGCTACTCCGCGGGGGGCATTTTCATTTGTTTTCAAGGTTCTGGAAGGTCCAAATGTCAAATACAAGGATAGATGCTGTCATGCTATACTATACAATACAATACAATACTATACTATACTATACTATACTATACTTTACTATACTAAGTTATCATACTATACTATACTAAACTATACTATACTATACTATACTATAATGTACCATTCTATACTATACTATACTAAGCTATCTTACTATACTTTACTTTACTATACTATACTATACTATACTACACTATACTATACTATACTATACTATACTATACTATACAAGATGATAATTCTATACACTTCGATTACCATATAAGTCATGTGTCAGCTGCATTTGTCACATTTATATTTGGTGTGGAGAGTCTTCGTATAAATGAGCAAATTTTAAAAGGTAATTGTATAAAATTGCTATGGGTTGAGACTCCTGGTGACACTTGGCCGTTGGCTCACATCATCCTTCAGCTACTCTGCTCCCACGTCCCCTAGCGGCCATTTTCCCCGTGGTGTGTCTTTCCCTCTTTGACTGCCTCTGGTCTATAGTGGGGGCCATAATGAGGAATCTGAGAAGAATTTGTCGGCCTGAGTCACTGGAGTCCTTGCTCGGTCTCGGTCTAGCCCCATCCACCCCCCTACCCTTAGCACCACCGCCACCCCCACCCCCACCTCCACCACCACCACCCCCCTGCTGGACTGTTGCACCGCCTGGCTGCAGAGAACAAAGCACCGTCAGCAGTGTGACCGAGAAACCTCTACCTGCTGCCTTGCATGGCACAGGTATTAAGCAACACACACACACACACACACACAACCAACCTTCCTCTCTCTCTCTTTCTTCCTCTCTCTCTCTTTCTTCCTCTCTCTCTCTTTCCGATGCCACTCAACCGTTACGTTCTCAAGGGAAGGGCAGACTGCTGGCGCCGCAGTGTTTGGGCTCTCCCTGTTTCCACACACACACACACACACGCACGCACGCACGCACGCACGCACGCACGCACGCACGCACGCACGCACACACACACACACACACACACACACGTAATATTGTGTCTGTGTGTGTGAGTGATGAAATGATTGGACACCTTCACAGGTATACTCACATAGCAAATTAAGTGCATTGTTGTATTACCCCCAGCATCAAGGGAGTGTGTGTGGAGGGGTGGAGGTGGGGGGCATTGAGAGCCTTTGTACACATCCCGCATGAGGGCTCAGGCCACCAAGGATTTCACCCACTCAACCTCTTTGTAATGTGGTAAGTGGGTACCCCCCGCCCCCCCCCCCCCACACACACACCCCCCCTTCATGATCCGTTAAAGACATTATTGTGACTCTATACTTAATAATTGGTTTAAAAAAAAAAATATATATATATATTTATATATTTCTATATATATATATAATTTGCGAAATGAGAACATATGACATTCATTAGTGATAACAATCGCTTTTCTAGTGACAAACACCACATCGTTATCGTTACGCGGTAAGACGGAGTGAATATGATCCAGAATTGAATTCCCCCTGTCCAACAGGGATGCCGGATCCAAGAAAATTAGGTAGAAATTCACCAAAAAAGTAACCAAAGCACTACAAGCTCAGCTCACTTATGAAGGATAACAGTACCTATAGCAGAAAAAATAAGAAAAGTATGGTGTACAGTCACTACAGAGCCTGGTCCACTCATTTCATCACTTTTTTCATTTGCTTATTGCCCTCAAAAGCCAAATCAGCACAAATCTGACAGATTTATCACTAGAAAACATGTATTTACTATTTACATACAATGCCGTGTTACCCTACAATGAAGATAGGTATGTAGAAGCAATACATACAATATGATTTAATCATAACTACTCATAGAATTATGATATGATAAGATATATGATATGATATATGATATGATATTATAATATATTATATTGTATAATATAATATATATTATATTATATTATATTATATTATATTATATTATATTATATTATATTATATTATATTATATTATATTATATTATATTATATTATATTATATTATATTATATTATATTATATTATATATTCATACATGAATGTTTGACCTGCTTGCCATTGTAACATTTTGTGGTGCAGTAGGTATTCGATATCTATTATTGTTCAGTTTTCACAAATTTATCAAACTGATATAAAACAAATAAAAGACAATTGGACCTTGGTTACCCAGGTGTTTATGAAATTTTGACAGTGTCCAAACATAGAAAACCTTTATTCAGGCGCAATTTTGAACATCGTGGGCTCATTCCCGCATTACCTCTATGGCGTTAAATTGAAAGCCGACGTTCAGCCGTACTTGTACTTCGACATTGTTTAATGTAAATACATGATGTCGGTCGAAAAATAAACCGTATGTGAGGTTTCATCGGGTTTTCAGGCCTCCTTCATGTTAAATCAGGACTTCATTTCGCTCTATATACCACTGAAATGAACTGGTTATTCCTCCGCTCGTTCCCGCTCTGATCCTGTGGGTACACACGACGGGGGACGTTCCCCAGTGACCCAAAAAAACTCCCGGCGAGGACCTCCGCTCGCGTCCCGGCGGCGACCGACCGTGCGCAATATTTACCTGTGAGTCCCACAACGCGCCTCCTCCGTGGAACCGTTTTGTTTGAGCGCTTTTTTTCCGCCCGCCCATTACGCCATTTACACCCCGCGTCCGCGTCCCCGTACCCCGTCCCGTCCATAATGCATCTGCGCAATATCGTGTCATTAAAAGATAACGCGACGTCGAGTTTTTTTCATCCTGAGAAAAGCGCCCGGCGAGCTCGTCGGAGCTTTTCATTTTCGGGGCTGTAATTGCTGTAAGATCAGAGCCGCCGTTAGCCAAATACGAATTAGGCGTTTTCATTTGTCAAGCCCCCCTCCCTGTTGTATTCAATGGGGCCAGGCAGATTGAGAGAGAGGGAGAGAGGGAAATAGAGAGTGTATTAAAGGGAGCGACTCATCTACGGCACTGGAAATGACCTCCGTGTGAATAGAGGTTCCCCCGGTCGTCCGGGGTGTTTTTTAACGGTTTTGCCGAGCTTATTTGACTTTCCGGAATACGTTTAAAGTAGCGCGTTTGCGGAGGTGACGCCGGATTATTTGTCCAACCTAATTTGAAGCAGTAGGGTCTCTCTCTCTCTCTCTCTCTCTCTCTCTCTCTCTCTCTCTCGCTCTCTCACTCTCCCTCTCTCTCTTTCCTGCACACACACACACGCACGCATGCACATACGCACGCACGCACGCACGCACGCACACACACACACACACACATCCCTCTCTTATTGTTTCATTATCGTAATCAGAGATGGATCCACTGGTGAGGGGGGTTTTTGTGGAAAATCAAACAAATAAACACGGGCAGATCGGGTGACACACCCCGCCCACCCCCTCCACCCTGCCGCCTTGGATTGACCCGACCCCATGACCCACGCGCAGACACTCTGACCGAAGGCGGGGGTGGTGGTGGTGGGGATCTCTTCTCCATGTTGGTTTGGCCTCTCCGTGTCCTGACCAGTAGGAAAACAGTACAAAGCCTCGGCTCCACGCCACATTACGTTTTAAGCTAAGGCCGCATTGCGTGATTTTGAAGGCCAATTTGGCAACGATTTGAGATCGGGCGGAGTCGGGGTAGTCCGGGGTAGTTGCGCTGCGGAATCGTAGCTATTAGATATGTCTCAACCTGTCTCAATACGATCCCAATGGGCCAGGTCACGATCCTTTGGCGTGTGCGCGACAAAACCTCAAATCACAACGGAAATTTTCAACAGCCGATGGATTGTGTGCCTGCAGGATGGCCAAGCCAAAGAAAGCGCTGAGTGGGCGAGTACGGACTTCTGAAATGGAGAACCGAGTGTGGAGTAGTGCGAGACTCATGAGGGTCTAATTTTATTGTAACACTTAGTCATAATGTCAGCCCTGCAAGTTTGCTGCACAAACAGCCCCGGTGGCGAGCTGTATGGCATCCATTTTGGTTTGTTGTGACAAAACTGCAGACGATGGAAATGTAAGTATTAAAAAAAAAATTCTGCTGTGTTTTTCTTAAAAAAAATAAAATAAAAAGAAAGTATGCTGTACATAGAGGTGGTGCACGATCCGCTGGGCTTTTCTTAAAGCAAAACCAATAAGACTGAGTGTTTTTATTGTAGATTTATTTCAATTTATTTCAATTTAATTTAATTTAATTTTGCGATGTTTACAAATTTAATGAAACAAAAAAAGCCCTGTGCGATGTCCCCAACAAGCTTGAAGCAGGGCCAAGGGTGGCACAGAAAATCAGAACAAACTTTTAAAGTAGGCCTTGTAGGTCTTATATGAGTGAAGATTCGACAACTGGATGGCTTATTTCTCACCTCGCATTTGCTGAGAAACAGATTTTTGGTGGACTGATGAGGTAAAATCAGTGAAAGTTTACCGACTAAATACAATGGAACCCTACAGCTCGTGCTCAAACCCCATTGGCTCACACAACTAGGGGCCTCAGGAGGGAGGCGACAGGAACAGGATGTTTTAGAGGCATGTTAGAATGGCTAGAATGCATACTCTGGTATTCTGGAGTGGCATTTTGAGAAAGAAAAAAACCTCAATAACATGTTTTGGGGACCTCAGAGACATATATTAACTTGTTGAAAAGGAGCATAATAGCTTCCCCTTTAAGATGTGTGCTCCTCAAAGACTGCAGTTATTATGTGTGTGTGCAGAACGGACTGAAAATCAGCAAATTTCCGTCGTTAGATGTGCACTTCCGTATACCTTCTGATACGTTTGTGTCACGTCTTGTCTGTGAATTCCGAGACGTTTGAATGCAGAACATGTTGCATTTCAGGAGTGGCTCCCAACGTGGCACGGCGTCCTGACAACCCGGGTACGTGGCAACCCGGGTACGCGACACGGGTGACGGCTCCAGATCTGCGTCTTATCAAAGAGAAAAGAAAATATGACCGGCGACACAAAACATATATCTTTATCTCTGCCGTTGATGTTTGGACTGTTCCATGGGCCGCCATTGATCTGTTCAATTTTCCAACTCTTCCTTCGTTTCATTTGGTCGGTGTAAGGAGTCGATTCTGTCAAAATGATTTACTTAGGAAATGTACAAATTGGAAATCAATCACTTTCAATATGAATTATCCCCAACGGGTCAGGGTAGTCTATGTGTATCTTCCTTTTTCCCTGTAATAACCCACCTCCTCCCTAAAAAAAATAAAAAATAAAAGTAAAATAAGATGTGAAAAAAAAAAAGCAAATAAAATAAAAAGAATCATAATTGTTTTTACAATAATAACATTATATTATTATTATTATTATTATTATTATTATTATTATTATTATTATTATTATTATTATTAATAATAATAATAATAATAATGAATTAAATATTAAATTGAATAAACCCTACCCTCTCCCTTTAACCCCCATCCCCAAATAAAGTTGAAATAATCATGAAAATGATGGAAAACAAACTAACACGAACAACTAACGACACACACACCTTAAAAAATGGCCGATTTCAATGGGATATCGGGACACAGAACGTACCTCCACCGCTGCTTGTCTTCATGCCCACTTCACTCCCCCCTCTTCCCTTTTTGATGTGGAGATGAAGGAGAGGGTAAGGAAAGGGCGAGGGAGAAACGCTTTCTCTCTTCTGAGACATGGGGGTTGGGGGGTGGGGGGGGGGGGGGGAGAGAAAAAAAAATCTGGTAACAATTGGAAACGTAATGAATACGTAATGAATGTAATGAACGTCATTTTTTTTTCTACGTCTCAGGGTCTTCATTTCTTGTCCTTAAACCCTTTTATTTGATTCCTCTCTGTTCGCGTTGGTTTCCTGACTCACTCGTTTCAACTCTCAGGCGTGTCTGTTGGTGTATCAATATCCATCGTGGGTCTCTGTTTGTGTGTGTTTGTGTCAGTGTTTGTATTTTAATTGAAAAATATTATTACGAAAAATAAGTTCCTTTATACATCAGCATTTCCATGTTCCCTTGTAATAGCAAAAAAAATAAAAAATAAGTAAGTAATTATAATAAAATAACATAAAATAAAAGTAAATAAAAAATAAAAATAAAAATAAACATACAATTCAATTAAAAGATAAATAAAAACAGGATAACAATAATAATAATAATAATGTTAATATTAATAACAAATGCCTCTATCTGTGTCTTCCCTTGCTGTCTCTAAACTGCGCTCTCATTCACTCTCTCTCTCTCTCTCTCTCTCATTCTCTCCCCCCCCCCCCCCTCTCTCTCTCTCGCTCCCCCCACTCCTCTCCCTATCTCAGCGTCTCGTTGCCTTTTCGTCTTTCGCCTTTCCTTTCCTCTGCCTTTTCCTCGGGCCCTCCCCCGGTGCCGGTTTTTCTCCCAGTGTCCCGGGCCCCGGCATTCCTTCACGGGTTCACTGGCAATGTTCAAGTGTCTGCCTCTTAACATCGCCCCCGTCCAACACACACACACACACACACACACACACACACACACACACACACACACACACACACACACCCGACCCCCTAATCACCCAGAGACATAATCACAGCCCCCACTTTGAAGTAATAGTCAATTTGCTGCCGCTCCACCGTTTCGCTGCGAGGGGGTGGGTGAACCGGTCACAGCAGATGCAACGATAGGGAGAGCCACCACCGCCCCTCGCTCCTCGCCCCCCACTCTCCCTGCTTTCCTCTCCACCCCAACTTGCCCCCAACCAACCTTTCCGAACCTTTTCCAAAAAAAAGCAGCTCTTTTCTCAACACTCACCTTTACAAACGTACGCCCGCATATTGGTGAACGCCCCTTTAACATTAAAAAAAACCACGAAATACACGGACATTTACAGGTAAAAAAATATTTATTTTGGGCAGCTTTTCATAGAGCCCAGCTCCCCAGGCTGTGTGTGGACAGGTCGACAGGTGAGGCAGATAAGAGCTGGAAAATCCCAGAAGTTCTTCCTGGGGGGGGGCGTGCGTACAGTCGATGAGAGGTTCACCGCTGCACGCCCTGCCTCTTAATGTGCCACCGGTTTGCTCACGGCGAACACACACACGACACAGACACACACACACACACACACACACACACACACACACACACACACACACACACACACACACCGCACCTGACGTCTGGACGTGTGTGTGTGTGTGTGTGTGTGTGTGTCGTGTGTGTAACCGTCCGGCGATATATTAAAAAAAAAAAGGCATCAGCCAGTGTTTATTGTTTACGCTGCTCTGGGTGGCGCCAGGCGCTGTAAAAAAAAAAAAAAAAAAGAAAACATGGGAGGCTGAAAAACAACTTTGTTTGGAAGAGGGGAGGCCGCTCCCTCGCTTTTTGTAATCGCCCGACGCTATCGGGGGCCCTGATCTCTTCTTACAGGGGAGCCGGGGGGGCGGGGTAAGGTATGTTATTCCACATGGCACTGGAAAAAAAGAAGAAAGAGAGAGAGAGAAAGAGAGAGAGAGAGAGAGAGAGATGGAGGGAGGGAGGGAGGGAGGGAGGTAGCTGAGCCGCTCGCGTCTGCATCTTCGTCTGTCCACCTTCTCATGAGGCATGCGCCCTGGACTGTCCAATAGGCTCCTTGCTCGGTCAGTGAGACTCGAAAAACCGCTCTGCGATGTACAATGCAGAGTTCTGATACAATCAATTAAATTCAGTTACTTTCGAATTACTTTCGATACCTTCTATAGAATGCCATTCAGTCCGAGGGCCGGATTTTCAACCTGTTTAATCTTTGTGTCTTTCTATCTTTAGCCTTTTCCAAAAATGCAAAAGCAAAAAATGAATTGGGGTAATTCATAATGGGGTTATTCTTTCAAGGTTACGGACTTTCGGTTTTGTACGACTTTGCCAACGTCAATACATATTTTTCCACTTCCATGGATCCTCCCATAATACCCTGGTGATTCACAGAATTTGCAGTCGTTTGGTAGAACGTCAGCGAGGAAATTGCCGGGACAGCAAATGGTGGGAGACTAAGCAAAACCGCCCCTCTGGAAGAGAGGACATTAAAGTCACATTTAGCTTAAAATCAGTGATTCAATTTTTTTTCCGGTCCATTGCGTCCCTTGGTTTATTCAGAGGGCCATTCTGCAGTGACGAGGAAGCCTGGTATAGACCAAGGGTGTGATCACTACCATGGTTAGCTTTCTTTGGTCTGAATCATGCCGTTTGTCAGTTTAGTCTTAATACATATCAAAATGCAATCACATGAACAGGTAGTAGGCCATCACAGAAATTTCGCTATAATGTCAATTGTTTCAGATTTAACTAACTTTTGTCGCACTTTCGCCAATATACTGAGGAGACATTTCAGTATTACTGGTATTTTTGCCATGGAGTTATTTTCCAGCAACAACAAACAGCCTTTGCTGTGTCATTTTTAGTCGTAACAGCGAAAGTTCCCACCACTTTGATATAATTTCCTATGTTTAGTCAGTGAGAACTGCTCGAAAAAAGCATGTTAGTTTGCTTACTATTGGTCTGTTGGTTCTGACCTTTGAATTGCATAGTTCCCTCCTGTCCAAATGTCCGAATGAACCAATCTTCAGATAGGGTTGGATCTTGGTTGTCATACGCAGTAACAATTGACACATCTAAGGTTCCTGCATTGGAGACATTTTCCAACAGGTGGTTTGAACAAATTTACAATGTTTGGACCAATGTACCAACCATGGTTTCTGACCATGATTTTTGACCAATCAAGAAGAATAATTTATTATTCGTCTCACAGGTGCAACTGCACACACACACACACACACACACACACACACACACACACACACACACACACACACACACACACACACACACACACACACACACACAGGGAGTGGTGACTGGAGAAATTCAGCCTCTGCATTTCTCGCATCCTTGTTGTCTCTCCTCCAGGGGGCAGCCAGGGGCAGTGAGCAGCACTTTGTCGGTGCCTGGGGACCAATTCCAGGTGGTGGATCCATGTCGTGGTCTCGACAGGAAGGTGTCGCATGTTTTTAATTGGGGTCCTATTTTATGTTGGATGAGAGACATGTGAACATTGGGAGAACATGAAAACTCCACTCAGAAAGGCCCCTAATTGAGAGGGAACCCACCTGAGCCACCGCTGGTGTCAACAGCTCCCCAGGAAAGAATCGAACCCACGACCTTCAGGCTGTGAGGCAGCAGTGCAAGCACCATGCCACGCAGTGTATCGTGGCTGAACCAATGTGCAAACGATGTTTCTGGACTTATGTACCAAGGATGGATCAATGTACCAACCATGGTTTTGGACCATGGTTTCTGACCATGTTTTTGGACCAATGTACTAAGGTTGGACCAATGTCGCAACCATGGTTTTGGACCAGGGTTTCTGACCATTTTTTGAACCAATGTACCAAGGCTGGACCACTGTACCAACCATGGTTTAGAACCAGTGTACAATGGTTGGAGTAATGTACCAGCCATGGTTTTGGACCACAGTTTCTGACCATGTTTGTGAACCAATGTACCAACGTTGGTTTAGGACCAGTGTACAATGGTCGGAGTAATGTACCAACCATGGTTTTGGACCACGGTTTCTGACCATGTTTGTGAACCAATGTACCAACCTTGGTTTAGGACCAGTGTACAATGGTCGGAGTAATGTACCAACCATGGTTTTGGACCACGGTTTCTGACCATGTTTGTGAACCAATGTACCAACCTTGGTTTAGGACCAGTGTACAATGGTGGGAGTAATGTACCAACCATGGTTTCTGACCATGGTTTTCAGCTGATGTAGGGTATTGGTTTTGGATCTCCCAGGTGTACGGTTTCG
>NC_137208.1:19916580-19921580 GCF_960531495.2 Zeus faber | reverse complement strand
CAATGTTATCTTATCCCCATTCTGCGCTTGTAGAATACAACACTATTACCATATAGATTAGACTATTTATAATGGTGCGTGTCATTCCGAGTGCCGTGCCGCCGCCGCCGCCACCGCCGCCACCGCCGCCGCCACCGCCGCCGCCGCGTGTGTGAGTGTGTGTGCGTTCGCCCTTTGCACGTGCGTGTGGGGGCGGTTGCGTATTCTGGCCGCGACACGGGCGGCCAAGGTGGAGCCGGCCGTTTCCGACTCCTTCGCCGGGCCGCTCCGGAATCGGCTGTGGGCGTTTCGATAGCCGTGGGTGATTAGTCTCCGGCGAAAGGGGGGGGCCTGTATCTTGTCTCCGGGTGTTGTGTCGCCTTGTTTTAACGACTGATAATTTCTTGCTCTTTCTTGTTTTTTTTTGTTTTGTTTTTTTTTATTCCAGATGGAGAGTCGTGATACACCCTGGCTGAACCTCAACCTTCCAGCAGGAACCTCCCCCCCTGCCCCGCCCTGCCCCAAACCCTCTCTCCTTCCGAGCTTGATTCTCCATTCTGGGCTTTGGGCGTGTAGGCGTTCGCATCCCCCTTATATTTTTTCACCCTCAAAGCTGAAAAGCAACTTTCAAAAACAAAGTAAACAGATGATGATATGATGATGATGATGATGATGATGATGCATTTTCGGGGTTGGGCAGGAGACGATAAGGCTGGAGAGGACAAGGGCAAGTGAGAAAGATTACAGTTTTTTTATTCAAAAGACAAAAAGAAAGAAGAAGAAGAAGAAGAAGAAGATGAAGAAGAAGAAGAAGAAGAAGAAGAAGAAGAAGAAGAAGACAAAGAAGAGCTCAAGGATATCGCACCTTTCTCTGGGCTGATCCGAAGTGTATCCCGCCCTAGTGCCCCCACACACACACACACACACACACACACACACACACACACACACACACACACACACACACACACACACACCTCCGTAACCTCCTCGGGAGTGAATGTTTTTTTTCCGAGCGAAGGACAAAAGGCGGCGGCGACCTCGCAAAGACGACAGAAGTGCGAGTTAGATCACCAGGGGGAGATAGTGAGGGAGGGAGAGAGAGACGGTAACATTTTTTAAAAGTCAAGCCTAAGGCGCAGGAAGCATGAAAAAAAAAGAGAAGGAAAGACCTTTAAAGTCACAAAGTAACGCGTAAGCGCCATTCATCCCTATATGAATAGAGGGAAAATTGGCGGCGGCGGCGGTGAGCGATCCCCCCCCCCCCCCCGTGGGGGCTGGTGAAGGGGCTAATCTCCCTTGACAAGAACGGCGACTTAAATAAAGATGGTGTCACTGCAATGTTCTTTTGGTCGCTTAAGAGGAAGGACCTCGCTTTCCACCCAAATTGCTTTTGACAAATCATGGTTTGATATAGTATGATGGGTGGGCGGGTGGGTGGGGTTTTGGGGAGGCGGAGGGGGACGCAGTCCTACCTGTGCCTCGATGAGGGTGCATTGGGAACTTGCGGTGAAAGATTACCGTCACGGGAACCGTCTGCCCGCCTGTCACTTTTTTATTGGCCTTTGCGATGTTTGAATATTCATGCGATGTTTCTCCGTGAGTGTGTTTGTTTACTTCGGGTTGTTTTTTTCAGGGGCCCAAGGAGGCAGTGGTGGACGGGGAAGAGTCGTCCCTGTAAGCCGCCGTGACTGGAGAGCAAAGTATCTGACTTCATTTGTCGTTCTGATTGAGGGAACAGAGAGATGATGATAGCTGTCGTTGAAAAGCCGTGGGAATCTATGGAAAAAAATGGGAAGGTGGAGATGGGAAGGTGGAGATTGTGTGTGTGTAGGTGTGTGTGTTGCTTATTGAGGAATCCCCATCCCCATCACCCAGCCTTGTGGTTATCCACCAACCCTAACCCCAACCCTAACCCTAACCCTAACCCCAACCCTAACCCCAACCCTAACCCTAACCTCCACCCCAACCCTAACCCTCACCCTAACCCCAACCCTAACCCTAACCCTAACCCTAACCCTAACCCTAACCCTAACCCCAACCCTAACCCTAACCCCCACCCCAACCCTAATCCTGACCCTAACCCCAACCCTAACCCCAACCCTAACCCCAAACCTAACCCTAACCCTGACCCTAACCCCAACCCTAACCCCAACCCTAACCCTAACCCCCACCCCAACCCTAACCCCAAACCTAACCCTAACCCCAACCCTAACGCCGATGCCAAGTTCAATGCCCTTCCTCCCGCCTCTCCCTCATACCCCACCCCTCCCCCCTCCCCCACCCCCCCTTTCTCCCCATCCCCACCGCCGGGCTGAGAATTCACCAACTAGATTTTCTCCTCGTTGCCCCCACCTCTCCTCAACCCCCGCCCCAAACCCCCACCCCACCACCATCACCCTCGACTAAATCTCTTGATCAACTTTATTTTTTTGCAAGGCTGCTTCATCTGTGTCCTGGGGAAGAAGAGGATAAAAAAAAAAAAAAAAAAAAAGAAAAAAAAGCGTGGAAGGAAAAGCCGGCGAGAAAGTGATGGAGAGAGGGAGAGAGAGAGAGGGGGAGAGAGAGGGAGAGAGAGAGAGAGAGAGAGGGTATCAGCGAAGTGGTGGGGTTGAGGCAGTGGTGGTGGTGGTATAGAGAGTAAAGGCTTTATCAGCGAGTGCCCTAAGGTATGTGGGGACTCTGCTGAATCCAGAGAGATTAGGGGCAAAAAATGCAGCACATGGCAGTAAGGGGCTTACGCCACCGCTTGTATTAGTTCAGGTGAAAGGGAGTATTGCCTTTACATAAAACTGGACAAATCCGGCCACAAAGCCTTTCCCGCTGGACCACAATGAGGGTCCTCCTATCTGCGGACCTCACCCCCTCCCCTCCGCCCCCTAACCCCCGTCAGGGTGTTTTATTTATTTATTTTTTATTAAGCCCATAAACCGCTATCTAAACTGGAAGGTGTTTGGTTGTTTGGAAGTTTGGTCGGTTTGATTGGTCGGTTGTTTGGTCGTTTGGTAGGTCGGTCGGTTGGCGGTTGGGGTGGAGGTGTTTGGGGCGGTTCTAGGCATGGGGGCGGGGGGGGTCCACGCCCAACCCAAAATTCCAAAATAACTGAAAAACTCCCGGGGGCCAATCGTCGGTAAAGGCTGCCGCCCGCGCTCTTTGGTTCAGGTGGGGAAGCGCTCCGAGTTGGTGATCGGGTCGGGAGACGGCAGGAAGCGAAAACTGCAATTCTGCCAACGTGTGAATAAGCCAATCAACAGTTCCTACTGCTCCCCCAATCAAAGCGGTCTCGAAGGGCCTGGGAGGTGTCCACCGCCATCAGGAGTTCTTCGGAGAAAATAAGCAAAGGCGTATTTTCCGGCTGGAACGCCACCGAAGACGATGGTAAAACCAGACGCCGGAGGAGCGAACAGGCCTCCTCTTCCGCTTAAGACGCACAGAGTGGATCTTTTTTTTTTTTTTTTTTTCTATCTAAATCTTCTGTTCCCTGGGTGCGTTTATCACAGGGTTTTTTTTTTTTTCCCCTCCTCGAGCGTTGATCTTAAAATACAAGGTGAGGGTTAAGGGCCCCCGGTCTGCTAACTCGCTATCATCCCGCCGTCACGTGGAGTAAGCCCGGGTAACAATGGCTCCTTACATTTGCGCTGCGCGGCCGCTCTATCCGGCTGAGACCCCCGTCCTTCCCCATTATGAGCAGAACAATACCCTCCAAAAAGCCACGTTGGTCAAAAAAAAAAAAGAAGGAACGGGTGAACGGGTGGGGGGGGGGGGTATCTACACCGGTGCTTAACATCAATTTGTGACACGATTAATCAATTGGGGGGTGGAGGGGTGGGGTGGGGCTCTATCTTCTCTCTCTCTTTCTTTTTCTCTGTCGCTCGTCTTCCTCGTCTTTGAACAGAAGCAGCGAGGTTGGGGTGGGGTGCGTCGTCGGGAGGTTAAGTGCGCGTTACTGGTGCGCGCGTTTTTATATTTTTAAAAAGGGGGGCGGGTAGAACCCGAACCCCACCCAACTCCAACACCCCCCCCGCCGGATCCCGAAACGCTCATGAGGGAGGGCGGGATTAGCATAAGCTGATAGCGCTAGCAGCGTAGCGCGCCCATTGTGGTGACCCCGAAGTGTCCCGCCACCATCACCGTCACCACCACCAGCAGCAGCACCAGCAGCAGCACCATCTCTCCTCTTTCTCTATCACGGGGGGGGGGGTCTTATTGGTGAAGGGGGGGGGGGGGTTCTTATCGAGGAAGAGCAGGGCCTCATACCCCCCCCCCCCCACCTTCCCCCGGGAGGTGGAGTCAGTGGGGAAAAGGAGGACAGGGTGGAGGTGGGCGGGGGTGCCCTTTTGGTGTGAATCCATTGGCGCTGGGCCACGGGAGCCCTCCACCGTTTCAGGCCCAAGGATGTTAAATCCTGTCCATCCTCCCGTCATGTCTGTCTGTCCCCCCGTCTCTCCCTCTCCCTCTCCCTCTCCTGAAGCAGCAGTGCCGGCCCGACAAAGGGAGAAGGGGAATCTTTTGATATCTTTGTTTGCCGCCCAGTTCCCCCAGCCAGACGCCCGTACCCGCACCCACTCACTCATACGTTACTTCACTTTCCCGACTTTTTTCTCCGCCGCCGCCGCCGCCGCCGCCGCCGCCGACACCGTTGTCGGCGTCGGCGTCGGTGTTGTTGCTCTTGGGGAGGAAGCATGATGAAACGCCCAAACAATACGCGTGGCCGGGCACACAAACGGGGCCACGTTTTCTCGAAGGTAAGCAATTTCTCCGCCCGTTAGCGGCTGTAGGAGGGCTTAGCGGCGACACAGCACTATTCATATCAGTTCGCCATTATGATGCAAATGATAAGAGTGGAGCCCCTGCTCTCCCTCGCCTCCCATTCAACACACTTTTTTTTTTTTTTGCGGAGCGGAGCTACACGGCGCATTACGTTACGCGTTCACACCTACATTATTGCGTGCGTGCACACAACCACCGGAACGTGCCGGATGGCGGAGCGCGGCGCGGAGTATTCGCCCGGCTCATCCATC
>NC_137208.1:19899080-19911580 GCF_960531495.2 Zeus faber | reverse complement strand
ACAAACACAGTTCACACGCGGCCTCTGTGGGCCCGCCGTTTGGTTTGGTCGTTGGTGTCCGTGCTGTATCATGGTAGCGGGACTTTCGATCCGTAACTTTCTTTGGGAAGTTTTGGGGGGAAAGAAGATCCAAGCTGAATCCTCCATTGCTGCTGCGGAAAACGCATTCTGCCCCACTTCTTCACTTGCTCAGCGCAAACAACATAGCCATAGCGCCGTTATCCCCCCACCCCCGTAGTGATATCAGCACCGTCTCGCGCCGCCGAAACATTGTTAACTTTGATCTGACAATTAACTATCCATGAACAGCTAATAAAGCATAATCTGTTCTGTATCTCCCTGTCTACGCCGCATCCTCTGAAAGCCTTTTAGCCGCATCTGCCGCTCGGGCGCTGAGTGACATCTCGTGGCTCGGGGCAGAAGGAGTTGGTTTATTTTTATCACGCCCCGGATAATACAATCAAGTATTACCGAGTTAAAAATCAAACTGGATGTGCATCGGCTGAGTGTCGACTGAGTGGCAGACGCCTGTGGGGCTTCTGGTTGTTCAGCCACCCCCCCGTCCCATCGTTCTTCATCCGCCTCTGTCCCTGCATCCACCCCGGTTCTACCCCATTTCGTTTCCCCCCCTGCCGTTCTCCCTCTTCTCATTCCGAAAAGATATATGATGACAGCCTTTCTAAGTAAAAGGCAATGCAGGGTATTTTCAACATATTCCTCTGCCGCTCTGTTGATTGTGTTGTTGGAGTTATTTGCAGTGACGGATTGGCCATCTGGCAATTGGGCAAATGCCACAAGGGCCGCCCTACTATGGGCTGCCCAATCCCTGGTCCAAGTAGACTGCGCGGCCCCTTGGCATATCAGTCAGACCTATTATGTATTATGATAATACATAACCCCATCTTCAATCAGTGCACTAAATTGTATTCAACCACCTTAGTCATGTAGGAACTACGGTCATGGTTGGACAACAACTTGAGTCGTGACTCAAATAAATCCATTACGTTTATTAAATTGTTTTGAAATGTTGCATGAGTAGTTGTTTTTTGCACGCTCACAGTTAGGGTAACAACATGTACATGTACGAGTGAATCACCTCGAAATGTATGCCGGGTAATACATGCCATCAACAACTGTCAGAAAAATCCGTACATCCTCATCAATCACAGTCAACACAGTTTTCGACTCTTCCCGTCAGCGTTGTGACTGCAGAGGGCTCATACTCCAAACTTTACTTTACATAAATGAAGACATTTCCACCATAATTTGTGCATAAAAATCGCCAGAATGCAGGAAATGAAGTGTTTGATGCTTAAAATTTCCTGGGGGAGCTAGCCGAAAGGCTAATCTAACAATCTAGTAGCTGGTTCCCTCCGAAGTTTCCCTCGGAATAGCTGCCGCTGGACACTCGCAGTCTTATCTGGTAAATCGCTATCTCAAGCTTTATATGTTAACATTTGGCTAGGGTCTGTGTTGGATTTGAAAATAGGGCCCCTCTATTGCAAATGCCAGGGCCGTTCTTTGATTCCAGCCCGTCACTGGTTATTTGGGTATATCCAAGTCCCCGCCATCTCACATACCCAACGGCGTCACCCCCCCCTTTGGTTCTGTGATCTCTGCCGCGCTTCGTCCGAAACCCCTTGTGCCTTCCCTAATGACGGGCTCAGTCGAAAGAGATTTCCCCGGGACGATAAGAACCCATCAAGGGGGAAATTGTGGGCTTAAAAGAAAAATTGCCCTCTTGTATTTTAGATCTTTCCTCGTTTCTTTGACAAATGAAGTTGGCTCTGGCGGACAGACAGACGGTAGCAGTTTGCCGCTGTGCGTAGTCAAATCGATTAAAAAATGCTTTCCACATGAAGGTACCTACTTGAACCACCTACCATTAGGCCATGGCAAGCATTTGCTTCTCATCTCAGATTCCACGGTTTTACTGGCGGTTAATGTTATGTTAGAAACTTGGGCCAAATCTGTTAAACCCCTGTGTCAGGCTAACTTATACATCTGATATGAAGTGAACAGTATGAATGGAACAACAGGTCATGGAAAGTTTACTCTCACCTTACGCTGTAGACTGTTATTCATTACTGCACGCAAAATGCTTCGCCTTTTCCCAACTGTGCTGCACTTTCCGCCATACGCTGGCTGGTCGTAAGTTAACATTTCAATAAATTCTCTCTCATTAAAAGAAAAAATATATATATACTATATATATATTTATATATCCAATCCGACCCGACCTGGTGCGCTTTTCTTCGGACACCTTTTGTTGAGATAGTCTTGGCACATCTTAGGCTCTGCTCGCAGTTTGCTTATAAAAGGTGTTGCCTATTGGGGTTGAGATGAGGATCTGAGGAGGCATGCGGTTGGATATGGGGGGGGACACTTCATTTGTGAAATGTTTCTACTTCCCCCTGTGGCAGATCTGCCTGCCACATGCCCCCCGAGTGGTGTTTTTAGGACCCTCCGACAGAGCGACACAGGCACAGATGTTACAAACACACCAGTTTAATGTAGAGAGTGTCAAGGTGGAGCTAGTCGGAAGCAGAGGGGACATTGTCATGACAGAGGCTACCCCGCGTGTGTGTGTGGGGACGTGTGATTTACCTGTTGCTCGCTGACTTCTCCGACGAGCAACAGGCGTACAGCCACCTCTGATCCCTGGCCCAATTATCTAGACGCAAGACCGGTGCGGCTGCTCAAATCACACCACCCCCACATCCCACCCCCCCATTAACATTGAGGAATAACTGGAGTATTAATAATAATGATTTTATTATTATATAATTATTATAATAAACAATAAATAAACACATGCAACACAATAAATAAACACAATAAACACATGTTTTACAACATTTGGGAAAACCTGACGAATAAAGCCAGTGTGTTTTAAGTACAAGGAATTGCTGATTTTTGCTTTAGACTGTGTTTATCATTACATATTATATGTACACCGATCAGCCACAACATAAAAGCCACCGCTAATAACCACTTATATTGTGTAGCTCCCACTCGTGCCGCAAAAACAGCTCTGACCCGTGGAGGCATGGACTTCGAAAGACCTCTGAAGGTGTCCTGTGGTATCTGGCACCAAGACGTTGGCAGCAGATCCTTTAAGTCCTGGAGGTTGTGAGGTGGAGCCTCCATGGATCAGGCTTGTTGCTCCAGCACATCCCACAGATGCTTGGACCTCTCTTGGTAGGTACAAACCACTGCATACCGGGAACACCCCCACAAGACCTGCCGTTTTGGAGATGCTCTGAGCCAGTCGTCTAGCCATCACTATTTGGTCCCTGTCAAAGTGGCTCAGATCCTTACGCTTGTCCATTTATCCTGCTTCCAACACATCAACTTGAACAACTGACTGTTCACTTGCTGCCTGATATATATCCCACCCCTTGACAGGTGCCAGTGGAACCAGATGAGCAATGTTATTCACTTCACCTGTGAATGGTTTTAATGTTGTGGCTGATCGGTGTGTGTGTGTGTGTGTGTGTGTGTGTGTGTGTGTGTGTGTGTGTGTGTGTGTGTGTGTGTGTGTGTGTGTGTGTGTGTATGTGTGTAATAAATAAATAAAGATATATGTCAGGAAAAAAATATATAAAATGATATATAAGATTATATATATATATATATATATATATATATATATATATATATATATATATATATATATAGAGAGAGAGAGAGAGAGAGAGAGAGAGAGAGAGAGATAATTATGATTGTATATCAAATTAAAAATATTGGACTAGCTGTGTCTCATCTGGCAGCTTTCAGAAATGACTGCAAGCATAGGCTTATATTGATTTTTGCATTCTGTAATGCATGAAATGACACCAGGCCTAACTCTTTCATGGTTGACAAGGAAGTATTTCAGTATTCTGTGGACCTGTAGTATTATACCGGTCTGGGCGCTCAGACCTATACATATTTAAATCAGAAATACATCGTAATACGTGAGCGCAGTGAGTGAACAGGAATCTAACAGCCCCGTACACTTCAAATAGAGAGATAACTCTTGAACCTGATATGAGTATTTCCCTGGCATGTGTGAAGATTGGGGCTATTTTCTGTCTTCTTTTACAGGCAATAACCTTTTTGTCTTTTCAAAAGTGCCAGCCACTCAAAAGCACAGCAAAAAAAAAAGAAAAGAAATATCCAGTGAAATAAGTGAAACGGGGGCAGTTTTGATCATTCTGAAAGCGTTTATTGCACTTTTTAATACGCCTCTCGGGCATCATCTGTAATTGCGGCATTTGTCGTCAAATGTCTTTGCATATTCAATAAAATTCAAAATTAAAAAAAAGCTGCCGGGTGTGGCTTAATCCGGGCAGCCTCATAGGCGACGCGCAAACTTTCCTCAACAATGTGCTGGTGAGAGATATCCTGTATTACTCTGTATCGTCCCGATTTCTGTCCTTTGTCGAACATTTATTTTTCTTTTATCTGGTCGACCCAGACCGTGACTTGACTACAGCCCAAAGTGCGTTCCCAAAATCACTAGTCTGGATAGGCTATTGTATAGTTTGTTGTGGTGTAGATTACTAGACGACTAGGATTCTAGGGCTGTGTTTTCTGGAGTTATTGGAATTATGGAGTTCAACCTTCGTCCCATCTTCAAACTTTTCGTCTGTTTTTAGATTTTCACAGCTAATAAGGTTAGGCATTAATGTCTTGACCGACATTGCTATAAGTAAACGGCAGTCTGGGATGTCCAAGATGGCTATTAGCGGCCCAGGCGTTCCATTGCCTTTAACTCTATGAAGGCGTCCAGGGCCTGATAAGTCCAAAATGGTTTTAAATGGGTTAAATTGCAGTTTAACCTGTGACCAGCCTTTTATTATGTCTATTTATATCTTTGATTTTATTCTCCTTTGCTTTCCATTGTACTGTATGCCTTGCACCAAGCTTGAATTGGCTTTTGTGTATTAAATGTGCTGTGCAAAACGTGCCTTGCTATGCAACGTGACGGGCAATCGTTTTAAAATACCAAAAAGGGGGCCTGTGCGTCCTGATCGAAAGAGAAGACGTTTCTCTTCCCCAGCACTAAATTAAGAGGGAGGTGGAGGTGGGTGGCGTGGGGGGTGGCGGGTACAGGCACCTTACCCTGGGTGGGCAAGCCTTGAGCTTTCGAAGCTGCTTTGATCAGAAAGGCCGGTTCATCTTCTCAGGCACGTCATCGGATGCTGATGCTGATGCCGAGAGAGAGTGAGAGAGAGAGAGAGAGCGAGAGAGAGAGACGAGGGAGAGAGGGAGAGATGGGGGGTCGAGGGAAGATGGAAGAGGGTGTCATCATAAACGTGCGAGAGAGGGGGGGGGGGAGATGGAGGGAGGGTCGAGGGAAGATGGAAGAAAGTGTCATCATAAATGTGCAGATTGAGGGCGAGAGAGAGAGCGAGAGAGATGAGGGGGAGAAGGGGGGAGGCGGAGGGGGGGAAGGGGAGCGGAGGGAAGATGGAGGAAAGTGTCATCATAAATGTGCGCGGCGTTGCCGATGACTTTGCGGCGACCTCTGTCGCAAACGGGGCCGACGCGCACGCCGCGGCGGCAGAGTGCGCGTCAGCCCCTCGCAGACGTGGAAATGGCTTCTTAGCGCCTATCGCCCGTTGCCCCGGTAACCATCTGAGTCCCCCATCTCGCGGAGAGAAATGAGTTATGAAAAGGCTGGAGTGAAGCAGGGATTAAACATGATCCTGGGGACAGGATGTCAATCAAAAAAAAAAAAACCTCACAAATCTGCCCCCCTTATTACAAAAAATAAAAAATAAAGAATCCGGGCTCTGAAAAGCCATGTGTAGTGCTGCCGCTGCCAAAAGGTGCAAACGACCCGTTTTAGATTATCCTTTTTAAAAAACCCCAATAATGAATTAGGCTGGCTATTAAAAGGGAAAATCTTTCGTAAAAAAAAAAAAAAAAAATACAAATCTGTTATCCTGTCGCGGATTTAGTGGTGGTCGTTATATTCTAATGCCAGGAGGCGATGGATTAATTTAATTAGCCTGGTGGAGATTAATGACAATGCATAGGCCTCTTCTAGATAAGGGACATATATATATATTCATATACGTCTGAACTGGACACTACATTCATTGTGCATGAGCGCATCTTCATTAGGGGAACGTGTAAGAGGAGGCCATCAAAATTACTGTATATTGGCGCTTTATTATACAAAATATTGCACTGGATCAATAACAAATATATATTATAATATTTTTCGTTTTGAAATGTACAAATTAAGTTGTCCATTTTAAGTTGTGAAAAGGGTACACACACACACACACACTCACACACACATATATATATATATGTGTGTGTGATATATATGTGTCTTAAAATGTGTTTAACAAAATGAAGCATTTTTTTTCCTCGTTGATACAATGACTCCGGTTTCAAAGCAATTTCTTTCTTTCTTTCTCCCCCCCCCCCCCCAAGTGTAAAACCACTTTGCGAGCACCCCCTCCCAACAGCGAGCAAACAGCGTCTGGCGTTTTTGCGGGAATCTGGGAAATGTTCTGAGTGTGCATTCTGCTGGTCTGCCATTACTATCCCACCCCGTTCGCCGTGCACGCAGCCGTGCCGCCCGGTGCAAGAAGAATGAAGGCTGAGTGAGTGATACGGAGAGGGAGGGATGGAGGGACGGAGGGGAGGGTGGGAGGGATTCAAATTGACTTGACCCGGTGCAATTTGATATTTGCCTCTTTGACAGTCATTTAAAAGAGAGAGGGGGGGAGAGAGAGAGAGAGAGGGAGAGAGAGGGAGAGAGAGAGTCGGGCGGGGGCGGGGGGGGGGGGGGGGGTCTGCAGAACCCGATAGCCGGAGACTTACACCCTCTGCAAAGGCTTTTCGGGACACTCTAGCCCCGGCTCCCCGGGCCCCGGGCCCCGGAGCGCCAGCGAGTCGCCAGGCGGGGTGTAAACGTTAAATGTTGGCTATTTGTTCCGTGGATTGTGGAGTGAGTGAAAATCAAGCCAGTCTTTCATTCATTCTTTTTTTTTTTTTCTTTCTTTATCCACTCCACCCCCCCGCCCCACCACCCCCACCCCCCTTACCAGCCCACCACCCTACCCCACTTCGCTTTCTTTTTCAGAATCGAGAAACCCCACAAACAGCCATTGACTAAGCGGCTTAGGGAGTCTCGTAATAATAACGCTTTAACGACCCCCACCCCTCCTTAGAATTAAGGAGGGGTGGGGGGGCGGACTTTAAAGAAATGACCGCAAGAATGAAGGAGGGATGAAAGGGACGGCAGGGATGGAGGGGGAAATATTAGCGATTGTGGAATAGGAGGGGGTTATCTTGCTCTTGGTGCGTGGATACATTTTATGTTTATTGTATATTGTGGTTATTTGTTTAACCGCGGTATCGCGGTTGTGATCGCGGCAACACACACACGCACAGGTGATCCGCGCGCGAGATACGGCCGGGGGAATCCGACAAGCCTCGGCGATGTGGGGGGTCGGAGGGCGGGAGGGGGGGGGGGTTGGGCATTTTCATTTTCCATTACGAGGTTAAACGGGGATATGCTTTAAATAAACCACTCCTCATTAAAAGACGGGAGTACATTCCCCCACAGATCAGATAATGAATGAAATAAGACGCGCTCTCCCGGGAGAGCTGCAGGTGGCTGCGCTTGTTTGCGTCCCCGGCTCCCCGGCTCCCCGGCTCCCCAGCTCCCCAGCCGTCCATCTCATTACCGGCCTGCCTTCATCTGCCTGCACATCTCTATCTGGAGCGGCCGCAGTCCAAGTTCGACGAAACCGTCGGGATGACCCGTGCGGTCTTCCACGATTCCAGGATTATCATTGCCTATATAGCCGAGGCGGGCCCTGGGAGCCTGGACGCCCAGCCGGAGTCAGTGTCCACCGCCACCACCGCCGCCACCGCCGCCACCGCCACCACCCCCCTGACCCTGTTTGAGATGGCAGCATCCCAGGGTATAAACTCCGATAAACATCTGGTGGCTCTTGCCAGGACATCGGACAAAATGAGTGGATCGGGGGAGAGAGGGGCGGCGAAATACAAATTCATAATGGGGGAATAAAGATGAGAACAGAGAGAGAGAGAGAGAGAGAGAGAGAGAGCGAGGAGAGAGAGATGGGAAAGAGAGAGATGCTGATCAGCTAATTACAGCTGCAAATGGAATGCAAATTTATCCTGGCGCGACGAGCGGGCCCGAGTTTAAACATGCGCGCCATCCAGAAATTCAGGCGCTGGTCGGCGCCGCGCCAGCTGAAGACTCCCAAACCAAAGCTTGATGAACGCAATACTATGATGTGATGAAGAGACTATATTCACATTATTATTGTTCTATTTATTCATTTTTTTTAAATTAATATTCGAATTATTATTATTATTATTATTATTATTATTATTATTATTATTATTATTATTATTATTATTATTAGATTATCTTTGTTACTATTATTATCATTAGGCTATATTCGATTTATTACTAGTACTATCATTATTATTACTATTATTATCATAATCGTATTATTATTATTATTATTATTATTATTATTATTATTATATACATTTACTGTATACCATATTTGACAATATTTTCATTGCTATTATTATTGTTATTATTATTATTGTTATTGTTGTTATTATTATTACTATTTCATTACTGTTATTATCATCATCATCTTATTATTATTATTATTATTATTATTATTATTATTACTATATACATATATATCATATTTGACTATATTTTCATCATTCTTATTATAATTGTTGTTATTATTACTATTGCTGGAATTCTTATCATGATTCGATCGTCGTTTTTGTAAAGCAGCCATGAAGCTGTCCATCGCGTGGAGCCTGAGCTCAGGCCTCTCTATATCCCTGCATCCCACCCCCACCCTCCTCCCCCACGGAGAAGAAACGATGTGGCGTGAGTCCCAGCGACGACGCAACCGCCACCAACCACGGCGGTGCTCGCGGTGCGCGGAATCCACGTCGAGCCATTGCAATCCTGGTGTATGGGGGTGGTAGTGTTTTTATTAGTAGTATTATTACACCAACTCATAGTGATTAATGACGCACCGTGGCCCGAGATTAATCATCGAAAAAAAAAACCCCACACGCAGGAACTCGTGCAGGGCGGCGGTCGGGCAGTTCAGGTGGGTTGGGATGGGGAGGAAGGTCTGGGCGTGTGTGTGTGTGTGTGTGTGTGTTGTGTGTGTGTGTGCGTGTGTGTGTGCGTGTACGTGTGGGGGTGGGGGTGGCGGGGGGGGGCTGTTGAAAACGAATTAGCTCCATCGAATCTTTTTAGATGCAAATATTGCGTTATCTCCACTTTACCGCACGGTGTTTTTCGGTGTTTATGATTAATTATCTCCTTCTTGGTGAAAAATAAATCATGTGAAATTAGGATCTGGCTGACTCCCCCCCTCCCTCCCTCCCACCCCCCCAGCAAAAAAAAAAAACGGCAGGTCGATGCTGTTAATTTCAGGTTGAAATTGACACACTAATTATAGTTCGGAGTGGTGGTGCTGGAACACTAGCAGGCAAGATTATACCTCTGTGTGCTTCTATTTATTTATTTTTTTTTGATTTTTTTTGATTTTTTTTTTCATTTTTTATTTTTATTTTTTATTTTTTTTATCAGATCCCCCCATCCCCCTTATATTTTACCAATTAAAAATCGTAAAGGCATTTCATTGCCCTGGGATATAAAGCAAAAAAAAAAGCAAAAAAAAAAAAAGCAGCGTCTCTCTATCTCTCTCTCTCTCTCTCTCTCTCTCTCTCTCTCTCCATCTCTCTCTTTCCTAACATTAGCCATCACCCCCCTCCTCCCATTCCTCCTCCTCCCACCCCCATCAGATTCATTGTGATGTATTAGATGCAATAAATTATCCCATGTAACAAAAACATGGCGAGCTGAAAGGCTGATAATCTGCAGAGGGGAGATAAGGATTCATTATTCCGAATCATTATGAATCCGGCGTTGGCTGTGACTTCTTTCTTAATCAGCTTCTGTGATCCTGGATACGTGAAGGGAGCAGATAAGAGCGCGAGAGAGTCGTTTATAATTCTCCCCCACCTCGGTCTAATATTTTAAAATAAAAAAGCGCGGGGAGGAAAAAAAAATATATAATAATAAAAACGTTACAAAAAAAAAAAAAACCCCAAAAAAACATTGGCTTAGGTCTTTTTTTTGTTTTTTTTTTAAGGCGCGCACATGGAGGAGAATAATAAAACACATTGAGGGGGGTGGGGGGTAAATAAGCAAATAGATAATACGTGGCCCCGTACATTTTAGGTGGTGTTTTGTCCCAAATTAAGGTCATCTTATTCGACATTCACAGCGAGGAATCACGTAGGCAGATAGATAAAAAACAAAAACAAAAAAAAACAAAACGACAACAACACAAAAACACGCCACTATATTTATCACCAATTTTGGATTGCGAAAAGCCTACCATACATTTACAGTATTGGCTATAAATGATGTATTCCAAATATACTTTTATTTATTTATTTTGGCCATACTATACCTAACACACACACACACACACACACGCGCGCGCGCGCGCGCATAGTAGGAGTAACAATTAATCAGTTTAGGCAGGTGATATTTTAATTCCCCTTCATATCTGTAGATTATGAATATCAACATGGGTATCAAAACCGTTTTTTCTCCATTTTCCATTTTTTATTTTTTTTCTTCTTGAACAGGAGCGCGGGCCAACGTGTAGGCTCGAGCTCGCATTATACCGGAGGGGGGCTCGCGCTTTAGCTGCTGTCACGCGGGGGCTCACGTCAAATTCTACATTAATCACGCGATTTCACGGCGGCGGCGCGTGCGCGCTGGCGTGCTCGCGTGCGTGCGCGCGCGCGGGCGGGCGGGCGGGCGGGGGGGGGGGGAAGGGGGAGAGGAGGGAGAGAGGGACTTTGGACTCGACGAGACGTCAGCCCCTTCTGTGTGTCTCGTTATCCGCCACTTTACATTTTAACTCCCATTTACGACATTAAATATTCCGACAGGGGGCATTTTCCAAACGGTGAAATGAAATGGAAAAAAAACAAAACCAAAGCAGGCCTCTATTTTTTTTTGTTATTACCTGTAAGAAAAAAAAACATTCTAATTGTAACATCGACCCGAATTTACAAGGCTAAATTGATTTTCGTTACCCCCCTCCCCCCCCCTAAATTAATCGTTTTTGTTCCACCTATAATGTGGTATAATTATCTTAATTATCTTATTATATCAAAGCCATCGGTATACGCGCGTTTACCGTCGACGCGCGTTAAACGTTCACCTTTTATATTAAACCGGCGACGCCCAGAATAATTCCTAAAAATAAGCAATTTATTTGCGTCAAGCGCGGATTAATAAATCATTAACCACCCGAGTGTGTTTATTTCCTAATTCCACTTAGATATTGAAATGAAATACTAATTCCGAAAAATCAAATACATTCTCCTACCCTGGGAAAAATTGAATTATTCATTGGCTTATAAGACGCACATTTTTCGGGGCCGGTCACAAATCCACGTTTTCACGGCGAGGTTTTTGCGCCAATTATCTTTAATTTATTACCTTAATTGAATCCCCCTCCCCCAAGATAGATTTTGGTACGATCAGTTTACATTCTCCTTCAAAGAGTCAAGACGCAACATGAGAGATACCAAAGCCTCCAGCATCGACTCTCCCTCTCCTGCACACACACACACTCACACTCACTCTCTCTCTCTCTCTCTGGCTCTCTCTCTTTCCTCAGCGTATTTCACAGAAAGAAGGATCGGATTTGCTTGGTGCTCCTTTCAATCAACCGTGGTGTCAGTGAGCAGGCTAGTAGGCCTGTGTGCTTGGGCTAGCGGTGGATGTATTTTGGATCCTCGCCATTTCAGAACAACTGTTCAAACCTGTAGCCACACACTGAAATATTGATATGGTGCGCATGTTGCTGGGTTTACTGCCTGAAATATATATATGTATATATATATATATATATTTTATATATACACTGTATGCTATATATTACGAATCACACACAATACGGATGTCCCCGTTTAATTGACCTCCTCTTTCTCTAGTTGCCTTTGTGACACATACAGTAAATACCGTCGGAACTGCATTACACAAAAAAAATACAGTAGATTCGGCTTTGCGCGCGTGTGTGCGTATGCGTGTGAGAGAGAGCGAGAGACGGAGGGACAGAGAAATTGTCGAATGATAGCTGAAATGCAACTTGGTACACATATGTATATGTGTCATCACATGTATCATTTCGATGAAGAGGCTACGTTATCTAATATATATATATATATATGATATAATATGTATAGTAATTTGTATAGAGTATGTATAGAGTAATTTCCCCCTGGGATTATTAAAGTATTTCTGATTCTGATTATATATATATATATATATATATATATATATATTATATATATATATATATATATATATATATATATATATATAAATATATATGATATAATATGTATAGATTATATATCATCGAACATACATTATGTTATTA
>NC_137208.1:19879080-19894080 GCF_960531495.2 Zeus faber | reverse complement strand
CACTTCTGCAGCCTCATCAAGTGGGCTAATACAGAGGTGTGGAGAGTGGGAATATATGGAGGAACGGTTATCTGGAAGAGATTTAAATTACTTACTTATGGCTAATATTAAATATGGGGGTGAGAGGCTGAGAGCGCGGAGATACAAATCATTCCATCAACCTCCTCTCGTGTTACATGTAATGCACTGTTTTGAATAAATAATGACATTGCCCTTTGTTGCGCGTCGATCTAAACTGGGGCGACTGGGACCGGAGAGGGACACTGGCGAGTTAACTGGCGGCCAATCATAGCATACATTAAAGATTTATTTATCTATTTCCTTTAATATATTTATTTTTTCCCGGGCTAAACCCGAGTCTCTCCGGCGTCCCCGCGTGTCGGTGCTCGCTTCACGGTGAGGAAAATCGGCTCAATTTCGGATCTGCCATTAGAATAATGTGCCTGTCACCGCGAGAGGACGCACTGTCACAATTTTAAGAGCGTGAAAAGTCCCACAACCTGCCACTATATACTGGCCCCCAGAGCAACAGGCGCTCTCTCCAACCTCTCTTTCTCTTTCTCTCTCTCTCTCTCTCTCTCTCTCTCTCTCCCTCTCTCTCTCTCTCCCCCTCTCTCTCTCTCTCTCTCTCTCCCTCGCTCTCTCTATTTCGCTGCAGAGCATGATTTTCAACTGCAAACACAACACGGGATTACTGGAAATATAAGGTCCCTTTTTGAAAAGAAAGGTTGTGATTTTATTTTCCATTTGTTTTTTTTTGTCGTTTTTTTATTGTGATCGTATTTGCTTTCACGTGTTGTTCGGGACTAGGGTTTTTCATTTTGTCTTGGTTTTATTTTTATTTCGTATTATCCTGCGCATTTATCGGGATCAGAATCGGAATCTGTTTATTGGGCCGTGAACGTTTTCCACATATGAGGAATTTGCCCTGGCAAGAGTGCCGACAGGCGAGTGGCGCGAGGAAAACAAAATCGATTCAATTAAAGATTGTGAAAAGTATTGAATTAAATATTCAAATAAAAAGACGAATGGCATAGTTCACTTGGATAAATAAAATATAATTGTAATCAATTATCATGAATACAATGATGTGAAAATTGTATATAAATAAGATATTTCGTTTTATTTTTTTAAATCATTGTTATCGTTTCTTTTTTTTTTGGGGGGGGGGGGTGGGTGGGAGGGGGGGGGGGGGGGCGACTTCTCCCGGCCAACCTTATTCAATTAGGCCAGGCCCCTCCCCCCGTCCCGATGACACCGACAGTCCCTCCTTAAGTTGCGTCGCGCCACAGCTGTCTGCAGCCATTGAGCTGCCTGGCGCCGTCCTGAAAGAATGCCTTCACTGTAAAAAAAAAAAAAAAAAAAAAAAAGAGAGAGAGAGAGAGAGAGAGAGAGAAAGAGAAAGAGAGAGAGAGAGAGGGAGGGGTGTGTGGGGTGGGGGGGGCTAGCGAGAGAGGTAGAGCAAGGTTGAGAGACCCGGAGCCAGAGTCGGAGAGCGAGCGAGGGGGGCTGCAACTGCGCACAAACAGAGATTTGATCAGTGAGTTTGAACCCCGCTGCTGGCCAGTGTGCTGCCAAGCCGCCCGACTGCAAACAAGCTCAAGGGTTGTTTTTTTCTCCCCCCCCCCTCACCCCCCCGCCCCCCGCCCCCCCTTCTTCCTTCTTCGCCTCATCTACTTTTGTCGAGTCGTTTTTTAAAGACGTTTTCTTTCTTTTTCTTAAAAAAAAAAAAAGAATTAAAAAAAAAAAAGGAGCCAAAACGTTTGAGAGCGGGGGGTTGAGAAAAAAAAAAAATCTGCGTGGGACTGGATACGAGCTGGACTTATTTCTGCATCTGCAGAAAGCGGTGTCTTTTTTTTTTTTTTTTTTTTTTTTGTAATGTAGGGTGCGTGTCCTGTTCGAACATCTTTATTATCGATACTACCGCGGGAGACGGGTGAACGCGTGAATTGGCTTTCCTTGCATTTTTTTTTTTTATGTAGGCTAAATTGTTTTTTTTTTTTCCTGTCTCTCTCTCGTTCTCTCCAGGTGAAGACGGAACCTGTTGGATTTAAGCGAACGGGGAGGGGGGGGGGGCATTTTTTTTTCTCCCGGGGTTGGGGGACCGAGTGTTTCCACACCCATTGAACTCGCCTCGCGTTTTATTTTTGTTATTATTATTATTATTATTACTAATATAAGTATAATACTCGTTATCATTACGGCGTGCATGAACATTCGCTGAAAAATCAGCCATGGAAGTAAGTGCGGATCAACCCCGATGGATGAGCCATCACCCCGCGGTGCTGAACGAGCAGCACCCCGGCTCGCACCACCCCGGCCTGGGTCACTCGTACATGGACCCTTCCCAGTATCCGCTGGCTGACGATGTGGATGTACTGTTTAATATCGATGGACAGGGGAACCACGTTTCCCCGTACTATGGGAACTCAGTCCGCGCCGTCCAGAGGTACCCTCCCCCTCCACACAGTAAGTAGAAATCCTTAATATTCTGTATATATCTCACATTTGTCTTTATTACAAAGCAACGCCCCATGCGGAATTACAATAGGGTTTAGATTTTTTGGTATTTTATGATGTAGTGAGACGCCATGTTCACTAAATCGCCGCCACTGTACATCTATTCCATTGAGGGTGAAAAACAGAAACTGATGTTTATTTATTTATTTATTATTATTGCAGTATCTTCTCTCATACGCACACACTGCACTCGCTCAGCGTGCAAGCCGCAGAGATCCCCGACTCGACTTTGATAATGATTAAGGGGACGTCCCATTTGGTGGAAAATTATTACCAACAGCTATCGATCACTACCGGCATAAAAGAAAAACTGCCTGCAGCGAGGCCCCTCTGATACAGAAAGAAAATAACGCATTGCAAAATAATGTGTTTCTCGGATTTACGTGCGAGGCAGCGTGCGCCCCGGGGTTATCTCCGACTCCTGGCTTTAAAATGACTTAAATGACCCAAAGAAAATGTAAAGCATGTGAAATGTACAGGGGGAAAAAAAAATGCAATTGAAAAGTGAATTTATTTCATGCATTGCCATTTCCTCCCCCGAAACCATCGAAAATGCATTGGAGAATAAGGCCACTTTGTCATGTTTTCCTCCTTTATGTTGCGACGCAGGCAGCCAGGTGTGTCGTCCGTCGCTACTGCACGGCTCGCTCCCGTGGCTGGAGGGCGGCAAGGGCATCGGACCGCACCACAGCGCGTCGCCCTGGAACCTCAGCCCGTTCCCCAAGAACCCGCTGCACCACGGCTCCCCGGCCGGCCTGTCCGTGTACCCGCCGGCTTCCTCCTCCTCCTCCTCCTCCCTGTCCGCCGGCCACTCCAGTCCGCACCTCTTCACCTTCCCCCCGACCCCCCCCAAGGACGTGTCCCCGGACCCGGGCCTCTCCGCCCCGGGCCCCGGGCGCCAAGAGGACAAGGAGTGCATAAAGTACCAGGTGACCCTGGCCGAGAGCATGAAACTGGAGTCCGCTCACAGCCGGAGCATGGCGTCTATCGGAGCGGGGGGCTCCTCCGCCCACCACCCCATCGCCACATACCCACCCTACGTCCCCGAATACGGCCCAGGCCTCTTCCCACCGAGTAGCCTGATAGGTGGGTCATCTTCTAGTTATGGTTCCAAAACGAGACCAAAAACCAGGTCCTGTTCAGGTAGGCGTGCGCTTTACTACCATTTGCTCTTAACCAGTATTTATATATCTATATCTCTCCATCTATATCTATATACATACTTACATGCCCGATATTTCAGCCCGAATGATATCCATGTCTATTCATCTCACAGTCGCTGTGGTCGTAACCCCGATTCCCATCCATTCTCCATCTCGTCAACCTCTCCTTCAGACAGGCAGGGCCGCCTCAATGGGCCGTACATCGTTTCATTAAAAGACGTTAGGTAGACAAAAACCCAACCACACCAACATCAACAACGGCGGCAACAACAACAACAACAACAGCAACAACAACAAATAATAATAACATACAATAGGATAATAATAATAAACTAAAAATAATAATCATATGAAAAAAATATGGCGTCGTCTCTTCCTACGCTTATTTCACAAATATCCAGTTTATAAACTCGACTCGCCAACATGCTTAACGTTATCACGCCAGTTAAGTTGACACGATGACCTGTCTTGGGATAAGAAGATGACAAAAAAAACAACAATAATAACAATACATAATAGAAAAGCCCCTTCCCCTCCACCCCCCCCACACACACACACACACACACACACCCGGAATGGAAAAAAATCAATTGAACATTTTTTTTTTTTTACTAAAAAATTAAATCAACACGGCGCAAAATGACTTCATAGTGTGTAGGCTTAATTTAGGGTTAGGGTTTATCTCTCTCTCTCTTTTTTTTACTTTCACCCAAAGAGAAAGAGAGAGAAAGAGAAAGAGGGGGAGAGAGAGAGGGGGGGGGGGGGGTGGGGGTGGTGGGGGTGGGGGTGGGGGGGCTTCTGTGTGACCGCCGCTCCCCCCCCCCCCTCTCTCTCTCTCTCTCTCTCTCTCTCTCTCTCTCTCTCTCTCCAGTCTCTCTAGTCCGTTTATATGTTTAAGATAATCCCATTACTGTCAGACTGGTGCCCGCGACAGTTGCATTGTTTACGCGGGGAGCTCCGGATGCGAGTTGTAATGTGCACTCACTGGAAATCACGAGTGAACCAGCCACTGTGACACTAGGATAGAGTGGAGTGGCAGGGGAATGGGTGGGGGTGGGGTGGGGGTGGGGGGGGTGTCGAAATTGTAAGGGGTAATTATTATTATTATTATTATTATTATTATTATTATTATTATTATTATTATTATTATTATTATATATGTATTAATTATTATTGTTATTCATTTCTTTGGGATATTGCAAGAAAAAAAACAAAAAACCCTCCCCCCCGTTATCTGTAATGAGATTATTATCAGTGCTTTGATGGCAGTGTGTGTAAAAAGTGGAGGATTAAGCCCGATGCATATCATCGGGCTTATTCACACGCTGGAATAATAACAATAATAACACCAATGATAATAATGATGATGATGATTTTAATTCGAGGATGATGTGATATAATGTGCGGTTAAAGATGCTTCTCGGTTTTAAGGGGGCTTCGCTTTAATAAGGTTATCAGTGCAGGGTTAGAGCGCTAATCACGCATCTACAATGACAGCGATAATAATAATAATAATAATAATAATAATACCAAATTAAATAATAATCATATAAAAATGATAATGATGATTATGATAATAATAACATAAAAAAATAACAAAAATAATAGCCTTATAATATTATTCATAATAATAGCAATCCCTCAAAATTGATATTCCTTAGAGTAAGCCAAAATTCTTAGAGGCAAAAGAACTACACACAGAAGTGGAAATGCCAATATAATAATAATAATAATAATAATAATAATAATAATAATAATAATAATAATAATAATAATAATAATAATCGATTGAGAAGCGCCGAGATCCTCGCACATCACGTCTTAACAGAAGAACCAGAAGTGACGCAAACTCCATCTCGGAACAAGTCACAGTCATGCAGGCGTTTGCCTTTTTTTGGCATTGAAATGAGGAAGTGCAGATCCGTTAAAGAAAAAAAATGCTCAATGCTTTCAAATAATCTGGTGTCGTGCGCCGGTGTTTCAGTTTCATTGTCTCAGTGAGAATACACAGTTATTAGTGTCAGTCAAAGCCAAACTGCTGCTTCACTCGTTTCAAAACTCTCACTGGATTACTCTCATTAAAATATGATGATGATGATGATCATCATCATTATAATAATAACAATAATAATAATAATAATAATAATAATAATACGAATAATATTACTACTACTACTACTACTACTACTACTACTACTACTACTACTACTACTACTTATAATAATAATAATAATAATAATTATTATTATTATTATTGAAAGGAGAGGTTGTGACGCTAAAGGAAAAAATAGTGCTTTCGTTTTTGCCATATATTTTAGTCAGTGACATGGACCATCATGGATGTAAACATTCTGTATTCACATTAGAAACTCGTGAATTTAATTGACTGTACTTTTGAAATTACTTGTGTTTTAATGGACCTTAATGCAACTGGTTTATGCTATGGAATAATGAATAACAAAGTAAATGCTATTATTATTATTATTATTATTATTGTTATTGTTATTGTTATTGTTATTGTTATTATTTTTTACAATTATCATAATAATCATCAATGTTGTTGTTTGTGTCTTATTCATATTGCCGTTGATCCTATCCTATGTTGCACTAAAACCTTCTTTTCTTCCAGCGTTGATGTCACCGATCCAGTGCATTATTATTAGTAACAACGAACAGTAATAATAATGATAACTGTGTTTGTTTCGGGGGGGTAGTAGTCGGGTTCAGGGACCAATTTACCACAACATTTTCTTTCCCCACGTCTTGTGTGTGTGTGTGTGTGTGTGTGTGTGTGTGCGTGCCTCCCTGCGTGCGTGCGTGCGTGCGCGCGCGTGTGTGTGCGTGTGTGCGTGTGCGTGTGTGTGTGTGTGTGTCCGTATTGTGCGTCCTTGCAGAGGGCAGAGAGTGTGTGAACTGCGGAGCCACGTCCACGCCGCTGTGGAGGCGTGACGGCACGGGTCACTATCTGTGCAACGCGTGCGGACTGTATCACAAGATGAACGGGCAGAACCGCCCTCTCATCAAGCCCAAGCGACGACTGGTACGTGGCTACCACGTTTCTATTGATGACGCCTCCGTTTCTCTCTCTTTCTCTATGCAGGAAGAAGTATTAGCTGCAGGAAATTGACCCGACAAGTGCAGGTCTCTCTTTTCAAGATACCCTAGCAAACTCATTTTTTTATTATTATTATTATTATTATTATTATTATTATTATTATTATTATTATTATTATTTATAATTATTTATTATTTGCTTCAGCTTTTTTTGATTCCCAAAATAAGAAAAAAAAAAAAAAAAAAGAAGAGAAAACGCCCTGTATATTACTGTATATTCTATATAATCGGGAACGACATAGGCATATTCCATGCATTTCTTGGGGGGTGGGGGGGGGGGGTCACGCCTCCAATGCCTGATTATTATACAAGAATGACACAAAAAAGGCAAAGCATCCTTTTGTCTATTTTGTAGAGGGTGATGAGCTCCATGTTCTAACTTGGCGTTTCATTATAGGGATGTACGCGCCACCCTCAGCTCCAATAGAAGGACTTTCCCTATACCATTTATGTTATATGTATAAAAAAAAAACTTTCTCGGACAATTTTTTTTTTTTTAAAGCACACTTTAAACACCGCTCCTTCAGCCCCCTAACCCCCCCCCCCTCGTCCCCTCTAATGTAAAAAGCAGACTTCCCAGGAAAAAGCTGCCGGATATCTGAGCAGCGCAGATAAAGGCGCTTCTAACAACACGGGCCCGCTTCCCCAGTCTAAACACAACGGGAGCGGAATCCCAATCAGGGAGGAGGAGGGGGAGTGATTTGCAAATAAAAAAGGGAAAGAAAGAAAGAAAATAATGATGGATAGAGGGGAAAAAAATGTTCAAATAAATGAATAATATTAAGAATAAGAATGAGAATAAGAATACGAATAGGAATAAGGAGTAGAAGAAGAAGAATTATAAGAATAAGAATGATAATAATAATCATGATAATAATAATGATAATAAATAATTGATGAAATGAAATGATTGATTATTCATATTTGAGGATTTGATCATGCGATGAATTGGATATCCCTCCGCGAGATAATATAGCCCCCCCCCCCCTTTTTTTTCGGTCACCTGTCTATTGATTTATTTTTTATTTTTTTAAAGAGATTAGAACGTCAAGCGGGTTGGAATTGAGTCATTATTTCTCATTGAAGCGAATTCACATGATGATTTTATTTTATTTTTTATTTTATATATATATATGTATATATATATATTTTTATCAGTGAGCCTAACTTAGAACACGCCCCCCCCTTTTTTTATTTATTTTGATTGGCGTTGCAAAAAAAACAACGACAAAAAACGGCTACCAAAATAATTTGGTTGTCATCCTGCACAGCATCCACCTCCACAGCATCGCCACTGTCATTTGATTTCTTATTTATTTAACCAAGTCTCTCTTCTTCTTCTTCTTCTTCTTCTTCTTCTTCTACTTCTTCTTCTTCTTCTTCTTCTTCTTCTTCTTCTTTGTCTTCTTCTTCTTTGTCTTCTTCTTCGTCTTCTTCTTCGTCTTCTTCTTCATCTTCTTCTTCATCTTTGTCTTCGTCTTTGTCTTCTTCTTCTTCTTCTTCTTCTTCTTCTTCTTCTTCTTCTTCTTCTTCTTCTTCTTCTTCTTCTTCCATGTTCAGACATATCATGTTTATTTTTTTAAAATAAAAGGTCATGCCTAATTAATCCGCTGTTTTTTTTCCCAGGCCTTCTTGTCACACTAGTGTAAATCTGATTTGAATAGCTTTGATTTCAGAGAAACTTACTTGCTTTTAATGTCTCTCTTTATTCTCTAATATTTATTCTCCAGAAATGATGCGTGCTTTGTTCTGCTATTTTCATTTTATTTGAAATATTTTGAATTTTCATTTTATTCTTTATTTAATTTCGTTTTTTTTAGAAACCCTGCTAAATACCTACCATAAAATCCCAAATGGGCGGATTTTAAGATTTTATTTTGCTGTGTTATACTTCATATATACATATAATTGGAGGCCTATTTTGGACGTGTGTCTTACACCCCCTCCTCTCTTTCTCTCTCTCTCTCTCTCTCTCTCTCTCTCTCTCTCTCTCTCTCTCTCTCTCTTCTGTCTCTCTCTCTACGTGTGTGCATGTGTGTGTTGCGCGCAGTCTGCAGCCAGGCGGGCGGGCACGTCGTGCGCAAACTGTCAGACCACCACGACGACCCTGTGGCGGAGGAACGCCAATGGGGACCCGGTGTGTAATGCGTGCGGCCTGTACTTCAAACTCCACAATGTAAGCAAAACAGCTGCCTATACATTATAGTAAGACATTTACTAACTTATTATAAGCATGTTCTTCTACTCCACCCGCCCCCCTCACTTCCACCACATCTGCTCATTTCCCACACTATATCATGCTCCATTTACCCCCCGCCCCTCACACACACAACACACACCTTGACTATGAAATATGAATATTTATCTGCAGAACATTTGCGGCAGGGGGGCCAAAATGCTGCAGAATTAAATAGGAATTATTGGCAGTAAGTGAGAATCTTAAGTGTGTGTGTGTGTGTGCGGAGAGAGTCGAGCTGAGCCCACAGCGTTTGCTTTTTTTTTTTTTTTTTTTTTTTTTTTTCCCTTCTTACCCTTCTTCTTCTCCTTTCCCTTGAATATTAAAGAAAGGCTTAATTAAAATTCCATTAATTTCCTGGATGATCTTTTTTATATATTTTTTTTATTTCCGGCCTTTTGGCTTCCATCCGTCCGCCGCGCCAGGGAGTTGGAACCCAACCCCCACCCCCCATCCCTACCCCCCACTTCCCCATGACCACCAATCCTTCTGATTCGTTTTGGGGGCGCACGGTTGGTTAGTGCCTCCACCACATCATTTCACATCCTCAATCTGAATACCCCAGGGACTCCTTTATCTCTCTCTCTCTCTCTCTCTCTCTCTCTCTCTCTCTCTCTCTCTCTCTCTCTCTCTCGCTCTCTCTCGCGCTCTCTTCCTCTGTTTTTCGCTCTGACAGAGCTCTGTCCACAGCTGTACCTTTGAATAAAAATGGTATTGTAGTCGATACTGATAACAACAAAGACAACATAACAACAAAAATAATAATATTAATAATAATATTATTATTATTAATACTACTACTACTACTACTAATAATAATATATTCCCTGAAACATTCACATTATATTTATGCATGCCACTGATATAATGAGTTAAAGATATAAAGGTAGAGCCTTTGTCTGATATCCTCTTGTGTTCGAGGGGGAAGCGTATCCTGCTCCTCTTCCTCACTTGTCAAGCGAGCGTTCCCAGTGAAATCCTTTTCCCATGTTGCTCTGGCCGATTGCTGGGGTTGGACTCGGGGGGGCGGGGGGGGGGGGGGGGGGGGGGGGGTATGGGAGGAAACAATTCAGGACGAGGTTATGGGGAGGGGGGGCGGAGGAGAATACCACCGCCCGGTTGCACATTAGCATTGGAACTGACCCGGGCCCTCGGTGTAACTGCAAAATTAGTTTGTTTTTGGCCAAATCCGGCCCTCTGTTGGGTCTCGCCGCTCCCATTGAAAGAAATTCCACATTTTTCATGGGGAATTAACTCCAGCCCTCGCCCCCCCCCCCCCCCCAAACCACTTTGTCTGGGGGGGTGGAATCATATCATAACACAGCACGGTAGCAATCCCTTGTGTCCTGCAAACACTGTGGCTCTGATAAGGCATCGCCCGCCACAAACAGAAAAGTTGCCATACGACGCGGAGCTGTGTTGACACCCAAAGCACAGGACGGATGCTCCCTTTAGCTCTTCTGTCCCGTCTTGCAGGTGAAAAGGTGTCTGTCCTCATGCTGTCTATCCGCAAACCCCCCCAACCCACCCCATCCAATAGCTTCTGGTTTGTGGAGGTACGTTGTGTATGTTGTGTGTGCAGGGTGGGTTGCCACGTTCACCACGCGCGGATGTCGTTGCCATTGACTGAAATTAACGACCATCGAGGCTTTTTTTTGCTCGATGCCCTGGAAAGATAGTTGTATTGCGGACCCGGGGCTTGAGGGGCCCGCGGGTCCCGGTGTGAAATGGCAGACACCTCGGCATCAAAGAGCACAGAGGAAGGCCGGGCTTTGGCGTAGGAAGCTAGAAGCGAGGCCCGGGGGGGGGGGGGGGGGGGGTGGGGTTGGGGAATAACGGCAGAGAAAGTCCCCGAGTATGGAGCCACATCTTAGAGAGCGAAACCACATCACTGGGGGCAGGAGGGGGACGGATGTTACAGCTACTCTGCCCTCCGCTAATCATCTAGGCCACTCTGCCTAAAGAGTCAGCAAAAAAAAAAAAAAAAATGAAACAGAATAAAAAATGCCGATGTCTCAGACAGAGCAAAAGAGTAAAAGCAGAAATCCCTCTTCCCATTTCCCCCGGGAAGAAGCGCTCAGAAAGATCAGGAAGGCAGCCGGCCTCATCCGCCCGTCCTCATAATCCTGCCCAGTGCTGGAATTCTATCATCCAGCTCTCATTCCGCGGGCTAAACCTATGCCGGAATATGGTCGGGGCCATCTTGGCCCCGGGAGACGGCGGCGCGGTTGAGGTGGAGGGTGGAGAGGAGCTGAGGAGTTTGGCCGCCGCCGACGGCTGTCATGGCCATGTGCTTCCACAGTTGCCTGGCTTCACGCGAGCTGCCAGGCCCGTTCCCGTTTCTCCTCCACATAAATTCTATCTTCCCTCCTTTTCCTGGCGGGGCCGGGAGCTTCAAATTCGGTCCAGCTTAAGGGAATCAGTGTTTCAAATCCAGATGAATGCGGAGTCGCCGCCGCACACACAAACGTGCACGCACGCGCGGCGCGCGCACACGCACGCGCCGAGACGCAGAGACGCGGGGAGAAAGAACCGTCTTGTCCGCAACGGGACAGCGAGATCGTTCCCATGATTCCCATGTTGAGATTTCATTACATATCATTATGGCTCCCGCAACTCCATCTGTCGTTAACTAATTTAAAATTTCAGCCTGTCCAATGATGCCCCCCCACCCCCACCACCACCACCACCCCACAGCCAGTCACCAGATCCGATGTGCCCTTGTCCTTGTGTTCCATGCGAAAACTCAACCCAGAAACGTCAATGTGGTTAACTGTGTTGAACGTTGAATACCAACGTCTTGACAAGTTTGGTCTTCTGCCTCAGCCCTTAAACCTAAGCTAACCTAAGTTATCCTCTTCCTCCACCCCCCCCCACCCCCCACCCCCCACCCCCAGATCAACCGGCCCCTGACCATGAAGAAGGAGGGCATCCAGACCAGGAACCGGAAGATGTCCAGCAAGTCCAAGAAGAGCAAAAAGTCCCACGACAGCATGGACGACTTCTCCAAGAGCCTGATGGACAAGAGCAGCTCCTTCAGCCCCGCCGCCCTCTCCCGCCACATGTCCTCCTTCCCGCCCTTCTCGCACTCCGGCCACATGCTGACCACCCCCACACCCATGCACCCCTCCGCCGGCCTGCCCTTCGTGTCCCACCACCCCTCCAGTATGGTCACCGCCATGGGCTAGACCGCCCCGACCGCCCGCCACCCCGCCACGCCGAGACCCCCCACCTCCCCCGCCCCCCTTCTCCCCGATCTCCCTCCTGCGGTGTGTCCTCGACTCCTGACCCCCCCACGCCCCCACCCCGGCCCCGCCACCATCACCACCCAACCTCCTGTCCTCCCCTTTGTACCTCTTCGTCGGCATGGCGACGGACAAGGCAAACAAACTGCTCCCCCTTGGCAACCCCCGACCCCCCCCCCCCCCCCGACCCCCCCACCACCCCGTGCCCCGCCCTCCCCCAGAACCCGGCGACCCCTGGGACTCTCCGAGACGTAAAGAGAGAGAGAGAGAGAGAGAGAGAGCGAGAGAGAGAGAGCGAGAGAGAGACAGAACTTTTGGGGCCCCCCCGTTCTGGTCCCGGTATTTTTTTATGACGACGACAACGGCAACACAAACGATAATAATAACCAATCGATGGATGCATCGATGAAGTGTACCTCTCTGCGACACGGACGCTCCTGCAGACCGACTTGACCGACCTCTACGACAGCGCGTTTCGGGTTTTTTGTTTTTGTGTTTTTTTTCTGTCTTTGTTTTTTTTGGAAAGCTGTTCCAACCGAGGCGGAGGCCCTCGCCCGCACCCGCCCTCCGCCCCCCCCCCCCCCCCCACCACAGACACACACACACACACACAGCTCTCCACCTCCTCCCAATCCACCCCCCCCCACCCCGCTCCCCCAAAGGATAGGGAATTTTTGTACAAAGAAGAAGCCATTTTTACACACACGCACACACACACACATACGCACACACAGACACACACACGCACACACACACACACACACAGACACACACGCACGCACGCAAAGACGCAAATATTGCAAAAAGCTTGCTTTGATGATGCCCCCCCCCCCCCCCGCACTCCCCCACCTCTCTTCACCTGTGTAACAGGACCCCCCCCCCCCCCCTCGCCCCCCCGCTCCTGGCTCGCCCTCCCTCCCCCTCCCGTCTCTCTCCTCTGCCGTGGGAGGAGGTGGGGGGGGGGTTGACACGAACTTTGAACATATTTGTACAAATTGTATGAAATACAGTACATTTAAATGAAGACTTTTTAATTAAGTAACGGGTTGAAAAAAAAAAAAAAAAAAAAAAAAAGAAAAACGGGAAACAAGCGCGCCCTCCCCTCCCTCCCTCCCTCCCTCCCTCCCTCCCTCCCTCGGGCAGCTATAACGGTGTGGAGAAAAAAAAAAGGGTACGACTCACCCGCTAGAGCAGAGAGAGAGAGAGAGAGAGAGAGGGAGAGAGGGAGAGAGGGAGAGAAAGGGAGGAGAGAGGGAGGAGAGAGGGAGGATAGAGGGAAGAGGTGAGAGAAAGACACGGGAAGGACTGGAAAAAAGAGGGCAGGCCTCTGTTTTTTTCTTTCGGGTTGTTTGTTTTGTTGTTTTTTTAGGTTTGTTTTTTTTTCTTCCGCCTGCCGGGATTTGTGTTTTCACGCGTTAGGTTTGCAGAGAGTCGGCGGCTCTTCCTGCAGGCGTCTCCTTTTTCTTTTTTTTTTTTTTTTTTTTTTGGATGTTGCTTTAAGATCTCGGGCGAATTGGTTCGTGTTCACCTGCACAGACACACACACGCACACACACACACACACGCACACGCACGCGCACGCACGCACGCACACACACACACACATACACACACTGCCACACGGGATCACCTGAAAGACTTTCTTCCCCTTGCCCACTGATTATATGCATTGTGAGAAAAATGAAAAAAAAAAACAAGTTCCTGTATTTGTTATTTGTATGTATAAAAATCAGAGTACCAAAAATATGAAAGAAACAAAGATGTAGAATTATTTCTTTATGTTATGCAGACTGAATGGTTGTAAAAATTTTAATAATAATAATAATAATAATAATAATAATAATCACTAGTGTAAAATATGACTGCTTTTTTTCGTTTTCGTTTCGTACTTTTTTTTGCCTTTCTTTATTCCTCCCCCCCCTCCCCTCCCCCTTTGAAAATAATAAACTAGTTTAATCTCTGTTGACATGTTAGTCCTGTCTCGAGTCTCCTTCCCTTCCCTGCTCACCCTAACACCCCCCCCCCCCGCTCTAACCCCCCCACCCTCCCCCCAGTCTTTCTTTTTACCCAGCATTCACAGCGGCGGAGCACAAACAGGAAAAGCAGAAATAAACAGTGGGCGGCGGAGAGGAGGCTTAGACGACGGGGTCAGGGAGGGAGCCGTGGGGGGGGCGGGGCGGTGTTTTTTTTTGTATTTTATTTTACAACTATTTTATTTTTTTCGAAACTAATCAGGTCGAGACATGAGTACCCATTAATACCCATGGAGACCCGACAGGCTCAACAGGCCTTTACTCATCCATATGTTATATCATTTATCTATTATATATATAATTGTCATTCTATGATTACATATGAAATATCCTGGAGCCATAGCTCTGCCACCCGAGACCACCAGGTCCACGTCCTCCACTGGCTTCATGGCTACAAGCGTCAAACAGCCTCCAAACAATTTATAGATAGAAATCTTTCTCTCTCGCTCGCTCTCTCTCTCAATCCCTCTCTCTCTCTCTCTCTCTATACAGTATCTACACCGATCAGCCACAACATTTAAACCACCAATAATAACCACTCATATTGTGTAGCTCCCCCTCGTGTCGCCAAAACAGCTCTGACCCGTGGAGGCATGGACTCCACAAGACCTCTGAAGGTGTCCTGTGGTATCTGGCACCAAGACAGATCCTTTAAGTCCTGGAAGTTGTGAGGTGGAGCCCCCATGGAT
>NC_137208.1:19859080-19874080 GCF_960531495.2 Zeus faber | reverse complement strand
AAGCAAACAAGCAACTAAGCAATTAAGCAAGCAAGCAAACAACTAACCGACCACCCATCCAATTGAGCAACCAACCAACCAACCAACGAAGCAACCAACCTACTAAGCAAGCAAGCAAGCAAGCAAGCAACTAAGCAACCAACCAACCAACCAACTAAGCAACCAATCGAGCAAGCAAACAACCACCCCACCAACCATCCAACCGACCAACCAATCGACTGACCAACCAACCAACCAACCAACCAACCAACCAACCAACAGACTAACTAACCAATCAACCAACCAAGCAACCACCCAACCAACCAACCAACCAACAGACTAACTAACCAATCAACCAACCAAGCAACCACCCAACCACCCAACCAACCAACCAACCAACCACCCAACCAATTGATCTTGACAGTGCCCTGTTAGCACATCAGGAACTCACAGAGGAGAAGACGAGACAGATGTTTGTGTTTTCTTTATTCATTTGGCCGCAGTGCCAGGGGACATGCATTAGCTAATATTGCGTTGGGCGACAGAATCTTGGCAGTGTCTCTGGAGGTGTGTTTGTAGAGTGTGCAGTGTCTGCCACTCTGGATTAATTACTGATAGGCATGAGTAAGTAATTAAAAGCTAATTATAAACTGTTTATTGAAGCAGATGTATCAGAGTTAAGTTTAGCAATCTTGGTGGTACGCAATTTAAAAGTGTCTACTCCCACTTTTGTGTTGTTTTCAGGTGTGTTATTTGACATTAGGGATGGTTATTTAGGCATAAAGGCCCAATTTGAAAATCATTTTAAACTGAAAATATCCCTCAACGTTAGACAAATGATCAAAATAACATTGATTCTTGCCATTTTTGTCTTGCTCTGCTTCTCTAGAGACAGCGGTTTATGTTTGAAAAAGATCATGAGCTTTTACAAAGGCAACCAGGTTAGTCAGGCCTCTGTTTACGCCTGTTGACATTAGCTTGTAGGCTAAGTAGGTTACCAGAAATTTCAAACCAGACATCACATCATTCTTTGCCTTGTTACCGCTGTAATTGATGAACGCTGTGAGGCTTTTTGCCAATCAAGATTTAACAACGCCATGCTCACACTCAATCAGACATGATACATTGTGGGTTTGGGCGCATTGAAGGATGTTTAAAAAAGGGTCAGGGATGTCTCAGTATACCTTTCTGGTCAAGTCGGTCAATATTCAGCTTTGGCAGACACAGAGTCTATATTAGATGAAAGTTTGGGAAAGGTAAAAGTACATTGAATTTTGGGAAGTATTCTCCCCTCTTTACATTGTACAGTGTATGACATTGCAAGTAGTGAGTGATCAACTGCACCCAACACTAAGTCATTGTTTTTCTCGTAACAAAACTGGATTTCTTCATTAGCATGGCGTTCCTAATTCCTACTTCATGTCATCGCCCCGGTTGAAATGCAGTGCACCCAAACTGAAGTGATATTCACTCCACCTCCATCCAGCGCTGATGGCAGGCGGTTGGTGTTCAGGGCTGACTTGGCTTCCTGAACAATGAGGACTGTTGTGTTGCACGCCCGTCAGGGCCCTTAGGCTGTTTGCAAAGACATGTCGTGCTTAGCCGAAACTTTCTGTGTGATGTCATGGGCCATTGTCTCCTGTGGGCCAATCAGACGTTTCATTTTTTTTGGGAGGGGGTGGGGGCAGTAAATAAGCCGTGCCGGTGTGACCAGTGGCTTGCGAGCTACACTTGAATCTGGATTCCCAATCTGTTATCTCTAACAGCCCTAGGAAAACGAGAGAAATGATCAGGGAAGTGTCACAGCGCATTAGTGCAACCTCCTAAGCCCTCCCCCCCGCCTTGCCCTGCACCACCTCGCCGGTCGACTATCTACCTTCATACATCTCATTAGCGGCTAATCCCGGCAGCCATCTCTGTTCTGATTTGCGAGCCGATATCTTCCCCACGCGCCACTCATCCTCCGTGTCTGATGGATTTCTTAGGGAGGTTTTGCACACTTACGGCTTCAGTGACAGGTAATACGCCATGTTTGGCAGGCTGTAAACTCACCGACTTCGAGTCCACGCTTTGCAGGAAGTGGGCTTGATACATTTGTGTGTATGTGTGTGGGTGTGTTTGTTTAGGCCTGAGTGTGTGCATGTGCGTGGAATTGATTGATTTGATCTCATCGACACGCACTCGTCTGTAGATCACGAGAGCTAACAAGACACATATCGTCCGTATCGCTCTGTAACCGACGGCTGTTACAAGCCTATTGCTTCCCAAAACTCTAGGATCTGTGTGACTTTACTGATAAAGTATGATTCCGTCAACTGTTGGCCCCTAAGCCAGTAACATTCTGTTGATGTTACTGGCTTCGGGGTCGAACAAATTCAACACTTGAAAAACAAATCAAAAGAAAATGCAAAGCTACCTTCCTATTCTTGGAATTATCTTTATCAATTTACAAAAAAAGCTTGAAGGGAAATGACACAGGAGCTAGGCTAGTACATCCCCTCTGCACTCTTGCATTGAGCCAACACAGTTAGCACGCAGCCGGTTACTCTCAGTTCTGGACATGAAGTGATGAAATTGGTACCGACCTTCTCATCTGAATCTGGGTATGATAGAAAAATAGCAAATTTCACGTTAGTATCCCTTTAAAATGAACAAATAGATCCCAAGATAATATCTTCCCAGGTTTCATACTATCAAATGCACAGTGCTTTGGCATAGTCATATCGTCATTGGTACCTTAAGCATTACCTGTATTTCCGAGGTTAATGTAACTACAATTCATTGCTAAGCTTCAAGTGTAAGTCGGTCTGCATCCAAGTGGCAGTAATCAGTTGAGGCCATTTGTCTTTTGCCACCAGGTCGGTTCAAAAGGTCCATGAGCGTTATCATAAGTGGGCAAACAGACACAGTACAATACTGCTGTCTTGGGCCCTGATCCAACACAGGCCTCCCACCCTCCCACCACCCGCGCTGTCCCGTGTTACCCAGTCCTCCCCACCCTGCCCTGCTCGCCGCTCCCACGGGCTGGCTCTCTCCCCACCACCGCCACCCCGACCACCACCCCCCCCACCTCCCTTTGGGACCTCTGGTAGTGTTTGTACTGGAGGCGGGGAACGGCGACGGGCTGATGTTATTACAGCAAAAGGCTCTTTCCTGAGGTAATGCTGGCCTGGGCTGACTGCTGACCCTCCCACCCCCACCCCACCCTCCACCCTCCCCCCCGCCACAGAGAGGCAGCAGAAAAGGGCCGCAGAACATGTCCTGACAAAAGTTCATGGCTGGCCCGAGGGCCTTGGATTCAATCCCTGCTTACCCCAGATCAGAATGGTCCAAATATCACGTCATATATTGACTACTCTTCAACTTTGTTATTGAACTGTACGTATAAAACTGCGGCACTGAATGCCACACAATGTTTCTGAATGCTCCCAGATACTATTGATGTATTTTGGTCAATACCATCAAAGAAAGCCAAAGTTTTCCTCATCGAGGGATCTTTGGGACTGAAAGAAAGGCAACGAGTGTTTCAAATGAAGAGCAACACGTCAAACATAGCCAAGCCCCGCAAAGAGCATCATCCCGATTTTTTTTTGAGTTCAAGACATACTTTACTACTACTTTAGCAGTTATTAGTTTTCCTATATTACTTGACACAAACACAAAACACGACACACCACTACAACACACTACTACATGCTTTGAATGGTGGTTGGTGAAATGGGTTCTCTGCATTTGACCCATCCTGGCTTGTGCTTCCGCAGCCAGGAGCAGTGGGCAGCATTCGACGACGCGCCCGGGGACCTGGTTCCATATGTCCATTGCTGGTCAGACGATGATGTGGGCATGTTTTTGGTGGGGGTCCTTACTGTTGTTAGATGGAGGAAACCCCATGTGAGCACAGGGAGAACATGGAAACTCCACACAGAAAGCCCCTAATTGGGAGATAACCCGATGGAGCATGGTGCCAACAGCACCGCAGGCGGGAATCTAACCCAGGACCTTCTTGCTGTGAGGCAGCAGTGCAATGCACTGTGCCACCATGCCAGGAAATGGTTTGGTTTCATATTGGTATTGCAATTGGCCTGCAGATATCAGCAGGTATTTCGACATCCATGGTGTGACTGGTTATAAATGCAACACAACACATCAATCATTAATCAGCTACACCTAGATGTTTGAGGGACAGTTCAGCCAGAAAAGCCTGTAACATAAACCAAAACGGTGATTCGTATTTTAATTAAAAAATATATTTCATTGAGCATCGGCCCAATTCAAACAATACGCAAAGACAATGCAAGTGAAATGGCGAAACAGCCTTTGGTTGACCTTTGCTTCTCACCTTAGCGCCACAGAGGGCAACCTGCTCCGAAGTTCAAATCAATGATCACTGCACTGCGTTCAGCAACAAAAAAGGCTTCGGCTGGCCTTCACATGCTCCCTCAAATTTAACATGCAATCCTTCAATTACCAATTAGATACTATTTCCCCATTGGCAGGCAGACTATGCACTTTGGAACTTGAAATGTTAACCGTACTTCGGTTTTTAGTGGATGAACTACTTTTCCTGCCTTCCTTCCTTCCTACCTCCTCCAGCCACACTACAGCCCTTTTCATGTCATGTAATTTAAATTCTTTACAACTAAAGCCATAAATATACTTTGAAATGTACTGTACTTACACTGTGATTACTATTGGTTTCTCTGTAGCTTGCAATGAGTTACAGTTACCGTTTTTTGTAATGTTCCCGCCAAACCCTGGTAGCAGCCTGGGGAGGGCCGGTTTAGATGCAGGCAGAAGAGGGTGGGTTGACTGTAAGGTCTAATTTACTTAAGTGCTGTTTAAACGGCGAGGAGGAGGTGATAAGGGTGCCGCTAATAGGCCTTGACCTCTTGTGACAGTCAAACCAAGTGTCCCGGACAAAAGAAACTGCAATAACATCTGACAACACTCAGCCACAGTAGCTTAGTTGGAGGCCGACGGTGGCTAAAGCCGGCATGCCATCTTGATGGCATGAGAGCTTGTTCTCAACTTTTCCCAAATCGTCAGGATCATGCATTTCCAATGCATCTAGAGAGCCTTTGGTGTCAGGATGCATTCCTTGCCTAAACACATTTTGAAATGTGCCCAAATTTAACAGACTGTGTAATAAATTGCCCCAAGCCTCGACAGTGCCATATAAGATGGGCCCTGGAAGGTTTCTTCCATCAGGGTGTTGCTCATGATATCATGAGGGTAGCCGTGGCGTTATTTTTCTGACGGATAAGCATGTCGTCCTAACTCCGCCGCGGGACACACTCCATGGCGCTGCGCTAAATGTCGTCGACGCAAGCAGCTTTATCTGCCGAATAAGCAAAGCAAATAATGCTAAGACACACACTCACAGACACACACACACACATGCGCGCGCACACAGGCACTTGCTCAAACAAACTAGATGAGGGAATTCAACCTGTCAAGAGGAAATAAAAAAATCGGGGTTGCGCAAGAGAGAGAGAGAGTGAGAGAGAGAGAACAGATGAAAAGCAGGAATGCGCCGCTGTCAACACCCAAACCAAACGAGACTGCGTTTGTTTATCCAAAACGCCTGCCGATCACTGGCGGTGAACCAGGAAGCAGCAGGTGCCCCGCTCCAACGGCAGGCCCTGCATTGTTGACAGTGGATAAACAGGTTGGGGATGGGTTAGGTCGAGGTGGGGCCCGCCACGGTGCTGGGCAAGGTAGTGTCAGGGATTGGACCTGGACCGGAACATTCGTTTTCCCGAGGAGCAAAATTAGCCCCTCGCTTTCGAGAGTTCGAGTGTGAAATGCGACGGGGTAAGCCGGTTTGTTGTTTGTTTGTTGGTTGTCGCTTCTATTGTGCGAGGCGCTCCGGCCAGCGGGGTTTGTCTGGCAGGGGGTGAAGGTGGGATGATTAAAAAAAAAAAAAAAAAAAAAAGCAAAGGACAAAAAAAGAGGGCTGTGAGGGGAGAATGGATGTCTGATGTTCGGGAGAGTCTCTCTTTTGTGTCCCCCTTCTGTGGCTCAGTCACTCTCCACTGCCCTGGTTTGTTACCACCTCGCCCCCCATGCCTAGAAAGTACCCCTAACCCCCCCAGTGTTCATTCGGCTGTCCCCATTAAAACACCATGAAAGCCGATCATATTGTCTTAGCGCTCTGACGCCGCCGCGGCTCAACCTCCGAGATTTGCTATTCCCCACCGTCCGACGTCCCAGTTCATTTAAAAAAAAAAGATGGAAACAAAAGCCCCTGGCCTTGTCAGACGCACGCACGGGTTCACTTTGGAACGCCGCCGCTGCGCATCGACCAAAGGCGGGGGCTGGGGCTTGGGGGTTGCGGGGGCGCTCGGTGGGCGACGGAAAAAGGAAAATGTTGTTCCCATTACGAAAGTCCCTCCGCTTGATGTCGGTACGCCGCCCTCCCCTTTGCACGTTTTTGCTGTTGTCACTCAATAGCCGTTGTTTTCCAGATGTAAATTTCCAATTTGAATATGGGAATTTTGGATCACAGCTTTGGAGCCGGTACCTCCGCCTGCAGGTTTCCTGCGCTAGCTGTACATGCCACCCAGAGCTCACAAGGCTCACGGTTTTGACCGTGAGACTCATGCATATCAACCAGTTAACACCGCTCACACACCACACCTCGTATTTCTCACGCTGAGAATACCAAAATAAGTAAAACTGCTCTTTCTTTAATTCTGCGTCTATACTTCCTCACTTGCCGTTGCACCAAGCAACATTTTAGTGGCGTCAGCGGGCTGTTACGCTGTCACGGTGATGTGTTCAGTGGGGCATTGAATGAGTGATTGGTTGGTGAGTAACAGCTTGCTTTGAAGGGTTGTGTGGTATAATTCTTTGATATAGCTCTTTCTGTAGATAATCCTACGGTCTACGTTAAGTCGAATATCATTTACCTGGTTTAATGGGTTTTGAAGCCTCCCAGCAGTCCAAATATACACTAGTAAAACATATTTCCACATCTGATGTCTTTTCGTACTCAATATGTTGCTCATTCATGTCTCCAATCACCCCCAACTGGTGGCTGAATTGCACGTTGCACTTTTCTGAACATTGTAGGTTATATCAGCATAAATAATCATAAATAAAACAAACAAAAGACACTTAATGTTGCATGGCATGTCTTACATGTTTTACATGATTTTGCTCTTTAATGAAGCCCCTTCTGTTGCAGACAAGGAGAACTGAGGTCAAGGTGGCAGTGGCAGTGGTCAAACACAATGTGCTGTTTTCACGAGCACATTTCGACCCATTGCTGAGAGAACGCTTTAAAGATTCCCCTACTGTGCAGATCTACAAGAGTGTCCGCACAGAAACATTGTGCATCATAAATAAAGCAGCGGCACCACATTTTTTAAGAAAGGAATTGGTTATGAAGATGAGAGAAAATTCATTCACATTGAACACAGATGGGTCAAATGATACAGGTATAACTTTGACAGCTATTGTAATAATCTGACACACATGTACCTTATCATTGCAGGACGAGAGAAGGTGAACCCACTCATAGTGCGGCTATATAACGGTGACACCAGAAAAGCTGTCCACAAGGTTTTGGATATGTGCACCACCGGCGGGTGTAGCACAGCTGAAATGCTTCATCAAAAGATGAATGAAGCCTTGAAAAAACACCATACCATCGGGAAACTGCGTAAGTCTGTCCATTCATAATGCACCTGTAAATGCAGGAGCAAAAAATTCCATTGCATCCAGAATTCGTAATCAAAATGGCAACATCTACGTCCATGGGTGCCCCTGTCACATCATCCACAACACTGCCAAACAGGTTGGGCTGGGTTTTTTGGAGGTGTATATAATCATGTATACATTCAATCACCTATCAGTTAAGCCCAATACCAAGAAAACTGGTTTGTTATGATGTGGTGTAATGAATCTACAGTATGAGCAAATCATCATGTATGGCAGGTGTCTGGATTTGATCTAGAGGATCTGACTGTAGATATGGGATATTGGTTTAGAGGAAGCAGCAATCATAAAGGTTACCTGACATGTATGTGCTTTAACCAGCCCCAATGTAGTCCCATTGAAATGCAGAAGATTTCGATTGGAACGAAATCAATATATAACATTCTTGTCACAGAATGTTGTAAGTTCCATGGAAATGAGTATATGGAAATACTCCAGCACATTTCCATTCGATGGTGGAGCATGGAGAGGTGTTGCGGCCGAATGAGCCACTGGCCGGCTACTTCAAGTCACCAAGTAGGCCTCATATTTCAATGATACGAACGCAAGATTATAACAAGAAACTGAAATATAAACGTATCTAGTATGCACAATCTGTGCTTTTATATTCACAGAGGAGAAACAACCGAGGTTCAGGAGGCTGTTGGAAGTGTACCTGCTCTTCTATCCAGCAACGCCGCCGGTCTTTTCCACCATCAACCAGAGAGAAAAGTCCTCCATCTTGCTTCTACACGATGAGGTAAAATGGGGATATGCTTCTGCCAATAAAGTGTAATGTTTGAAATTTTATAAATAAAACAATTTATTTTATTTGTCTGAATTTGTCTTGTTTTTTCAGATTTTCCAATTCTTTTCCTTTCTACCTGCGCTGGTCAATTACGAGTAATATGTGAAACTGCAGGAAACTGTTTTTTTGGATCACAAAAATAATTTGGTGGGGGAGAGGGGCCGCCACTGCCAAACCGCGCACAATTTGGGGTCGCTCCGCCCCCAAAACACATCATCTCACTCAAAACTTTTGTTGAAAGTTGGCGAAGGCATCATGCCTAAGGTGGTTGGAATCCCATTCAAAAGACCCCATATCGCTGCTTATCTGTATCAATAAACCCAACGTTTCCACCTGATTGGGTGATTCCACAATTAGGGTGCCCTTTAGCGTGTTTTTAATTGTTTTTCAACATTGAATCTAAGAAAACCATGCATTTAACCATTAGAAAATGTGTTTACCCATCTCAGGTAATAATAGTTTTTTCTTTGCTGAAGATGGCTTAAATGAGTAACAGGGTTGCGTTTTTAGCATAGAATTACCGAAAATGTATTTTAACAAAACAAATAAATAAATAAATGTATTAGACATTGCAAATTTGCACTAAAAGGAGTGGATTGTCATTGAAACCAGTGACGCCCTTAAACGAAAAATTCCCTTCTGAGCTGAATTGGGCCCGGATACCGAATAATGAGCACCGGTGCCATAACTACAGCGGCGCGTTGGAGAGCCACAGCGACGGCCGACTCTGGCGATGATGTTTACAACAAATGTTCTCTTATGTCGGCGTGAAAGATGTGTCTTACTAAATGAATTGCCTCTTGCGCTTATCGAAAAATACAGAAATATTGGCAACTAAGAATAAAATCTGAGAACCCCCCTCAAAACAAAACCAAACATAAAAAAGATCTCATAGCAAATAAGACTCCAGGTGTTTATTCCCAAAACAGCATTTTATCCCAAACTCCGGGCTGTCAGCTTAGCTTATTTCACCACTGATGCTCCGTTTCCGGTGGTCCGACCTGGTTTTTAAATACTGTTGGGGGCGGGGGCATCCAAAGTATGACCTCGTATACGTCATCGGGCAAAGATTTGGCCCCGCCCAAAAAACCCTGACCGCAAAAACGGGGAGAAGCAGTTGTAACTCCAGCAAACCCAACAATGGATGAGGTGGATGGAGGGGGAGGGGTTTGGCCTCGGGACAGGTGAGTTGAGCGAACTGGGAGGGGTGGCGCAAAGAGTAGGTTAGGGGTGGGGAGACCTGTTTATACCTGGGAAAGACTTGAGCCCGCCTGGACACGCCAGAGAGAGAGAGAGAGAGAGAGAGAGAGAGAGAGAGAGAGAGAGAGAGAGAGAGAGAAATGCAAAGGAATGGCAGGGTACAGCCGGAGCCGACTCCTCCGTTTTTCTTTTTTTGTTTTCTTTAGGCTCCCTTCATCGCGGCGGCCACCTCCATCACCTCCGTCGCCGCCGCCATATTTATTTTTGCGTTTCCTCAGCCACCCCGTCGCCGTTCGCATTTTGTGTTCCAGAGGGGCTTCCTCTTTCACTCCCGTCCCTCCCCCCCCCCTTTTCTTTTCCCTATTGTATTCTTTGGCTCCCCCTCCCTCTCTCTCTCTCTCTCTCTCTTCCTCTTTTCCTCCCTCAACATCTCTCCATCCCCAAATAAGATGAAATCTTTGCCGTCGTTGCGTGTGGGGCGCAGGGGGGTGGGGTGGGGTGGGTGGGGTGGGGTGGGTGGGTGGGGCGGGGGCCTGGGAAACACCGGGGGAAAACTCCCACACATACCGAAAAGAGGAGTCTGGTAAATACAGCTCGGACGGGGCCAGACGTTTGTTTTTTCTCCTTTTTTTCCTTTTTCTCAAAAGTCTTTCGCTCCCGTCTTGTCGGCGGCTTTCGTCTGGCCCCGTTTATTCCCGGTCACTGTTCCTGACGTGCTGCTATTAATCAGGAGTCAGAGCCGGAGAGGTGCAGGGGCGGAGGAGGAGGGGATGGGGGGAAGTTGACGGACCCAACTTAATGACGGTGGAGGCCTGTCATCCGCAGCTGTACGGCGGAATGAGGTCGAGGTGGCGTTCGGCCGCTTTTGTGCCGTCCCCCTTCACGGAACATTTACTCTTTGTCTTTTGTTCTTTGTCTTTTGTTCCCCCTTTCGCCACCTTTGGACGCAACGTCTCTCTTGGTACAGTGGAACTCATCTGTCATTTCTCCACATCATTAAAAGGGATTTTGCTATCGGGTGACTCACGACTCAAGTCGCTTCAGGGAGACTCACGCAGGAAGTACACACTAGTACTCATACTGTTATTCCCCTTCTCCCACTTTTGGGATTCATTACCTGCTTGTGCCACACTTATGTGTGTGTATGTGTGTATGTGTATGGGTGTTTGTGTGTATGTGTGTATATGTGTTTGGGTGTATGTGTGTATGTGTGTATGTGTGTATGTGTGTATGTGTGTATGGGTGTATGTGTGTATGTGTGTATGTGTGTATGTGTGTATGTGTGTATGTGTGTATGGGTTTTTGTGTGTATGTGTGTATGTGTGTATGTGTGTATGTGTGTATGGGTGTATGTGTGTATGTGTGTATGTGTGTATGTGTGTATGGGTGTATGTGTGTATGTGTGTATGTGTGTATGTGTGTATGGGTGTATGTGTGTATGTGTGTATGAGTTTTTGTGTGTATGTGTGTATGTGTGTATGTGTGTATGTGTGTATGTGTGTATGTGTGTATGTGTGTATGTGTGTATGGGTGTATGTGTGTATGGGTGTATGTGTGTATGTGTGTGAGTGTGTATGTGTGTATGTGTGTATGGGTGTATTTGTGTATGTGTGTATGGGTTTTTGTGTGTATGTGTGTATGTGTGTATGTGTGTACGGGTGTATGTGTGTATGTGTGTATGTGTGTATGGGTGTATGTGTGTATGTGTGTGAGTGTGTATGGGTGTATGTGCAGTATGTGTGTGAACTTTGCTTGTGATCAGTCAGGCAGAGAAACATAGAACAGAGAACATATCTGAACTTTGGCTCACCCCTGAACCGTGACGCCTTGCAGCGGTGAGGGAGCGAGGGCGGGAGGGAGGGGATCGGGGGCGGATATGGAGGTTGAGGGATATGGAGAATATTTATGAGTTATTAACACGTGTCACACAGCTAAGTTGACACTTGCAGTGAAAGCCAACGTTTAGAGCACAAAGGAGCCTTTCCCTCCAGTCTCCTAGTGCAGCAGTTTGTGTTTTGACGTGTATTTTCGCCGGGGGTTGTTTTTGGTTTTTTAGTATGCTGCCTATACTGAGTACATTACTCCAACCGCCCCTCATCCCCCCCAACCACCCCACCCTTTTGTCTGTCCCGCTGTTTGGTAACAGTTTAACAGAGGGGGGAAGAGGTAATTACAGGGACCTAAAAAAACAGCGGAGAGCACTTGCGCCTCTTCCTGTACTTTTTGATTCAGTTCCTTCCTTTCTCCCTCGCTCCCTCCCTCGCTCCCTCCCACTCACTGCCTTAAGCAGCCACGGACCCCGGCGATGCGTCAGACGACTGGGTCAAAAGACGCACGTCGACAAATTAAAGCCACGGAGACTATGAGGCTGCCGACAATGAAATGAGCCTCACCAGGCGCAACGGATGGCCTCAGATAGGAGGGAGGAAGAAGGAGGTTCTCTGGACCCCCTCCTGCTTCGCCTCGCTATCTTCTCTGTGTCTTGGCATTAAAAACACTATTGGTGCTTTGATAAGATATTGACACGCACATGACTCGAGACGCTAGAGCAGTCTTGCAGTTCTCGTCCATCGGCATTTAAGACTAAATCCGATACCTAGTCTGATATCACAACATCGATATCATGGCGATAAATGGCCCTAATTTGATACATTTCATGTAGATATGTTGTACCGTACGATACTTCTACGATCATTTTATTAGGTTCTACTTGTTGCTGTGTCTGCTGAACGACTCCGCAGCACCACCGGAGGAATGTGTGGGGGTCTTGTGTGGCCATCGGGGGACGGTAATGGCCGCTCAAATCGATGTCAGCGTCAAACAGGTTTCTCTATGTGAGCGCATCCACTTAGAGGCCCCTCATTGGATTTTCACGTTCACAATGGAAATACTGAAGCGTCAATTCTAGTAATCCTATATGCGCTTTCTGGGTTGTCCCCCGAGGGCAATGCAATGCTGGGCTCTGTGTATAAATGTGTTTGTGTCTTTGTGTGTGTGTGTGTGTGTGTGTGTCTGTTTGCGTGACTTTGTGTGTGTGTGCTTATTCTTCATTTTGTTTTTCCTAGAATTTATTTGTCGTATTCAAATGTGTCTTAAGTGCGTGTGAGTGCATGCCTCTATGCGGCGGTTTCGATTGATTGAGCAGTGAATTGCCAGTCCCCTGGGTGTTTGTTTAGCGGCTCCTTGTTTCTGTTTTGTGGCTTCCCAATGGACCTTGCGTCTATCGGGGTTGGGATTTGTACGTGCGTGTGTGGGTGGGAAGTGTGTTGTGTCCTGTTGAGTTTTGCGGGTCTGTTTGTGCATGCGCGCGAGCGGCAGAGGGCTGGAATGAGCTCTTCATACTTTGCCAGCAGTGAAATGAAAGAATCCCGTTTTCCCCACCTCCGCTCAGGGTAATTCCAGGCCTGGTTTCTGAGAACCGAGTCATGACCGTGGAGAGTGATGAAGCAAGTCTGTATACCTGTCTGTCGGGTGACGTTGCCCTTTAGCACGGATTCTCGTTCGGGTCTGATTTACCGCCGTGGTGAAGCCTGCTGCCGTTTTCACAGCAATAAGCTTCTGGGTTTGAATCTGACTGGATTAGCAGCCTTTCTCTGCGGGGCTTGCGTGGTCCTCTGGTCTCCTCCCACCCTAAAAACACGCAACTTAAGGTGAAACAATCTTGGCCGATGCCACAACCGAGGCATCGGCCAAGATCTGGAGTCGGTCCCTGGTGCTCCTACGTGGCCCACTGCTGCTAGATACCTGGGGTGGGCTTAACGCAGTGGGCTAATTTCCCCATGGGGGATTAATGAATTAAATCTTCTTCTTCTTCTTCTTCTTCTTCTTCTTCTTAATGGACTTAGTGTTGTGTGTCGTTCACCCAAGCTGTCATTAGCTTATTGAGGCCTGAATGGTACTGGTGTGTGTGCGTGCTGTGGAGGGGTTAACCCTTGCCAAAAAATCCCCCCCCCCCTTCTCTCTCAGTCCACCCTTTTCCTTCCTCTCCGCTTGACCAGTCCAATGTGTCCGCCGAGGGTCACCGGGCGTGGGGGGCTGGGAAGGGGTTGGGATAGGCCCCCAATCCATGAAGGCTGGTGATTGTTGCGGGGTGGGACAGGTTCCCAGTAGCACCTGGGCCATCTGGACATTACATCCCCCAGAGCCGTAATGGATGCCCCCTGACACCCCCACCCCCCAACACACACACTCACCCACCCACCCACGGACACACACATACCGTCCCCGGCTACCCCCGCGACTCCTGGCCAAGGACCCATAATGGACGCCCTCGACGGCTCTCAGATGAGCCCCTCGGGGACTTTAGACTGGGAGGTTGTGCAACTGGATAATGGGCTCCATTTAAGACCCCATTCACGGCGAGGCTGGAGGAAGCGGTGAGCTGATGCGGGTGTTCGGCAGGGTTCACTCAAGCTCTGACCGCTGGCCGGTAGTTAAAACCCGATCGGCACAATGACTCACCCCGCTACCTGCCTTCTGTCGCTGTGGGGACAGGTTAAAAAAAATAAAAATAATAATCACAAGTAGTGCAGGTGGTCGTGGTGGTGTGTGACCCAGAGGACCAGGACTGACCAATGTTACATCTTAATGTGTGCGGTGGGGAATCAGAGCTCGCCAGCTCCTCGCCCACCGTCTCAACCTTTTCAGATTCAGCATAAAACACTGAAACACCTGGAACAGGTGTGTGTGTGTGTGTGTGTGTGTGTGTGTGTGTGTGTGTGTGTGTGTGTGTGTGTGTGTGGACGTGTGCGTGTGTGTCTGTGTGTGTAGAGGTAGCTCATAAAGCAGAGCACGGTGGAATGCTCACATCCACACTGTTCATTTTCTGAGGGAAGTCATCGGTTGATGTGCGCTTGCCGCTGCGGGGCTCGTCGACACATTTACATTCTTGATTTCCATTTCCAATTCAAACACACGCGCACGCACATGCACACACACACACACACACACACACACACGCGCGCGCGTGCGCACATACACGCACACACCCACACACAAGCCGTGCTCAGGTGCACAGATGAGACAGGTTAAGTTGTCCATACACACCTGAGGACACACACACACACACACACACACACACACACACACATACACACACACACACACACACACACACACACACACACACACACACACACACACGTGAGAAGTAAACTGCGCTTGCAATAATTCAAGGATAGAGGTCAATTGAAGTACAGCCGGACAGGTTTTTGGCACTTTGAAACACTGAGCACAACTTCGCATTATTCTCTTCCAATGAGCCATCGAGACTTACAGAGAATTTGATGTCTTCGCCAACGCATGCGCACACG
>NC_137208.1:19851580-19856580 GCF_960531495.2 Zeus faber | reverse complement strand
AGGGAACGGGGGAAAAGGGCTTCCACCGTCAAATTATCGCTGAATTACAGCAGCGGTAATCGCTCCGTCTCCATCCTCATTAGCCACACCTCCTGTTCCATCTCACTTTGATCTGTCATCTCTTCGCCGTGTTTTTCTTTTTTCCTATTCTTTCTTTTTTCTTCTTTCGGGATGTGATCGACTCCGACAGTCCATCAAAGGTACTGGCATCGAAACCCGTAAAAAAACCCATATATATTGTGTAAAAATACAGAAAAATGCGCAAGGATACGTAACAATATAGTTTTGTGACACTTTTTGTTCCCCAAATACCGGGAAGAAGAGTATAGCTGCAATAAAAGACCTTTGACAGCGGATCAGTCAGTGTGCGGGGCGGCCTCCCCAGGGATTTCCTTTCAATTCCACATTTTCATTTAACACTTTAAATCAAAATAACTAATTATTTTAAGTTTCACATTTAATTTAAGAGCGATCATCCTTAAGACCGGCAAGTGCAGCAGTGGTGTAAATGCGTAATGGAGAGGGAGCCGTCTCCGCTCCACTGAAGCCCCGTCCGTTCGCTCCGTATGAAGCAGAGGTTCCCAACTGTAACGGGTGTGGTTAGGACCCAATTGCAGCAAAAAAGACAGGCAGGGATATTTGGTAATGTCTTTTATTGGTAGAGCAGACGGAAGACAGGCAGGGGGCAGGCAGGATACGTGGTCGGGGACAGGCAGGTTTGATAACGAGGAGTACAGACAGAAGACGCCCTGCGCACTGCCTCTCTTGGAATGAGCATTGTAGTTGAACGGTAGCACTTGAATACACACCCACAGGAACACACCTTCCAATTCAATATTCACAATCACTAGTAAATCAACAATTCACTATTGATTCACCAAAGGAAAAAATCCCAACCCCAACACACAAAAATATGTTCTTGGATGCACAAAAGTCCGTCCCATCTTTTTGGGTTTCGGCTTTTGAAAAGTTTCTAAAACAGCGCTTCAATTTATGAACCAATATTTTATTGCCAATATACACAGAATAAAACTATTTGAATATGTGCAGTACACTGCACTAAGCTAACACCCACACTCAACAACTAGACTTCACAACATAGAAAAATCTAAAATCAAGAGGCATCAAGATGCGGCTGTGGTGCTTTGGGCTCAGACTGTTCTTGCGGCCTTGCAGTGCCGGTGCAGCTTGTGGGTGGCTGGAGAGCTTTTCTGCCGCTCTGAGGCGCTACCATACGTTTCTGACCTCATACCTCAGCACTAGCTGTGACTGCTCCTGTGCACACACGGGTGGACAATCACCCACACATAGGTGGACACTTGGATGCAAGGCCATACAAATACCCTGTGTTACAAATGCCCAGCCTGCTGAGGTAAAGGCTACGGGTAAAATAAAAGGAAAGAGAAAAAATCAGAATCGCATCGTGGCACCCCGAATGGGAATCAAATCAAATTGGAGGGTGCAGAGAGATTCCCACTCCTATAACAAGTGGGTGGGTGAGGGATAATGCATTCATAACCTCTGTCGGACTCTTTGGTAATCTACCACTGTGGTAAATTACTGTCAAATACAAAGAATCCACCTTCATCTCAAGTTTTGCCTGAATCTCTCGCAGATGACATTCCAAACGTTGCTGTCTCAGACTAAAAGAATTAAACAAATTTGCTGATCGAGCGTGTTATTGAACCCTGCCACACACAGCCACCAACACACACACACACACACGCACGCCCACATGCACACACAAACACACACACACGCACACGGGCACACATGCACACACTCACAAATGCACACACACACACACGCACACGCACACGCACACAAACACACACACACACACACACACACACACACACACACACACACACACACACACACACACACGTGAATCAGTATGCAGCAGTCCCGCTCTCAGCCTGCGGTGTCAGCTTCCATAAAACCGGGCTGCGTGGTGAGAATGGAGCCGGCTATCCATAGTGTAACATAACACAGCTCTGTTACAGTAGCCTTTATTGGCCCCGAAGAATATGGAACCTTCCGTTTACACCCCAGGTATAATTTATTAAAGGCTTATGCTAACCAGTGCTTTGCATTGTGTGCGTGTGTGTGTGTGTGTGTGTGTGTGTGTGTGTGTGTGTGTTTATGTGCGTGCGTGCGTGCGTGTGTGTTTGTGTGTGTGTGTGCGCGGTTATCTGTGTGTGTCTGTGTGTGTGCGTGTGTGCGTGTGTGTGCGTGTGAAGGAAAGAGAAAGGTCTCTTCTCAGATGACTAAGTGTTTGTTTATACTGGCTGATCTCAAAGGTGGATTTTATTTTGATCATTGTGGAGGGAGGGTCTTTGTGTCCGCTTTCGGGAGGAGGAAAAAAGGCTACTCAATGTAAATGAATGGGATCAGGGTTAACTCCCCTCTGGGGAGTGTGTGTTTTCTGTGTGTGTGTGTGTCTGTGTGTGTGTGTGTGTGTGTGTGTGTGTGTGTGTGTGTGGGGGGGGGGGGGGGGGGGGTTTGTATGTGTGTGTGTGTGTGTGTGTGTGTATGTGTGTGTGTGGGTGTGTGTGTGCGTGCATGTGCGTGCGTGCGTGTTCATGTGTGTGTGTGTGTGTGTGTGTGTGTCTGTGTGTGTGTATGTGTGTGTGTGTGCGTGCGCACGCGCGTGCGAGTGCATGCGTGTGAGTGTGAGTGAATCTAGCACAGCCATCTTAATCCAGCACCCAGACTCTTGGCTCCTTGGCTCATCAAAGAGAGAGGCCTGCAGTAGTCAGCCCAGATTTAATCTGTGTGTATGTGTGTGCATGTGTGCTTGTTTGTGTGCGTGTGTGTGTGTGTTTGTGCGTGAGGGGGACCTGTGCATTATTGTGTCGTCCCCCTCCCTCCTACACATATGCTCAGGGGGCTTTGGCCAGTGATAGCTGGGCTAAGCTAACGCTAGCATCGTCCACTATCTCTGGGTCAACACCACGAGTGTGAGAGATCTATTGTTAATGTTCACACACTCCGCAAGGGAGGGAGGCGGTAGGGGTGGATGGGGGAGGGCGGCGTGATTGTCTGGAGTGCTGTCGGCGGCAGATAAACGGAGAGCGGGGGCCCGAGTTTGCAGCTCTCAGCGAGAGCAAACACTACCTGGGTTTGTATCGGATAAGATGAAGGAGGGTTTATTTTTCTAAGTGTAACCAGCGAGATACCGCCGGGAAAGACCGAGTGTGTGTCCCATCGCCACCTGTGTGTGTGTGTGTGTGTGTGTGTGTGTGTGTGTGCGTGCGGTTGACACTGGGGTTGGAGAACATTGGTTTTTCCACAGAGGGGATTGGGGTGGGGGGGGGGGGGTGATGAGAGAGAGGCATTCGGTGTTGACGGGGGTTATTTCGACTTCATTAACTTTCCCGCGCTGACGACTCATCGCTCAAGGTGGGGGTGGGGGTGGGGGTGGGCCACGTTTTTTCGACTGCCATAATGACGATGCGGGGGCGGGCTCGGTGTGACGGAGGAATGGAAGTCTACCTGCTCGCATCCGGCCTTTCGTCATGGCGCACGGAGGCGTCGGTGCCAAGACACATATATCACCCGATATTAAAATCTTTCATCTGACTTGACACAGTGCTGTAAATCAAAGCGCAGCCGGGAATCGTTATTCTATCATTCCCACCCCATCTGTCTCCCTCTCTCTCTCTCTCTCTCTCTCTCTCATCCACCTCTCTCCCATCCCGGGCGTATCCACCCGCTTTAATGCTTTCCGCCAAAAATTCTTTCTGTTTGACTGTCTCTTGACTGTTTGGAAGCGGAGCGGCGAGGCGTTAGGAGGCGGTGGTTTGGGGTGGTGGCGGCGGGGTTTCAGGGTCATTAGGGGACAAACCGCTCAAAATATCCGATCCCCGGCTCGTTTAACGGTTTTATTTCGCCTCTCGCCAGCTCCACCGCCGGGCGGGTTCCCCCGCTCTTGACAGTTGTTGTCGTCTCGCCCGGCGAGGGAACGTCGGTGACGACTCGTTTTTTTTTTTTTTTTGCATTCTCTTCTCCGTGTCCGAGGGTCCCAATCAGCGGGGCATTCCAGAGCCTCATTAAGACGCAGGGAAAACACGTCCTTCCAAGGGAGGCGGCCGCGGCGTTTCCTCGCAGCCTATCTGGCCCCGGCACTTTTTCCTGCCAAAGGCAAAAGTTATATCAGACAAGTAATGACACTTTTCTTGGAGGCCTTCGGGCCGGGCGCGATCCTGCTTGCGCTTTGGGGAAGGAGGTCTCGTCGGGCCGAGGCGGAGATTGAGGGATGGAATGGGGGGCAATATTTTGGAAACTGGGAGTCCTGTAACCTTTCGCTTGTCAAGTAGTTCCCACAATCCACCTCTTTTGTCCTGGGCTCGTCCGTGGTTTGTCCTTATCGTCAGCACCGGCTCTATGCTTGTAATTAAAGGCAGAACGACGCACAATGGAGCCTGTTGCTATCTCCACTGGCCACCTCTGTCTCAGCTGCTGTGGGTGGGGTGCTGGCGGTGGGATAGGGTCCCATCATTGCATCACCATCCATTCGTCCATCCATCCACCTACCACCTCCCAATCCAATATTTTTTTTTTTCACCAGAGAACCGTCCGGGGGTCCTGGTTCCCAGCGCCTTTGTCGGTGGGTCTCTCAGGAGACCAATAGGGGCTGATAAGCCCGATAGCATCGCTGGGTTCTGAGGCTGGAGATGGGATGCTTGTGTGTGTGTGTGTGTGTGTGGGATGGTGATGGGGTTGGAGGGGGCTAGAGAGGTTAAGCGAGGGCCCAAGCGGTGGGTTAATGAGACTAAATGGGAGGGGGCGGGGGCCGGGGGGGTTTCTCAGCGGGCAGGGAGTTGAGAAAGGAGGCTTTGAAGAGGGATAGTTAACAGGGTATTTGGAGGGGGTCTGATGCGGGGTGGCGGTGTCAAGGACCCAGTGTTTACCCACATAGGACCTGGACTCTGACCTCGGCCTAAGTAACCTTGACACAGGATCAACGCGCCAACTGGTGGCCACTGAGCCCAAAC
>NC_137208.1:19841580-19846580 GCF_960531495.2 Zeus faber | reverse complement strand
TGTTGAAAAGTACCAGTTTACTGAAGAGAGTGGGCAAGGCGGAACAATCCCGGTACAGATGGAAACATGTCATGACAAGGGCCCCTCCCATGTATGTGTGGGGATGGGTGATTTAACCTGTGCTGTTGTTGATTACAGCCACCCCTGATCCTGGGCCCAATTAACTCGATCCAAGAGAGGTGTGGCTGCTTACATCACACCACCCCCACACCACATACCTTCGGCTGCCGTGCTGGCTGCTTGGAGGGGTGGCCTGGCTGCTGGGCTACTGGATGGTGGCTGCTGCTGCTGCTTCTCCCCTGGTCCTCCGCTGTACATTCTGGTTGCTGCTGCTGCCTGTTGGGAGAGGGCTGGTGCTATGGCCTCCCATTGACCTGCCGGTGGCTCAAGTGCATCTTCGGACGGCCTTTTCTGTGTCCCTTCGCCGTGCCGGAGAGTCCCGGTTCAGGCGCCACTCTGGTAGTTTCACCTGCCACACGCCATCCGAGTGGCTTTTTCAGGGCCCACCGACACAGAGACACAAGCGATGGTGTTGAAATGTACCAGTTTACTGAAGAGAGTGGGCAAGGCGGAACAATCCCGGTACAGATGGAAACATGTCATGACAAGGGCCCCTCCCATGTATGTGTGGGGATGGGTGATTTAACCTGTGCTGTTGTTGATTACAGCCACCCCTGATCCTGGGCCCAATAAACCATCTCCATTACTATTGGCTATTTTTTTTTTTTATGATTGCCTATTATTTTCCATATCTATCTATCTATCTATCTATCTATCTATCTATCTATCTATCTATCTATCTATCTATCTATCTATCTATCTATCTATCTATCTATCTATCTATCTATCTATCTATCTATCTATCAATATTCATGAGAATTGACGAAAAAAATATCAATGTTGGGAGGCGATAGACACCATCAGCAATAAAAGCTCAGGGTTCTGGGCATTATTTTGCGACGATGACTGGCTGGCTGTACTTTGTCCTTCACCTAACTAGCTAGCTGGCCAGCAATTCCGCTCCAAGTCTTCTATTCAAAGCGTTTTCGAAGAACCTCCTTTTTACAGAACCACCGCATTGTTTTGTGAGCCAATCGCGGCTTTTTTTTTTGAAAATGCTTTTATGCGTTCCGTGTAATTGGCGGTGTGGAAGCGCACGGCGCTGTTGTGGCGGCCGGGATACGATGAGGATTAAGTCGGAGCGTGAGCGCTATGCTAGAGAACACACACACACACACACACACACACGGTGAGGTAATCAGTGACACTCTAATCATGCTTGGCAAGCTCTTATAAACTATACCACCGCAGTGTGCCTCCAGTAAACCATATTCGCTGGCTGACAGCTTACCAGCGCTCTAATTACAGGTTTTCTCTCAGCCCTGCGTGTTGCAACTCTTATGTTGCCTTGCTTGCCTTTAATACCCTGCACCGTTTATTTTTCCCCCTCTCCTTTTCCTTCTTCTTTACTATCCCCCGAGCGCATTTCCTCCTCTCTCTCTCTCTCTCTCTCTCTCTCTCTCTCTCTCTCTCTCTCTCTCTCTCTCTCTCTCTCTCCGAAAACCGGTAGTTCCACACTGGCCATCATTTTAAAGACCTGCTTACATCTAGAAATTACCAGCGTGTAATTGATGAGCGGTAGTGATATGCCTTTCTGGACCGTTGCAGAAAAAGTTGGCATGGCAAGTTGCATTTCCAGTTTTTAGGTTGTCCCCCCCCCCCCCCAGTCTACAACTTCATCATTATTTCGACGCCATCTTGCCTTGTTACTTTTCTGAGCTTTTCCCATTTTTTGGAACTTTTTTTTACGAGCGCTTTTTTTTTTTACGTCTTGTCTTGCGCTCATTATTATTATCGTTATTATTTTTTCACTTTCAATTCAATTAGCGTTAAGATTGCAACTTAATGGGATAAAACCAGTATTTTAATTTAAATATATGACTAGATAGATAGAAAATAACGCCCAGAACCCTGAGCTTTTATTGCTTTTTTGTCAATTCTCATGAAGATTGATAGATAGATAGATAGATAGATAGATAGATAGATAGATAGATAGATAGATAGATAGATAGATAGATAGATAGATAGATAGATAGATAGATAGATAGATAGATAGATAGATAGATTACAATGATTTGTAAATCCTTTTCAACCTATATTCCATTGAATACACTACAAAGACAAGATATTTAATGTTCAAACTGATTAACTTTATTGTTTTTTTTTCAAATATTCACTAATTTTGAATTTGATGCAACACGTTCCAAAAAAGCCGGGACAGGGACATTGCAAAAATTGCAATAAACAATAAACAATAAACAAAACAAAAGGAAAAGAATTGGCAATATGGAATTAATCTAAAAGTAGAAAGACAGGATAATATACAATAAACCTAAATATCAACAAAAAAAAAAAGGATTTTGGCAATTTACATAAACCTAAGAATGTACTGACAATTAGAAAGGTTTGGCAATGAACAATAAACCTAAAGATTTACAGAAAAAAATATATAATTGACAATATAATACTACATAAATGGAAATGCTGAGTGAACTAAACTTTTTCTATGATGTGTGAAGTCTTAGCGAATATAATCAATAAATCAGTCGTTGTAAAGAATAAATGCACAGGGTCTTCAAAAATCTGTGATGTCATTATTATTATTATCGTAGCATAGAATTGATGTGTTTAGGGAAGTACTGTACTCATAAGAGTGAATCCTCCGGAAATAGGAAATACAAATGGTGTTTTGCTGATCAATGGCAGATTAAAAACATTGAGTTTGCGTGGGAACCAATATCCAAAATGCTGGAGTGTCAAATTTCTGTTGAACAACTCTTTGTGTCGGCCTTATTATGGAAGTATTGTGATTACTGGCTGTAGAGTGATAGACAGACAGGCAGGTACAAATAACATATACAAATATCATAGATTCAAAATCACGATGGTAATAAGTACAACATTTCATCATGACAAATTACAGCGCATCGCGGGCAAAACTCTAGTTTTCAAAATAAAAGTGACTCCAATATTTCACACTTCATACCAAAGTGCACATGGAGCATGTATATTCTTATAATTATTAACGACTAATGATTAATAATAATGGGGGGAAAAAAACGTGTCGCTGAACAACTGTAATCGATTATATGGAATTAAGGCCCGGCTTTATACACACACACACACACACACGCGCACACACACACACACACACACTTGATCACCACAGCCTGGTTCTCAGCCGCAAAACAAGCAGTTTGGGAGGTTCCGACTTCCTCTCTCTCTCTCTCTCTCTCTCTCTCTCTCTCTCTCTCTCTCGCTCTCTCTCTCTCTCTCTCTCTCTCTCTCTCTCTCTCTCTCTCTCTCTCTCCCTAATGAGCGTGATTAACAAACCAAACAATGTGTTTTTGTGGGGGTGCGGGGGTGGGGGGGGAATAATTGCTGCATTTAAAGGGGCAAGTCATCCGTCGGGCACTTCCTGTCTAGCGGCTTCCCGCTTCCTGCCGGACTGAGTGGGAGTGTAGGGGGGAAAAAAAACAAAACAAAAAGGGCAGGGCCCCATAACGTGCGACTAAGCACCGAGGAGCAAATGAGGCTAACGAGGTTTAGTAATGTACCATGACATAACCACATTATGTTATTACACAATTATATGCCGTATGATCGCTATCGAGGTCCGACGGCCTCGGATCGGAGTGGGCGGCGGCCGCCTTATCGGGGCCTGTATCAGTTTCAGGCGGTGTTATGGGGGTTGGTGGGTGGGGCCGCTAATCATCCCCAGGAAATCGATCTAAACGCATCAGACGGAAGTTGCGTTATTTCGTCCCCCCCCCCCCGATACGATACAAGTTTCCTCTTCCATTAGCGCTGCCCGCCTCCCGCCCCCCACCGCCGCCTCCTTCGGGAAATGGTCAATAAAGAGTTATTGATAAGGCCGTTTCCTCCTTCCGACGCTCACCAGATACAAGTGGAAATGTGGTTCAGGAAAGGATTTCTCCCGGCACACGGGGCTGGCCATTTCGATTTTGACGCGAAGGGTCGCGATTCCGTTCCACATCAGTTCACTCTGGCTCATGACACCGTTCTGTCAAAATCGACAAAATCGACATTTTGTACAAGATGACGATTGCGATACACGATCGCAAACTACAACTTAGGGGCGTGGCTATAACATACCACAGAAAAAGAATACTTTTGTTCATTTTGTGACTCGGTGGCTTCTTATCTAACCGGAAAATAGTTGCGTAACTTCCAGACATGATGTCGACATTACCATTTTCCAGTCGATTCACTCATTTTAACCATAGAATTTGATTGTATGGCATAATCAATTTTCAACCCAGCCCTACTGGACACAGCATTTGTTTCATTTCAGGAATTGATATCGATATCTTAGCGCAATGAATTAATTTATGGAAATCAATTTATTTTGTAGTGTTTTATTTTTTAAGCATCATGAGCAGCACTTGAAAAAAATACATATATTTTTTTAGTAGGATGAAATTATCGGAAAAAGCACGAAACACCCAAAATAGTTTCAGGGGAATCGATAGACGCAAGCATCTCTGTGAGATAAGATAAATGAAGATGACAATTATTGATCCCAGGTGTTTGAACCCATTCAGGTGTTTGATAAGGTTACATTGGTATATCTTATACCTGGAGGAACATTAGATCAGTAGATAGATAAATCCTATACAATGTTCCCCCCTCCCACATTGTCAGCCTATGGTACCCTGAGAACCAAAACCAGGTGAGCCATCAGTGAGAGAGAGAGAGAGAGAGAGAGAGAGAGAGAGAGGGGAAAAGAGAGAGAGAAAGTTTCTCACACTTTCTGACATGTTTACACTCCAAACAGAGCTGGGGCCAAAGCCACTGAGAAACACACTCGTCAGCAAGCGTACAGCCCCCCCCCCCCCCCCCCCACACACACACACACACGCACACCCCGTCACATTGCCGAGCTGTCACATGGTCACGTACACACACACACACACACA
>NC_137208.1:19831580-19836580 GCF_960531495.2 Zeus faber | reverse complement strand
GTCGCTGGCTCCAGAGGAAATCCCACCGACAAGCAAAGAGGGATTTCTGCTCAGTTACGAAAGCCTTCTTCTGAGATTCTCGATAACTTGGTCAGCATCGCCGGCACCAGCCCCAATCCGGATCGGTCGATACAAATACTTGCAAATCTCAGATATTGATGGTAGCAAGGTACAAGGCCAAGGCTAGTGTCACCGAGGCAGACGGACAGAATCAATGGATTGTCTACTAAAAAGACTTCTGCATGGCTTCCACTCCAAACTCAACTAATTCTTCGAAAATAGCAACCGTGAGTAGTTGTAATAACAACAAACTGCAACACCGCATGGGGCGGTTTCCCTTGCCACGCGCCACCCAAGTGGCGTTATCAGGGACCTCTGGCACAGAGACGCAGATGACGGTGTTTCAGACACACACATTTTATTGTAAGGAGTGGGCTAGTTGGAATAAGCCCAGCAGCAGATGGACATGTGTCATGACAAGGGCTCCTCTCCTGAGTGTGTGTGTGGGGATGGGGGTTTTACCTGTTGCTCGTTAGACCAACCAACGAACAACAGGTATGCAGCCACTCTGATCCTGGGCTCGAATTATCTAGATGGAGGTAAGGTGAGGTTGCTCAAACCACGCCATTCCCACACCACACCGCATTAACGTGCAGTTTAGATTGTTCAAAGTGAACGATCAAGGTCCAACCTGCCACGAATTGGGTGTTCGCTCTTAATGGAGCACTTGGCCAATCAGCCAATCGCGAGAAAGAGCTTCTTCAGGGACCGTAGAAGTATGTTCACCCTCAGACCCTCAAATCTGCAATTGGCCTCCAGTTTAGGAACAATTGGATCCATGTTTTGGCAGTACTAGGGAGGCCGCATGAAGTTGAGGGACTTCTTGCAATTTCAGGAATTTTGTTTCGGGAAGCGTTAAACTTGGGACCGCTCCGTTGAAGAAGGCCCTTGAATTTCTGGTCTCGAGACTGAATCCCTCCCTGCTTCTTCCCAAAAGTACGGGCATGTTTTGTGCAACTTTTTTCCATCCGTCCGTTCCTCCATCCTTGTCCTCCCGTTCCGCCTCCTCACTCTCTTCCTTCTTTGTCGCCTCCTTGAGAGATGCCGTATGCCGTGCAACCAGCCACACAAAGCGGAGCCGGCGAAAAGCCTACTCCGTGCTTCTCGGCAGCCAAAAACTCATTCCTCTAATGACCCCTTAAGCGCCGGAGATTACCTTATAAAACCAGAAGCGGCGATTACGGCTATATTTACAACTGCCCCCCCCTCCCCCCCCAAACCACAAGAGAAATGCAATATATATTTTTATAGATTTATTTCCCTCTTAGGTACCCAAGCCAGGATCATCTGCGATTATTTTCATTTTTCAAGGCGGGGATATCGTGGAATACAGGGGCCCAGGGAGAAAGTTCTTTTTTTTTTTGGAAGTTTGGAGACAAAAGTTCAGCCGGAGTTAAGGAGACAATTTACTCGCGACGTCTCCGCGAGTAAGCCATTGCATGTTTTTTTGGAGAGGTGTGTGTGTGTGTGTTTGTGTGTTTGTGTTTGGCGGGGGGGGGGGGTTCTCTTCAGCTTAACCAAACTGTTCAGACACGGAGGCACGCGAGGCGCTCTCCATTTCGAGGAGAGAGAGCGAGAGGGAGAGAGGCCTGCCTTGATGTGGTGCGGGGGGCTGCGATGTGCAACTGCATAACCCAACGTAGAGGAAGCTGGGAGCGGGGGGGGGGGGGGCCAAAACGGAGTGAAGATTGGGAAAGAAATGGTGAAATATAGATGAGTCTGTGTGTGTGTGTGTTTTTGTGCGCTGTATCTCCGCACCGCACATTGGAAGTGTATTTGTGAAGCGAGATTCCCTCTCATGTATCGCACCCACTAAGACGAGCTGGCCGATGATAAACAGGATTAGCGGATTATTAGAGGAGGCTGAGGTGTGTGTGTGTGTGTGTGTGGCTTCCTGTGTGTGTATCTGTGTGTGTGTGTGTTTTATTTTGCGTGCGTATATTGCCGTTTTTTTTTGTTTTTTTTTCAGATTTCTCCGGGCGCACCCTCACTCAACTTCTCTCAGTATCGCTACGATTTCATCTGAAGAGGCCTCGAAATAGCCGTCCATCCCACACATCTGGGTTTTGATGGAGAAACGTTGATACCTGACCTCGATATCAGTTCTGACGGAGAACTCTAGAGAGATCTTTATTTATTTTACATTGTTTGAGTTTAGGCATCCGGGCTCTAACTGCTCCTCACTCCCAGCGAGGTGTAGTACAGCAAACATGAAGAGCTAGAAATATAGGAGTGATGAGCTGAATCTCCCCATTGGATAGAAGACAGGTGGATGCAGGGGAGGTGGTGGATGGAGCGCCCCAAGCAAGCAGGCAGCAGAGCAGGGAGGGCAGGGGGGATTGGCTCCCTAAAAAGGCCGACCCATATAAGGGCGTGGCAGCGCGTGGCGCCGTCAAGTTGTCTGACAGAGCTAGCTCCGTAAGCCACGCCTCAGTCTACGCCTCCAATCCTTTTCTGAAGTGAAAGAGTGAAAGGTGATTCACATACAGTAGAACCCTGAGCGCCACCATCTCTCTCTCTCTCTCTCTCTCTCTCTCTCTCTCTCTCTCTGAGTTGTCACACACTTCACTGCGATTTCACTGCGGTGTCTATCTCACCGACTCGGCCCTTTGGGGCAGGAAATTCAGCTGCCAACGCCATGAAAAAAGGAATATGAAGTCATTAGCCCCCCCCCCCCATCCTCCCCTCTCCTCCCCCTCCCTCTTCCGAACGCCCAAGCCGCCAAGTCGTCGCTTTGTGCGTCCGCGGAGGAGGGTAAATTTGCATGTGGGGAGCAAGGTACCGCACGAAGAAAGGAGCAAGGATCTATTCATTACCGGGTAATGGGGGGGTGATGAAAGGAAGGTGTGAAATGGCAGATAGAGATTTTCGACCGCACGTACTTTTTTAAAGGGAAGAAAGAAAAAGCCAGGGGGGGCGAGCCCGCCGTGAAAAGTGGCCCTTTAATCACGGGCGCTATCTGTTCACTCAAAATAATAAAAAAAAAAATAAAAAAAAATGAAGCCCGGCTCCTTTAAGCCAACAGCTGTAGAATCCAAAGAATTCAGGAAGGAGCGAGAATGGAGACTGCGAGTACGTCCATTTTTTTGTATTTTTTACTTTCCTCGAATGGAAGACTGGGAAGTGAACGGAGGAATGCAGCTGAGGTGCAACATCCATCCGCTCTTTCCTTCACCCAACGGTGGTCATTCGAAGTCCCCTCAAGCAAGGCATCACAAGCCCAGAGAGGCGATGGATTGATGGATGCGTCTATGTCCCCAATTGGAAATGGCGGTCAAGGCGCAAGCTTGGTCGAAGCTACAAGGCACTACCGCAGTCGACGCTACAAGGCTCCAGGGCAGTCGAAGCTGCCAGCAAAGCAGATCCTGTGGCCCAGAGTCCTGGAGCTCTGAGACTGTCAGCGCAACACGTCAGGACGACAGGACGTCCGCTTCCGTTGTCGAAATTTGCACAAAATCTTCACATTTGAACAGATGGAAAATGCGAAGGAAAAAAACAAAAAAACAACCAGGACGTTTTACGTCTCGTGGGGCAAGACCTCGGCCGAGCGGGCGCGGATCGAAAAATCTCCCTGAAACCTGCGAGGCGTGTCTCAGCCAAGCGGAGCAAAAGAGAACAAGGCGCGTGTGGTTTCCCAGGAAGCCGGTCGGCGCCGCGTGCGCGTGCTTTCTAATATCGGTTGCAGCTCGGGATTGCGGTTGGAGTAAGACACTAGGCAGCACTATTGACAGCACACGTGCAAGTGTATGAGAAACCAGACTTTCAGTTGGTGGTCTTTCCTGTCTGTGCAGCGCAGGTGTGTGTGTGTGTGTGTGTGTGTGTGTGTGTGTGTGTGTGTGTGTGTGTGTGTGTGTGCGCCTTCATTTGCGATTCATTTCTCAAAAGCCTCGAGTTTGTGCTTAATTAGACCACAAACTGACACAAGTGTGGCTGTGCGCTAGGGTGGAGGGGGAACGGGAGGGGGGGCGGGGGGTCGTAGGTGTGTTTGCAAGTTCAAGTTCAAGTTCAAGTTCAAGTTCAAGAGATTATTTCGCGTGGATGCCAACGCAGAGCGGAAGACGTTCGGAGCGTCGAGATCGAGGGGCAGCGCGGCGGGTCACGACCAGGCCCCTTAAGCCCAAACACGGCAAGACGCACATCTACACCGTGTCATCACCCTGACGCCTCTTAAAACGCTTGTTGTCGAGCGCGACCCTAAACGCCGCCAAAGTGATTCCAAAACGCCGGCTCGCCGTCGCTCGCGCACGCCGCACACAAAGGGAGAATTAAGGGGTGGTGTGGGGTGGTGCGGGGTGGGGGAGGGTGGGGTGGGGTGGGCACAAAGGGGGAATTACGGAAGTTATTTGTGTTAGTTCGTGTTCACTTTTTCCTCTTTTTTCCCCCCCCCGTTCTTCTTAAAAAGCAAGAGAGCGAGTGAGCCATCGGCGGTGCTGTTTATCTGTTCCCCCCTCCCCCCACACACACACACACACACACACACACACACACACACACACACACACACACACACACACACTCACACACACACACAAAGCCAGGATTAAGGGACACTGTCTTTTTTTTTTTTTTTTTTTTTTACAAATCCTTTTACGGATGTCACCTGTCATCCTCACCCCCACCCCCAACCCCTCCCCGCAGCTCTCCCTCTCTCCCCCTCTGCCCTGCGTCCCTTTCTTTTGTCCGTCAGTCAGTCTGACCGTTTGCCCGTCCGAAGGGAGCGAGAGAGAGAGAGAGAGAGAGAGAGAGAGAGAGAGAGAAAGGGGAATTGAGAGGAAGGAAGGTGGATTTGGGGGTAATCTAGGCATTGGTAGGGAGAGAGGAGTCAAGTATCTGCAAACACACACACACTCGCACGCACACACACACACACACACACACACACACACACACTGGCACCCATCCTAATACCACCCCGAGGCCACACAGCTATCCCTCTCTAT
>NC_137208.1:19786580-19826580 GCF_960531495.2 Zeus faber | reverse complement strand
AATGCGTTCACCCCCAAACTGTCCTCCCCCACCTCCACCCCTTCCCTTTTGCTTGGAGCCACGGGACCAGCGCTCACTGGGAAGGGCTGGGGGGTGGGGGTGAGGGGGGGGGGGGGGGGGGTTGGAGGAAACTCGATACCTGGAGTACAGAGTCCTGTCAATCACCGTTGGGGAGCCCAGTCATTCTGTCTGCGCACACACACACTGAACCAGCATCCAGATCAAACGCGTCCAGAGGAAGCGGTCAAACCTCTTCGCTCCCCATCTCTCGGTTTTCCCCGGCATGGACGGCACCCCACCGCGCTCCCTCTCTCTCACTGTCTCACTGGAGCCAGGGGTTGAGGATATGGTGTTCTGGGAAAAGGGGGAGGAGGAGGGCGGGTGAGGGGCTGGGTGTGTGTGTGTGTGTGTGGGGGGGGGGGGTGTTTAGGGGTCACCCCCAGCCCTCGACCCACCCGAGATGAGAAGCAAACAGAGCTGACGGCTTCCTTCCTCACGGTAAACACGCCAGCGCCACTTAGACATGGGTCAGGGACAACAGCACACACACCAGTCTCCACCCCCCATTCTACTATTCTACTACTGCTTACCCCCGCCCCGCCCAACTACCACCACCAGCGTCTGCTTGAGGAGCGGCCGTCAAACGGGGTTTCACCGGTCCCTTCGTCACACGACCCAGCGCTTACTTTTCAACCCTCCCTCCTCCTCCTCCCCCGACCACTTATGCCCCATCAGGGCATGTTAAGAGTTTACTTAGAGTGTCCATGAGTGTCAACTGCCCCACTGCTGGTCCAAAGCCCCCCCCCCAATACACACACACACACACACACACACACACACATCTCTGTGTGTCTACCTGCATAACTCAGTTTCTGACGTAAATATAATATTCTATTCGTAAATATATATATTCTGACTCTTAGATTTACTAATTTTGCATCGTTGGAGTGTTGGCGTGTGGGCTCTGCTGCTCATCACTCTGAGCAAGGTGAACAGAAAACACGGGCGTGCTTAAAGAGCTGGAACTATAGGAGTGATGAGCTTGAATCCCCCCCCATTGGATAGAAGAGTAGAGCCCAACAGGTGGATGCAGGGGAGGTGGGGGGAGCGCACTAACACAGCAAGCAAAGCAGGCAGCAAAGCAGGCAGCAAAGCAGGCAGCAAAGCAGGCAGCAAAGCAGGCAGCAAAGCAGGCAGCAAAGCAGGTAGGGCAAGAGGGATTAGCTGCTTAAATAGGCCGGCCCATAAGGGCGTGGAAGTGTGTGGCGCCGTCGAGTTGTCTGACAGAACTAGCTCTGCCTGATTGAAAGACTCACTTTGAGAAGTGGTTGCCAAGTTGGCAACCATGCATCAGCTGTCAGGTTGCAAAGGCTGAAAAAATGGTTGCCGAATTGTAATAATTTCATAGTATAATGAAATTAGTATAGTAATAGTATTTCATAGTATAATGATCAATATTTTTTTTTCATAATATCTATCCTATGTAATTATAATCCAATTCAATCCAAATTACTTTCAATATTGTCACTTCTTTCACCCATTTTGGTTTATCAATGGGCCAGTGGCAGAAGTTTCTTAACATGCAGAGGTATACTGCATTTACTTCAACAACATGGTAGACATCTGGGCAACCAATATTGCAGAAGATGGTTGACAGCGGCCCAAATCTGGTCAAATGGAAGTCAATTGGTTCTTGGACCTTTGCTTGACGGTGCTCAGTTTATTTGGTCATTTATCAATACCTAGTTCCGGAAGAGTGGGCATTTTTCAATTCTGGAATCAATGTCATTGAGAAGGGCTTCCTGGTGATATGTGCGACAACCCTGCATATGTTCAGCTCGGTCGATGCTCTAAGCTCCACGCCAACTTCAGTTGGAAATGGAATTGAAGTACAGATATTGCTGGAACCGCGTTTTTGCGTATATCAGCATTTTATCTGTCATTAAAACTCGAATTAGTATTAATTTGTAATCAATCATTTGTGATTAGTAATTAACCATAAGTGATTAGTAACCGACTCTGCAAATTTGAGTGTAGTGTTTTTTTGACTTGTGTTTTGTTCAAATCAATGCAGGTATCCACCTTTATTATTTTTCACGAGGTGCTCCGTGAGATGCAGGCCCGTCACTGGTGGGGTCCTTGGGGTGCATATCGGGACCCCCCCAGGGCGCATCTCCTGCCCCCCCACCCATACCTAAATGTGTAATGGAGAGGGAGCGATCCCAGTACCCCGTTTCTCCAAACAAAACAAGTAAAAACGGTGTGTGTTTTGTATTTGATGTATTTATTTTCCTCTGTTTCCCATGGAGCCCATAAAGGGACACGAGCAAAAGAAATTGGGGGACATGAGAAAACATTTTTTTTAAATCAAACTTTCTTGTGCACACAAGAAACTATTTATGGTTAGAAACAAGATGGCAGCAATGCAGCACAGGTGGATGTGGATATATTTACCTTCATGAGAACGTGAAACGTAACGGATCTCATCATCAATAAACGGAAAGATGTCGAGGTGAATTATCTCGCCGTTGACTCATTGCATGCTTTGAACGTAAAATCTTAACCTCGGCTACATAGTAAGTTACTTTGTTAGCCTTTCTCTCTACCTGGCAGCTGGTTTGGTTATTTCTGTAATGTTTGTGATATTTGCCCTGCTTTCTTTAGATCGACATCAATGTCATAAATATTATGGCTGATGAGGAGTTAACTAATTATAGAGAGCGATATGGGCACCGGCTTGCACATTTTTCCAGCAAAGAACTGTGCAATCAAGTGAAGACTGCACTCATGGAGAGAGTGCGAGACTACAGGAAACATGGAGAACTCCTTCCAACAATGGATATGGATGCTATTGGTAATGCACATGCAGCCAAAGACAGCCGGCGCGTTGAAATGGGATGGCTTCACTTTTATCAGGGCAATTATCACCAGCTGCATAGAAAAGGGAGGTGAGCAGCCACACCGGTCTTGGGTCCAGTGAATTAGGTCAGGGATCAGTGTGGCTGTACACCTATTGCTCGATAGAGTAATCAACCCCCATCCCCCCACGCACACAGGAGAAGATGACATGTTGTACATCTGCTCTGGGCTAGTTCCACCTAGCCCACTCGCTACAATAAACAGGCGGGCAGAACTGGCACACAGACTAAAATCAAAATTCTCCGGCTGGTTGCTTCTACGCTTGAAAGAAGCAGGTTCTGAAAATAATCAATCGACGTTTATTTTAACATGTGAGTTTATCTGCGGGTAGCCTCGTAAGTGCAGTTGGAGCTACGGGTATGCAGTGTTTGCTGTTGACAGCGGCAGCCTCAGCGGCAATTCTGGCCAATCACTCGATGCTTTCACTGAGTATTGGTTAGTAAGCAAGCAGCTACATATTTACGGGGTAGCATCTGGTAATCAGTTGCAGTGTAATAGACTTTGATACTTGCAGCGCATGCGTGGTTGCTCTTCAGGTAGAAGATGGTCATGATGAGTGCCTTGCGTGTCTCGATGTGGACCACCTGAGATCTGCGTTATTATACACTGTTTGCATGTACTGAACTATACTGCCGCATTCGGTAAGAGTAGCGAGGTTAGCTGGTGTGGAGAGCAAGGCGTTCTTTTTTGACACAGCACTCCTACCCTTCAGGTAGTACTCCCAGAAGCAGGCAACACACACTGCGGGCCAGCAACTGCTGCCACCTTGAGCGATCGGGGTACCTCGAAGAGACCTAAGACACAGGCGGGCAAGGTCGATGCTCTGGCTTCCGAGTTCTCTCAAATTAAAGCCCTCCTAATGACCCTCCAGAGGACGGGGCAGCTGGGAGCTACACCTTCCAGGATGAGGAGGTGCTGTCTACAGCAGCCACTTCTAGCCAGTTTTATGTACAGGAGAAGGGCGAAACGGCTTCTCTTGAGTCACATGGCATCCGTGGCAACAGATTATGGGGAGTCAGAACTGGAGCTGACCAATATCAGGCCTACTATAAACATGGCCTTGGCTAAACTAGGGCTGTATAGCGTTCCTCTACAGAACGCTCCTCCTAGAGGATTCTTCAGGGTGATACCGGCAGCGTACAGTCTTCGGCGTGCCCCCCTCAAAGCCATTTATTGAAGAGCTTTATGTTGGGAAGATCCAAAATCTCTCCCTCACCGTACCGGCGATGAAAGGCACGTCGCTGCTATGCAGGATGCAGGCAGTTTTGGATGACGCAAATAGCTGCCTATTGATCCAAATATTGCCTCCCTCATAGTCACTCCTGAAGAAGCCGTTGGGGCAGATGATTTCCTCATAAACAAATTAAATGTTTTGAGTTTCGTTTTGTGTAGCACGAAAAAAATCTCCCTATTGAAAAAAATTGGTTTAAATTTAGAGAATGAAAAAAAAGTCGGACAATTGTGCTTCAATGGATACATTTTTGTGACTATGAGCACGAAAAAGCGTGAGACCGGGTTGACTGGAAATGATAAGCTTGTGAGCTACTCCTAAGTTAGCAAAGAGCTAGCTCATTGGAACAATATTTGTACAAAACATAACTCATCCCACAAATCACAAAATTCCCCACACCAATCCACAGTAAACTACATCTAGAAGTAGCTTCAGTGGTTGTCCTTGAAGTTTCTGACAGATCGGTTGTGAAGGTGAGGATATCCTTGAACGAGCTTGGCAACCATTCCCTCAGAGGAATTCATTTTTCGCCAGTTGTTTGCTAATTTGCTCTGAATGTTGTGGCTCTGGGAAAAAAAACAAGGAGGATGGTGAAGGAACAAATGGAGGTTGAAGTCCGCCCTCAGCAGCAATTGGACCAATCATGCATTGTTGTCCATTTATCCGTCGCTTGTTCTTTATACATCCTTTTGGTGAAAAACGTCTACTTAAGGGAAACTCCACCTTCAGGATGAATAATCTAGCTGGATTGCTTAATTAGACAGTAGATCTTGTTTTTTTCATTGACTCCAAAAGTTGACGATTTTAATGCTAATCGCACTGTAGATGCTGTCGTTGTAATATTTTTAAGCAAACAACACTTTGAAGAAACACAAGTCCAAAAGACAGGTTTGGTTAGGAGAATTTTGATGGAATTTCAAATGGGCAACATACTGCCAATAACTGTAAGAGCTGAATATGGTTAGATAAAGGCGTGTTTTAGTCTTTTATATCCTCCCTTGTGCTTGTATTCATTTGTTGCATGTTTGTGACTGTTTTAAAGGGAAAGCAAAACATGTTCGTATGTGTGTATGTGTCTACTTCAAGCACAAATTACTGAGAACACACTAATGCCATCCCTCAAATGTAGGGACAATTACAATGATTTTATAAGCAAGCACTGGGATATGCTACTGTGATCCATAATCCATAATCATGTTGCAGATGTTATGGATATCTGTTACTTAGAACTACTTCTACTGCAGTCAGTGCACACACAGCGACAGATTAATCCTTCTCCTTGTTGATGAAGTTCCTAGTTCCGATTTTCAATTCCACATAGTTCCATGGAAACTCTAACAGTGTGTTTACAACTAGTTCCAACAGTGTCTAACTTAAATGCACAGAGCAAGGAGCATGCGAGTGTGAGCTTCAATGCATTTCCATCTGAATGAAATACATCACCAATTCTTTCCATTCCACTACGCTTTATTCAAACATTGTCAGCCACCCAATTTCAACACAATCAAGAATGTACTCTAATGTAAGTGTATTTTGTGAAAAAAAAAAAAAAAAAAAAAAAAAAGCCGGAAACGTTGTACTATTGTTTGATTTACTTAACATTTATAGTGATATATTAGTTACATGACTGCCTCAACTGTAACACATATACAGTTGTTCCATCTCAAATCAGAAAGAGGATCTGATTTTGCCCTTGTTCTAATGCAGGCACAAATCCAACGCTTGACAAGCATCGCCCAGAAGATTCAACCCTGACAATGAGAATTTTGAAAATGTTGTAGATGTCTGTGTCACATGGCACTTCTGGTGGAAATGAGCATTCACTCCGACACAGCTCTACATCAGCTCTCTCCACTGGGATCAGGCAGGCACTAGTTGTGCAGAATTCTGGAACATGTATCACTTTGGGTCCACCACTGGGCACTCAGTAATTGTTTGATGGTCTGATAACATCTCTGAATGATCATACAGATGTTGTCTCATGTAATCCATCTAGAAATAAACAGTATATTAACAAGTTAGAAAAAAAAGTTTACTGATCAGTAATACATTTTAGTATTACCATGTGGGCCATGGGTAAGTTTTGAGAGGGCTTTATCCAAGGAGCAGATCCCCTTTTTTCATGTTTTGTTCGTTCAGGTGTGAATTACAATGATATTATGGATTAGCCTTGTAAGTTTTATGTGCGACCTGGGCTCCTGCAGTTATTGTTGTTACTGCTAGTGTTTGTGGGTAATTGAGTCCAGATAATAATGTGGACGATGTCATGCTGTACTGTAGGCTACACCTGTTTGCATTTCCTACCACGAAACTAAGTTCATGTTTATACATCTCTGCCCGAGTCCAGTGTATGTAGTAGATCCGCCTGCCACACTCCACCCGGGTGGCATTTTCAGGGTCCTCTGACACAGAGACACAGGCAGAGATATTGCAAACACATCAATTTATTATAGAGAGTGGCAAGATGTAACAAGCAGGGAGCAGATGGACATTGTCATGACTGAGTCGCCCCCGGTGTGTGTGGGGAAGGGGTTTTTACCTGTTGCTCAATGATAGCACTAACGAGCAACAGGCATGCAGAGCCCCCCTGATCCTGGGCCAAATTACCTAGAACCAAGACAGGTGTGACTGCTTAAACCACACCACCCCCACACCACATAGCCCCAACACTTAACTGAGGCACGCAGAATCCCCCTCCCCGCAACCAAAAGCAGGGAGAGAAAAAAAATACAGTACCCTGCCTGGACTCTGAAACAGGGTTCCCATACCTTAAATAAACAACTCTCCAACAAAAACAGTCCCATTTCCAGGAGACCTGAAAGCCCGGTCCATGGGTGACCCAACCCCAAGGTGGACGACAGACTCCCCTCCTCCTTTCTGGAGTACGTGGCCTCCGGCACTGTGCTGGCTGGCGGAGGTGTAGGCTGCTGATGGTCATGGGGGTGGCTGCTTTTCCAACGGTCCTCCGCCAGACACCCTGGGTGCTGCCTGGCAGCCCGCTTACCTGCTGGTTGCTCCAGTCCGTCTTTGGACGGCCCTTCTGTGTCCCTTCCACATGCCGCAGAGTCCCAGAGGCACCACTCTGACTCCTGCCACACGTCACCTGAGTGGCTGGGAGCAGATGGAACATTGACATGACAGAGGCTCCCGCAGTGTGTGTGAGGGCATGGGGGTTTTACTTGTTGCTTGTTCAATGCGCTAACGAGATCACGGCCACCCTGATCCTGGGCCTGATTACCTAGAACTAAGACAGGTGTGGCTGCTTAAACCACACCACCCACACCATCCACGAATATATTCATATTCATATTCAGTATAAATATATTGACTATATATTGAATGAAACAAAAAGAGCGTCCTGTGCTGCATCTGCTGAGCCATTGATGCCCCGTTCAATTTGTTCTGGCTACGGGGCTGGTGAGATGGCTATTCCGAGCGGCGACGTTTTATGGTGAGGGGGGGGCGTACGGGCCGGCGAGCTGGTTAGCTGGTTTGTTTCCGCGTCAGTTTTCTGGGAATTTAATTGTTACACTTTCATGTTTAGTTTCAGAGCGGAGCAACGCTCAATTATCGACAGCGAATATGATGTCTTGCATGTCAATTACTTATAAGCACGCTGTGTGTGTGTGTGTGTGTGTGTGTGTTTTGTATGTGTGTGTGTGTGTGTGTGTGTGTGTGTGTGTGTGTGTGTGTGTGTGTGTGTGTGTGTTTGTAATTGAGTGACGGTGCCTCCGTGGGGAGCTGCCGTGATCGGGCTGCCAGTGCTAGATGCAGCATTTCACATCCTAATTGAAGTTGGTCTTTTGAAGTAATTAAGATAAGGATGTTGAGACAAAATAATTGGTATTATGCGACTGTAATTAAGCTATGCTGTTTTTCTTCCCCCCGCCCCCACTTTCCCTTCTGCCTTAATTCAACAACGCAGGCTTTTCTCCACAAACAATGCTGGCGTCTGCTGCCACGTTGACTCGGCACTTTGCCTTTAATCTCTGTTTGTTTTCTTTAACTTTGGCCCTCAGATCACCTTACTGACCACAGACACACACAGACACACACACAGACACACACACAGACACACACACACACAGACACACACACATACAGCCGCACACCCGCACACCCGTGCATGAACTTATACAGATGCACACATACAAAACTATTGGAGGCATGGTAGAACACACACATAGATACACCACACACACACACACACACACACACACTTAAGAATGCATGTGGACGCATGGTCTAACACTGATATATGTATACACGCACACACATACACACACACACACACACATTGAAGAATGCATGTATGCATGTAGTGGCATGGTCGAACTAACACACAGACATATATATATACACAGAACCACACGTGCACCCACACACAGACTGGGGGGGGGGGGGGGGGGGGGGGGCTAATGGAAGGAGCCCTGCAGCTCCTCATGACCAGGTTAGAAAAGCAAAGCTATGACCGCTGCCCCTCCGCAGCCACTGTAATTGTATTTATTAAAACAAATTACGGTGGCTTCCGAGCGCCGCTCTAACCTGACCGCTGAACTGTGTGTGTGTGTGTGTGTGTGTGTGTGTGTGTGTGTGTTTGGATCCAGTCTTAAGTTTTTAAATAACCTTAAATAAACTCTCAAATGGAACAATTTTCATAGCGACTGAACCCGACAGCGTCAGGTGAGGTCCTGGCTCCCTGCCTCCGGGGGTAGGAAGCTGCAAGGGGAGGAGGTGGAGGAAGTGGAGATGTGAGAAGGAAATATTCAAATCAGAAAATGAAGGTGAATTTTGAACTTACATTTAAAATGTTTCCCAACAAATGGAAATGAATGACTCAGGGGAGTTTCCATCAGTTTGGGTTGAAGAAAATCAACTGTCTACCCAAGTTTTCCAATCTTCAATGCCAATGAATTGTGCTTCTGCGATAGGTAGATATGTTTTATTAAACTTTTTATTTTATTTTATTATTTTATACTATTATAGATGATTCTTCATTCATCCCCGGAGGGAAATATCAGTGTCTGCAACAGCACATTAACAGCACGTAAAATGAAAATAATATATTCAAAAAATGAAAAATGAAAATGGAAATATATCTGAAAATATACAATAAAATTTAATGTTTGATTTTGCACATTAAAATATGACAATATACACTAAACTAAATGATAAAGAACAAATATGACCTCAAAAAGAACATATATACTGTATATATTTTTTTTCTTAAACAGGAGTGACCCCCCAATCAAAACAAAAAAACTATGAACGTGGCCATATAACATAACTTATGAAATAAAGTGTGTAGCATAGTGGTCTCAAATGAACAAAAAAAAAATCATATTATGAACGCAGTTATTTGTATGGCAACGTAAATGTTCTGCCCTATCTCAAGCCTTTGTCACACGTTTCCATTTGAGGGTCTTGGGATTATGGAAGGTATATTTTAGAGTGTGAAGCAAAACGAGCATCTTAAACAGTCTGTGTGCATGTGTGTGTGTGTGTGTGTGTGTGTGTGTGTGTGTGTGTGTGTGTGTGTGTGTGTGTGTGTGTGTGTGTGTGTGCGTGTGCCTGTCTCTCACTGCTATTTCAGAAAAAGTGTGGTCGCTGCAAAACTCGACGAGGGAGAACATCTCACAACGCTGCAGGTGCCACCAACAGTTTTGGGTGATGTCCAAATTTGTGTTTGTAGATTTTGAATACGTGCGCGCGTGTGTGTGTGTGTGTGTGTGTGTGTGTGTGTGTGTGTGTGTGTGTGTGTGTGTGTGTGTGTGTGTGTGTGTGTGTGTGTCACATGACCCAGCTGTGTGCGGTTAACAGCAGGAGTTGTCGGTGGAGTTAATAAAGCCTTCTGAAGGTATGTCTTACTCTGGTGGTTAACACCTCCACCCCCACACCCCCTTCCCCACCCCCACAGCCACCCCCACTACGTCCTGTTCTTTCTACTCTGTGTGTTTGTGTGTGACAGTCTGAGGCGTCAACACCTGATCGTTGGTTTGGAGCCCCAGGCGCCGAGGTCAGCACACTTCCCCTTTTTAATATTTAAAGTTTCTGTAGTCAACGTACATTGAATGCTGCTGCTGGTTCTGAAGAAACAGAGCCTTCAAACTCCCGTAACTGTCTATTTTGGATATTATTCATCTTTGTTATACATTTGTTGTTTTTCACAACTTTCAGTCATTGGGTAATAACATTTTGTTAACGAATGGAAAAGTTTTCCCTCTTGGTCCCATGTTTACTAGGCAGAAAATACATGCGTGATATGAGGATAAAAATGTAGTTGTAGTTTTAGTAGTTTGACAGAAAGTTTATCCTGTCAAGTCAATGAAGTTTTATTGAATTGAATCAAAATTGAGATTGTGTCTCCTTTCATGCGGAGGACAACTCGTCACATTTGGTTTAGAAACGGTGGTCCCATTTTTTGGCGGGCCAGATTCGTGCCCCCGGGCCGCCAGTTGAATAGCCCTGCTCTGCAACGTGTGGGCGAACATACAGTACTATCCACAATGTTGCCGACTTTACTTCACGTTAATTCTTATGCCTTCTTACTTCCAGCGCCTCCACAAAGAGTTGCCTCAGCACCGCCGCACACACAGTCGAAACGAGCGGGCTCGGCTGTTTACTCTTGGGGTAAAATGTCCACACCCTCACCAGCGAAGCCTTGTTTTATTGCTCTTTGTTCTCTTCAGTAAAGTAAGGTTACGCCCTCACACACACACACACACACACGCACGCTGGCCGCATCCAAGCCAGTTCATCCGCGGTTCCACAATCACCCACATGCCCACACACGCCACAGCAATGGAGAAACACATGCATCGTAAATACGTCCATTAATCCGAAACCTGCCTACCTTATCAGTCGGTGTATCTGTCTCGCGCCTGTTATTTTGCCTTCAAGGCCTTTTGGCGGTCCACCAAATGACGGCACAGAAACTCCTGACGATGCTGCAAAAGAGCGTAGACAACCTCCCATCATGCCTTTTATTATGGCGACCAACCCTCCCCTCTCTCCCTCCTCGAAAACGTCGAAGCCATCGCTTTCTCTCCACAGGCGTGCGGGCGATCAGGTACGAGCTTGGTGGATGAGCCGGAGGGCGTGGAGTCCATCCGACGCAGCCTTCCTATGGGCTTCATTGACTTTTATCGTCACGTCCGGGTCTTCTGATCTTCTGGCGTTCTTTCGCCGGAACGTCCATCAGGCGCACCGTGGCCACGCCCCTTTCTCAGCCACCGCGTCCCTGAGCTTCGGAGGCCTGTTTTGGGTTCACCCCAGAATCCATCTTAGAGGTGACGTTCAGAGAGAGCAAGTTTGTCAAGTTTGAAATTTCCCCCCCCCCGCCATATTTTCTTTCCTTGATCCGTTGCTTCCCGGCGTGCGGGGAATGAAGAAACGGCAGCGCTAGTTAATTCCCTCCCTTCCCTCCCTCCCTCTCCCTGAAAAGGTGTGACATGATGAAAAGTAATGACTTGGCTTGCTGAACTGAAACTTCCCACTGCTCTAAACCACAGAGGTGTCGTGGATGGGAGCCGAGAGAGAAAGGGGGCACGGAGGCAAAGGTTCCTTATCCAAATTAATACAGACAACCTTTCATCAGCGCCTTTATTGAGTCATATAGACTCTTCCAACTCACAATGGCTCTTTCAACACTCTCCTGGCGACAGACTCTTCTCCTTCTTCTCTTTACGCTGGAAACATTCCCATTCTTTTTCCTGACTTTCCTTCCCCGTCTTCCGTATTTCTATCTGCGAGCCCGTCCTCGCGCTCGCTATTCATCTATTCCCCCCTCGCGCATCGCCTCGTCTGGAAACATCTTTTCAACCACCCCCCTGCCGCCCCGGGCCCCACCCCAGCTCATTGCCAGTCCCGACAACCCTGCTCCTGGCACCTCCCCTGGTCACCGGGGAGCTCATTCTTAGTTGCACAAAAAACGTCCGTCACGGATTGCCTTCCCCTTCGCGTCCGCCTGTGAATTAGCTGTGCGATTACACTGAGCTGGTGGGGTAAAGTCCGCGCTTGGATTAGCCGAGGGAAGGGGGAGGTTGGGGTTGGGGTTGGGGGGGGGGGGGGTTGGGGTTTGAGGGTGGGTCTGAAGGCCCCAGATTGGAGGAGGCCATCCGAGCGCTGACGGGCACGCGCGGGGAAGAAAAAAAAAAAGAAGCGGGTTAACGCGGTTACTTCGCCGCCGAGGGGCCCCGCCGAGTTCTGTCGAGATCTGCAGTTGTCGCTTTGGCACATCGCGGCGATACTGGCCGCGGCGAAAGGCCAGCCGGATGGAGTCGGCGCCAGGACACTACAGAGAGACCAGTGTTTGAACTTTGGGTTGATATTTTTCGGGGATTTATTCGCGCGGATAAAGGGCGAGGGGCACGTTGGTGTGAAATGGAGTTATCCGTCAGCCGAAGTCAACACAACCAATCGCCATCGACCGTAAGGCGTAAGGCGATGCGTCCACGATCGTCCACTGTCCCTCGTTGTAGGTCCGGTGGCGGAGCTACGCCCCTGGGGTCAGTGGGTGAAGGCGGAATTCAAGAATTGACTGTTGATTGTGCAAATTTGACTCGTATAGGACCGCGACCCAAAAGCGCGCCGAATTTGAATCCGAATCGCTGAAAAAGGGAATTGATTCATGGCGGGCCACCACGAAAAGCAGAATGATGTGCAACAGAGCACGCATTGGTGTCACACAAGACGGTGACATTTTTTCCTTCAAGGCATGATGTGAGCGGTTGGTAAGAGGACCTGGCTCTGCCCATCCTCTTCATCTTACCTCATGGTGTTCTCACGCCGAGCAGACAACGCCGAGTCTTGGTCTTTGCCTGGGGTGAACTACGTCAGGGGGCGGGGTTGCCTTGCACTCATCCCATCCTTCCCAAACGCAAACATTGAATTTTATTGCTCGTAAATCTGGATGGCTGAATCTGTGATACATGTATGGGGTTTATGGTGTGTGTGTGTGTGTGTGTGTGTGTGTGTGTGTGTGTGTGTGTGTGTGTGTGTGTGTGTGTGTGCGTGTGAGTGCGCGTGTGCGTGTGCCGTGCCAACCCCCGACTGCTGACATCCTTGAAATGTGTTTGTGCTCGGCTTAGCGGCTCCCGGTCATCGGCCGGCGTGGCGTTTAGGAAGAGAGGGATTCTGGGACACAAAAACCAGGGCTGACCTGTCTGACCTTGGCTGGCAGGGTGGAGAGAAAATAGGAGAGAGAGAGAGAGAGAGAGGAGGAGAGGGAGCGACAAAGAGTGAGCGAGGGAGGCAGAAATGTCCCCCCCCGGGCAATAGCCACGTCAACTCATCCACTTCGCACATCAAGGGCAATGCCGGTTATTAAGCTTCCCACTGCCTTGGCAGCATAGTCAAGTCTGTGTTGAAATACAACGCAGACAGGGGAGAGAGAGGGAGAGAGAGAGGGAGAGAGAGAGATAGAGAGAGAGAGTGAGCGAGAGAGAGAGAGAGAGACCGTTTGAAATGTGGCGTTCATTACCTCGTGATTTTGTGAAATCTAAGCTGAATTTTTTAATGGCACGCCACACTGCTCAATAATTCCGCCGATAAGCGCTGGGCAGAACGGGAGTGCAGTGGCCTGTGTAAACCAGTGACTGAAGACGGGGCGGTTATCGCTCGCTCGCTCCCTCCCTCCCTCCCTCCCTCCCCCACCCCCCATTCTCCATCCATCCATCCATCCCTCCCTCTCTCTCTCTCTCTCTCTGCTTCTCCTTCGGCTCTTCCCACTCTTCACCTTCCCGCCCGCTCTTATTCCTACATCTCCTCCCACCTCCCGCCCGCCCCGTTTTGTAGCGACGGGGGTCCGCCGTTGTTTCGCCTTCCATCCCCGGCGGCTCCCCATCGATTGTCCGCGCATTTAAATACATTTTTATCTCCGGGAAAGCCTTTCCCCGCCGCTTCCGTCGTAGTCGTCGAGATAAAAAACCGTCTTCATTAAAAAGGTCACCGTTTGTTTACGTGCCGTTGTATTTGACTTTGAGTGTCTGCGCGTTGGGGGTTAGGGTGTGGGTGGGGGGTTGCGGCGTAGACCTTGGCGGTATATCAGCGACCATCAGGCACCCGGGCTTTCATTACGGTCCCTATCCTAATAATGTTAAAACACACACACGCACGCACGCACGCACACACGCACACACGCACACACACACACACACACACACACACACAGACACACACACACACACACACACAGCGTAGAGAGAGATAAGCGGCTCCTCACCTTTTAAAAGCCGATGCATTATTTAACGGGGCCCCAGCTAATGGCCCAGATTGTCCCGTAACAATAGAATAACACGCACAGATAACGGCCCCCACCCCCCAACCCCCCAAACCTCAGATAGCGGCTCCAGCCAATGTTTGTATAAATAAATAAATATATATATATATATATATATATATATATATATATATAAACGGATCAACCACAACATTACAACCACTGACAGGTGAAGTGAATAACATTGCTCATCTGGTTCCAATGGCTAGACGACTGGCTCAGAGTCTCCAAAACGACAGGTCTTGTGGGGTGTTCCTGGTGTGCAGTGGTTAGTACCTACCAAATGAGGTCCAAGAAGTACAACCGGTGAACTAGCATGGGCGCCCATGGGCTCACTGATGCATGTGGGGAGTGAAGTCTCCTTTGTGCTCCTGGAGCACAAATTGATGAAAGTTAATGCTGCTATGATAGAAAGGTGTCAGAACACCCAGCGCATCGCAGCTTGCCACGCTGACCCCTGTCCACCACCGAAAGCACCTACAAACATGAGCATCAGAACTGGACCATGGAGCAATGGAAGAAGGTGCCTGGTCTGATGAATCACGTCTATTCTACATCATGTGGACGGCTGGGTTAGCGTCCGATCCGATGGAGCATCTGGGCGTGCTGGAACAACAAGTCTGATCCACGCGGAGTTAAAGGACTTAGTTAGTTACAGGGCTTAAAGGATCTGCTGCTAACATCTCGGTGCCAGATACTACAGGACTTCAGTCTGCAGTACTACTACTTCAGAGGTCTTGTGGTAGTGCCTGAGTTGATAAAAGGAGACATCCTCTCCATGCTGGGCCGAAAAACATGGCTCCCATCAGAAAATAGGATCGCCGCCGGGGGTCCCGCCGCAGAGGGGTGGGGTGGGGGGTGGGGGGGGGTGAGGAAGGAATCAATAACACACTGGTCAGTATTAATCTGGCATCAATACGGGGGCCATATCTTTTACTTTTCATGGTAATGGCTCCAGTGATCTCCTAAAGTGCCTCTCAAGTACTTAGGAGGAGCGGAGCGATAGCATCTTATCTGGGAGGGGGGCAGGACAGTGGTGCACTGGTCTGTTTGTTGGGTGGTGGTGGTGGGGGTGGGGGGGGGGTACCACTAGGGTCCCGGGCCATTTGCACGGCACGGGGTAGGGATATGTGCTAGGTGGACTCCGTGCCGAAGGTCACCCACTGATGGGCTCCAACAAGAATCACATGCACACAGGATGTAAGTTCATTACAGCAGTCTGGAATTCAATGTCTGTTTTGTTTGATTGGGCTGGATAATTAATTAAAAAGAAAAAAAAAATACATTGAATTTCGTAAACCAGGAACTACACGGCTATGTATTTTATTCTATTCTATTTTTTGCCAAAATTTCCGCTGTATTTTAATGTACGATGGACGATCCATCAAAGTATGTCAAATTCTTTCATTTACCATTTCTTTTTCCTCTGACATGTTTTCTTTTACATCCCAGAAAGCATCATTTCCCTCATCGTTCGGCTGTCCTCCACAGCTCCTGGACCGCCTTGTTCTTCTTGGACCAAATCCTTATAAACTCTTCTGTCATTTCGATTTAAAATTTTTGAGCATCAAGTCGATGCTTATTGTATTTCTCATCCAGACAACAGGGGGGAATTCCGAGTGCATTTTTTTATTTTGCACTATTATGATCATGTCGTCGTTAAAGCCAGCAGCTTCTACCTGGCAAGGGAGGCCGGAGCGCTCTTATTGGTTGAGAGAAAGAAGGGCAGGAGTGTCTGTTTGTGTGTGTGTGTGTGTGTGTGTGTGTGTGTGTGTGTGTGTGTGTGTGTGTGTGTGTGTGTGTGTGTGTGCCAGGCATTGGCAGCGTGCCCTACCCACTGATCCTGTTGGATGCCTTCCATTGGCCCTCATTCCTCTTAACTCCTCCAACTTGCCCTCCGCTCTCTCTCTCTCTCTCTCTCTCTCTCTCTCTCTCTCTCTCTCTCTCTCTCTCTCTCTCTCTCTCTCTCTCTCCTTCTCCCTTTCTCTCTTTCTCTCTCTCTCTCTGACTTTCTACCTCGCTCACCCTGTCTTCCAGGTTAGCGCCGGGGACGCGAAAGACCGAAACAAAAAGCTCATTATCATCCATCATCTGAGCGACGTGTGATGCAACACATACAATTGCCATTCATCATCAAGTCTCTGTTAGTTTGGCCCAATCTCAGGGATGTTGCCCAGTAACACAATAGCAATAGCACAATAACACATGTTGTTTTTTTGTTATTTTTATTTTAATTTGTCACAGATATCGCAAGACAAATCTTTTTATTTGTATATATTATTGATCTATTTATTCCAGTGCCTTTTAAATTTTTTTTTTTTCATTTTGTTATATGTCCATTGCTAATTATTCTACCATAATTGTTTTTTTTTTAGCTTTTTGTTTTTAATTGATTTAATTTGGCGGAAACCTTGATGTCGAGAGACACCATCAAAATGCAACAAATATATGTTAAAATCTCAGATATATCCAGCGCTATTTATTCCAGCACAATTTCTTTATTTTTATTTGATACAATTATATATATATATATATATATATAACACAATATATATATATATATATATATATGTCTATCTCCAGTGCTATGAGTGCCATTCTTTTTGTATATTATTTTATTTTTCTGGAACTATGCTTTATTGCCATGAAGTGCCATTTATTTATTTATCTATTCCAGCACCATTTTTTATTTTTTTTTCTAAATTCTCGTCTCGCCCAGCTTACGCCATGTGCCCGCTCTGCCCCCAAGTCTATCTAATGAAAATGTATTAAATCTCAATGCCCACATAAACTATTTGGGATTATCCAATATCTTTACAAAATAGAGCTGATCATCCCATTAAGCTGAACCCGCACTATAAATAGTTAGGTTTTTTTTTTCTTCTTTTTTTTAATGCCGATGTAGATTTGCGGGGGTTCGAGGGGGGTTTGGAATAAGTGTTTCCTGGAGATGTTTTTTATTTGATTGCACTCCCTACCCCCCCATCCCTCTCTCTCTCTCTCTCTCTCCCTCTCTCTTTCTCTCTCTCATTTCCTGCCTGTGGTCCTTGTGTACTCTGTGAATACTCTGCACTAACACCATTCTCCGAATGTCAGGACGGCAGAGATTCAGAAAAAAAAGAGCGAGCCCTTCGCTTTCTTGTTTATGATTATTTTTTTTTTACTATTTCATTTTTTCACCTCCAGAGAGAAAAAAAACTAAAAACAAACAAACAAACAACAACAAAAAAAAAACGTCCAGAAGATGGTTTCGTTCGCCCCTCCTACCCCCCCCCCCTTTTTTTTTAATCTCTTTCTTCTTCTCCCTCTTCCTCTTCTGCGTCTTCTTCTGCTCCCTTTTTTCCACCGCGCTGTCCTCGCTGCTTCGCTCGCTCGCTCCGTTCCCACTTCATTCTATTCTGTTTCATTCATATTCAACAGTCAATCTTTTTTTTTTTTCCTGAAAAAAAAATAAAATACGAAAGAGAGAGAGAGAGAGAGAGAGGGAGAGAGAGGGAGAGAGAGGGAGAGAGAGAGGGAGAGAGAGAGGGAGAGAGAGAGGGAGACAGACAGAGAGAGGGAGAAATCCGGAGATTGCAGATGGAAGTGGTATTTTTTTTTCTCCCATGTTCTTATCCTCTCGCATTTGAACCGGCGATGTGGAAAAGCGCTAGGAGCGCCGCTTTACACAGCAGCCTTCCCCTCATCAAAAGCCGCCAATCGGGCCTAAATCAGCATGCAAAATGCCACTCAACCCTGTAGCCTTTATTAAAGTTTGCAGGGACTCAATTTGAGATAGCGATCGTTCCTATTAAAAAGCCAAATGTAAGATAGTTTTTTTTTTTCTCCCTTCATATAAATCTCAGGGTGGAATGGAATTGTTAATCAGCATAGGCTGATGTGATTTCTCTGTCACAAATCCTGCCCAGGGCTCAGCGGCACACTCAGCTTTACCGTAACTTCGGGCTTAGCAGTCGCCACGGAAACGGGGGGTTGTGGGGCGGAGGGGGGGCAGCGGAGGGTTTGGGTAGGGTAGGGTGGGGTGTGGTGTTGTGGCGGGCCATTGGAGTGAGGGGGTAAAGGATGGATTGGGGTGGGGGGGTGGTGGCTTGCGGGAGGCTGGGGGCGCGGCTTAGCACCGCTCCTAGGCTAGACTCCAACCCCCGAACCTCCACCCCCCCACCCCCCCACCTCCACCCCTCGCCGGTGCCCTGCCTCCCCCCCTTCCCCAGCCCTCCCCGTGATGAGGAGTGAGGCAGCTGATAACGTGGGGCTCGACGATTGGATTTGAGACGCAGGGGCGGCTGCGGCGGCGGCGGCGGCATTTTTTTTGGGCCCCGTTTTCAAGTTCGCTTCCCTGTTGTTTTGACCCCGTGGCCGTCGACGAACGCCAGCCTGGTCTAACCCCGCCAACCCCAAACCCTCAACCCCCAACCCCTAACCCCCCCCAAACCAACACAAAAACATCTCCGCATTACTTGCAAATGTCGATCCAGGAATACCAATAACCAACAGCTACAATTATAATTATTTTTTTTTATTATAACTGTTTTCTTTTACAATGAGCAGCATGCAGTGAGAGAACACACACACAGGTTAGCACCTCGGCGCCGGGGCGATTCCGGCCCCACCGCAGCCTCCTTGTTTGTGAGCCAAGCGGCTTCACACAAAACCCTGTGAAGCTCCGGACTGGTGTTGACAAGTGTCCAGAGCAGCCCCAGCTTAACCTTAAGAGCGCACACACACACACACACACGCACGCGCACGCACGCACACACACACACACACACACACACACACACACATACATACATGTGCCGTCGATGTAAAGGGTATTTGTGCGCCTGGGATCATGACAGGGCATATTTGGCATTAACAGTCCTTCCTCCCCTCGGCCGTAAAAAAAAAAGCGGGGTCGCCGCCGTGTCACCGGCGCATCACCAGCGCGAGGGCTGTTTCGGCGAGCAGACGGCACCCGGGCCAGGAAACGTGAGCCCTCCGCGTTCAGAGGTCCCCCTGGCCCGGCGTGGCCCGCTCAGCTCCGCGCGTCGTCGGACCCTGGACGCTGCGCTACGTCGGGGACGCGAGTGAAATGCACGGACGTGGCAGATCCCATGAAATCACCGCCGAAATATGCGCGACGGCAGCGGAGAGAGGCGGGAGGAGGGGAAGAGAGGGAGTTTTTTTCAGTCATTGTGTAGTATATACATGTGCCAGTGTATATGTACCGCATTTGCAATCATAATTCATGGACCTTCCCCATTAGCTGAGCCGCCGCGGAGCCAATCTTCCCAGCCTCCCAGTAATTGAATGTGATTTTAATGGTGAGAAGCCCGTGTGCTCTGAAATACAACACCGGAGACAAGCCATAGATGATGCCAGCCACCGCCGAGGCAAAAAGGGCTCGGATTGGCCGAGTTACGAGTGTCAGAGCGACACGTGTAGGGGGAGCGTACAGCTTGATAAGTGTAAGTTTTAACTCCTGTCAAACAGGGACAGAAATCAACCCTGCGAAACTGCACCACGCCGCGGGTTTACGTCGGATCGACCCCTGGTGCGCTGACACCACTTCGGTGGGGCCGACCCCCGCCGCAGTGCCCTGGCACGAGCGCATGACTTCCATTACGCTCTCCGCCGCGCGGGGTCAACGGAGAAGCTTAAGTTAAGAATGTTTGTAATGATGCACGTTGCCTGCTTTTGTCTCCGTCTGTGTTATTGTGGTCGGTAGTTTGGATTAGCGGCTTTTCTCAACCTGGCACAGAGTCGGCAGCCGTCTCCGTCTGATGATGTCACAAAAGCTCTTAGCTGATGGTTATCTGCCGGGTTTGGCAGGGCCTGCGGGTTTGGCTTAGCTGCAGTGTCTTGTGGCGGCGTTAGCGGGCCTGTGGCGCGCGGGCTTTGTGATTCCATTCATCACGCTGCCATAGAATGCATTATCGAGAGGAAGGAGCGACAGGGATGGCAGAGAGAAAGCTACAACCATTTGGGGAAAGGTTAAAACCCCAACTAATCAATCCCAGGTGCGAGAGCAATCTTGGGAACAGTTACTAATCGCTTTAGGCTGCTATTCATTACCGCGTCGTCAGAGCTGAGGGTGTGGGGAGTTAAGATATACTTAGGTCATCAGGAAGCGTAAGTGACCAAATTTGTACGGGGGGGGGATACAAACCCCAAAAAAGAAATTGCACCTGGAACGGGTGAAATGTGACAATGCCGGCGGCCGGGTGTTTGCCCGACCGTTGCGGCTGCTCGTTTTTTTTTTTTTTTCGAGCGAGGGGAAGAGGGACCCCGATGCAGCGGGGTCGTGCCTCCCCAACTGCCCGTACCACCACCCTCCAACCCCACCGACCCCCAGCCCCCAACCCCCAACCCTTTGTCCCGGTCCGCCAGCAGACGACCCACGTACGCCCTCGCATGGCAAGGAGCCACGTACGTCGCTGCTGCTTTTGGGAGTGTTGTTGCCGCTGCAGTTCATTTTCCCCTTCCCCTCCTCTCACCACTTCCGTATGATATGTTTACCAAATACCTGTTTAGAATGCGGCGGCGGCAGGCGGCTGCGCCCCCTTCCGCACCCCCGCCCGCCGCTCAACCGCCCCCCACCACCACCACCCCTCTCCACAGTCCCCGAGGACGCTCGGCGGTAAATGGCGGTATTATTTGTCAGCTCTGGCAGTGTCTTGAGGCTGCTTCAGAGAGATACAAGGAGGCAACTGATAAGAGGAGCATCAGAAGGGCAGTTAATTGCCTCCAGTCTCCGGGAGCCGGGGAATATTTAAAATCTATGGGATTAAAGGCAGATTAAAAACTGCAGAAGCAGTGGGGCCCAATGGCGCTTAAAGATTGCAATCAGCAAGGGTAATGGCGGGGAAGGAGGAGGGGAGGGTGGGTGGGAGGGAGGGATGGGGGAGAGAGAGAGAGAGAGAGAGAGAGAGAGAGAGGGAGAGAGAGAGAGAGAGGGAGAGAGGGGGGTGAAAAAAACAGAACGAATGCGGCGGCAAAGAAAGAGAGAGGGAGGGATGAGGAGGAGGAGGAAGGAGGGGGAAAAATGAAAGAAAGATGGGAAACGCAGATCTGCTCCTAATGCCCAGGGTTCTATCTTGTAAGCACAATTCATCTACGTGTAAATCGCCCCCCCCCCCTCCCCCCACCCCCACCGCCCTTCGCTTCCCTTCTTTTCATTTTATTTTTGTCCCCCTCTCCTCCCCTCCCCCCCGCCCCAACCCCCTTCCGTCCTCCACCCTCTTCCCAGGCCCTGCTTTCCGAGCGGCGCATCGCTAGCGCTGCGGCAGCCGGGCCCGGTCGCTCAGCCTCCACCTTATCAGCCCATCGGTGAATTAAAAAGGCGCCTCTTCCTGTGAGGATTAAAGAGTGGTGGTGCTGGGGTTGGAGGTGGCGGGCGGGCGGGCGGGCTGATTGAAGGCGGTATGAAAACTAGCTAATAAATCCAAAATGTCACAAAGGGCACTCCGTCAAAAGAAAGGGTCTACTTTTGTACACTTTGGGCTGACGTAGGCATTCCCGACCACGATGGAAGGATGGATGGATGGATGGATGGATGGATGAATGGATGGATGGCTGGTTGAGACCCTCGCTAAGCCCTCCCCAAGAGAGGGAGAGGGAGACGCTCCGATAGGGAGGGCTAAGCGTGTCTCCGCCGGGCCGCGGCGCGGCCTTTTGGGTTTGAAATCGGTCAGCAGTCGCGGCGAGCGCGGACGGCTGAGGGCAAACGCCTCCAACCGCTACCGGAGCCGTTCCCTTATCGCTCATCATTAGCGCTGTTAATGACTCCCAAACCTTATCGGCGGGGCGCGATCTAAAGGGCGTCGCAAATTCGAGGAATGAAAAATCGGCGACGGGGTGGGGTGGGGGTGGGGTGGGGGTGGGGGACCCACATGTGGCGAAAACGCTTCGCCAACGGACGGGACGCGCGGCAACCCCACGTTGTTTCCCCACGCACCTTATCGGAGACCCGTGCCTTTTTAATCCCGTTAATGACTACATGAGATACTTCCGCTATCGCCGCCCAAAATCAGCCGTTCGCCGCGATGTATCGGTTGAGAATCTGCCTACACTGTTTTTAGAATTCATCCGCCCCCCCCCCCCCCCCCCACCCCCCACCCCCCACCCCACCACCCCACCCTCCTCTCTCTCTCTCCCTTTTTTTTCCCCTCTCTGTGTCTGCAGCCCTATGTCGAAAGATTAGCCTTATAAATTATGCATTTGGCGGGTAGCGGGGGTAATCCCAGGGAAAGAGATAGAATCGCCGGCGATGAAGGGGGCATCGGCGAGGCAGCGCCGCTGTCATAAATATGAAACAGATGTTGGGTGACATTTAAAAAAGAAAAAAAAAAAAAAAGAATCCAATCCGCTCCTTTGCTGCGTCTGGTATTTTATATGGAGGGACCGGCCTGACGTCCTCCGCCTTCTCTCTCTCTCTCTCTCTCTCTCTCTCTCTCTCTCTCTCTCTCTCTCCATTTGCACTTGCTCTTTCTACCCCCCCCCCCCCCCCACACACACTCACCACAGCCTTCCAACTCACTCCAGCCGTAATCCTGTAGAACCGGCGATGCATAGATTATGCTCTCGCCTTTATTCAGTGGACGAACGCCGGCGTCTGAAATTGGGCGTCTGATCGGCGACCGATTCGCTCCCATTTCCGGGAGCGATCCGCGTCGCGGCAGTAAAGAGTCACCTTCCTCCTCTGAAACTGCAAGACGTGGATTTGCGGCATCGTCCCGGGAAGAAGTTGGGAAGGTGATTGAAACGCCTTTCAAAAGCGGAGACGGGTCCATGGGGGGGGGGGGGGGGGCTTCAAGCGCGACGGATACTCAACGCCATGCCTCTCAAAGCGGAAAGAGAAACTATGCGTCATATGTATGGAAATCCGACTTTTAACTTATTTGCGAATTTGTTGATGTTGAAAGATGTCGACGTTCATTCACTTTCAACCATGAAATCAAATGCGATCATGTAAAAAAACATGTGCGGTGCAACGATCAGTCTAAAAGATTGATATGCCTCACCTTTTATGCTGTGGCGTGGCGGCTGTGTTTTTATTTGTTTGTATTTATTTATTTTTTTTACTTCTTCTCCGGGACATTTACAGCTGATGCGCCGTGATTGGCTAAGCCCCCTCTAAACAACACAGCCAAGCTGGGCTTCTGGCCACGATTTCAACGGCACCGAACAGCGGATGGAACAAAAACAAGATATCATTTTGCGATTTAGTGTAGTAACAGATCTCAGCCACTAGGGGTTAACTCCGCCAATGAATGGGGCAGTGGATGACTCAACCCATCGGACAAACGGAAAATGTCAAAATCCCGCCTGAAAATGAAAAGAGGGTCTGGAATAAAGGGACCCTTGTGAAACCTATGGTCAATTTATTTTTGAAAAGGCAAAAAAATCGGCTTTTACATCTTCGGGCGTTTTGCACAGTCCCTAACAGTGCAAGCATGACCCTGGATATCCCTCAGTAGATTAACATCGTATCGGGGGCCGCTCGTATCTCCTTGGCTATAAAGTGGAGGACCAACGGATGGAAACAAAAAAAAACGACCCGAAAAAAAATGTGACACGGGCAGATTTCACGATGTCAACACGGGGGCCACGACAAGAGAAATATGGTTTGAAAAAGACACGAGGGGAACCAGGCGGGTGAGAAGAAGCAAAAAAAAAAACAACAACAAAAAAAACAGCAAAACGAACAACTTCAAACGAGGCGGAGGGAGGGAGAGGATGCAGGCGGACAGCAGAGCGATGTGGCAGGGAATAAATGAAAAACTGGGAAAGACTGAGGATGTTTATTTTTTGTGAAGGGGGAAGAAAGGAAAAGAGTAGGAGAAAGCCTGATGGAAGGAGAGAGCGAATTTGGAGGGAGAGAGGAATGGGAGATGGGATGTATGATAGAGGGACGGAGGGAGAGAGAGTGAGTGATGGCCCTAGAGAAAGCGTGATAGAAGGTGGTTAGGGGAGAGAGATAGAGGGGAGGTGTGTGTGCGTGCGTGCGTGCGTGTGTGTGTGTGTGTGTGTGTGTGTGCGCGTGTGTGTGTGTGTGCGCGTGTCTGTGTGTGCGTGTGTGTGTGTGTGGGGAGCTAGGGCTAGAGCTCAGCCCGTCCCCTGGCCTGTCAGTCAAAATGGAATGAGGAGGTCTTATCTCTCCTGCACACGTGACCCCTAACCTGACCCCAACCCCCCCTCCCCGCCCCTCCCATTTCTCCATCCACCCCCACCTCCACCCCCACCCCTCGCCCCGATGCCATGCGTCTCCTCGCTGTCTCGATGTCTGCCCTACCAGCCCCCCACCCCATACACAACATACCTGGCCCCTCACAATATCGAACCCGACAACTTCCCCCACCCCACCCGAACATGTATACACTCACCAATTAACTATTACTACCTTCTCCATTCGCCCTCCCCTAAAAAAAACAAAACAAAAAAAAACAAGCAAATAATATATATACGTGTATACAGTATGTATAAAAATACATACATACATATCCATACATACATACTGTATATACACACACACACACACACACACGCACATATCATTTTGTTTGTTCTATATACTTTTATATACATATGTGCATTTATATGTATATATACATATATGTGTGTCTGTCTATATGTGCATATGTGTCTATATATATTTAAATAAATGTGAAAAATATATTATAAATATATTTAACAAAAAATCGGCCCTTCTCGTCTTGCCAGTCAGTCTGAATATTATTTTTCCCTTTTTTAGTTTAGGGGGTCTTGGGGGTTCTCATAACATTTATGGAAAATGAACAAGAAATGTGACTCTCACACACACACAGACACACACACACACACACACACACACACACACACACCCAGTAGACAGGGACACACCTGAGGCAGCAGAGTGTCTAAAAACCCAACTGAGAGAAAACGCTTTCACATTCCTGGGTGACAGCGTTGTAAATCTGCCAGGTCATCCGCAGTACCACTCACCTGCTCTCTCTCTCTCTCACACACACACACACACACACACACACACACGCACACGCACGCACGCACACACAGGCACGCACGCACACACACACGTGACGGTATAGGGGTTATATTTGGTATATTTGGAATGTGCACACTTTTCAAGCCTCTCGTGATGTCGAACGCACTTGTTCCATTCTGTTCCGTCACCTGTCCGTGGCAGGGGTCTACATGCACCTGCACACACACTCACACACACACACACACACACGCACACACACACACACACACGCACAAACACACACACACAAACACACACACACACACACACACACACACACACACACACACACACACACACACACACACACACACACACACACTTGAGGCAGTGCCAGGTCAGCCCCCCCCCCCTATTTATTAATTTGTTTATTTATTTATTAATTTGCTTATTTGTTTGATTTGCTTGTTTACATATGTATTGGTTTATTTACATTGGCCCTTTTACATCCATGGCGGCTGCGTATAGGCGATTGGGTTCTCACGCTTCTATTCGATCATCGATACAAACGGTTGCGATAACGATCCGACATCGATGAGGCGGATGGCGATACGATCCGATGACGACATCGTCAGGATCAGAATCAAAATGGGTTTCATTGGCCAAACAGGCTTTCTTACGCGTAGGGAATTTGACTCCAGCTTCACGGTACTTCCGTTCAGCAATCAGCGCTGTTTGGTGCGGAGCGGCAATTGATTCCGACTTTTCGGTTGTACGATCTGACATGCGTTCCGAAGGTGTTTCAGGGAAAAACTATTTCTGGCTTATACAGAAATTCAATATTTCAGTTCCGGGCTAAATCCGCCAATGTCCCGCTCCTCGACACAAACTTTCTTCACTTTTATTTTTCTCAGCGTACTTTTTATGCAGGTGTGTGTGTGTGTCTGTGTTTGTGTGTGTGTGTGTGTGTGTGTGTGTGTGTGTGTGTGTGTGTGTTTTTAACACAGATAGCGTGAACAAAACACTCCTGTCGAGTTGTCTCATAGTTTGAGAAACATTTCCCCTTTCTTCTTCCGACTCACGCCCGTCACAAGTATTCCCGGCAACTATCGGATTTTGTTTGAGCGGCGGGCGGGCGTTATCCGTCCTTGTCGTGAAACTCGCGAACGTGTGTGTGTGTGTGTGTGTGTGTGTGTGTGTTGTATTTCTTCTCTTCTCTTCTTTTCTCTCTCTGCCCTCTCTCTCCCTGTCCCCCTCCCCCCTGTAAAACAAATAACTTAGTTGAAGGCATTTGCGTCGCCCCGTCTGTGTTTTGCCATTTCAAAAATGCTTGTCTTCTTTAACGTTTGTGTGGTTTTGTGTGTGTGTGTGTAAAGGGGGGGGGGGGGGGGGGGTGATCTAAACCATAATCACCTTGACATCCGTCAGACTCGAGCATGAAAAAACAATGCCCGAGCCCTGCCGCCGCCGCCGCCGCCGTTCAGAAAAAGCGCACATCAATAAGCTTTTCTTCGGAGGCGCAGCGTCCCCGATTTACACTTTAATGCAAAATAGTCGGCTTTGTACTTTGCCCCTGAATGAAAGGTGTTATTAAATCTTTTTTTTCTTTTTTGTTTGCGTTATTCGGGGCGGTTGGCGGGGGGTGGGTGGCGGTGGTGGAGCGGTGGGGGAATAAATCTATCAAAGGGTTCAGAATTCAATAATTTCTCCTTCTTTTTTTTCCCCCCCCTTCTTGTTTTTTATTTATTCACGTATTTTAATTAGATTTGTATTCCAAACGCGTCGGGGCGGGTAAGGTGTGTGCCTGTCTGTGTGTGCGTGGGTGTGTGGGTGTGTGTGGAGGAGGGGGCGGCGGGTGTGCGGTGATGTGTCTCTCAGGTTGGCGGGTAAGTGACGGGGAAGGAACGGATACGGGGTGTGCAACACCAAAACCACCGAAACAACAACGATTTCCAAAATGTTCCCCGCTCTTTCGCCCTTTTCTTTCGAAATCTTTTTTTTTTTTTTTTTTTTTTTTACATTTATTGTTATTTGCGGAACATTCTGATGAGCTCGGAGAGGCGGCTCTGCCGGGACGTCCCGATGCAACGTTATCACTCCTTTTGGCTGTCGACGACGACAAGTCGTTTAAGTATTGCTCTCCAATACTGGAATTTATTGCCGTTGTTGTTTACCTTTGGGCGACTAGACAATCGACAATAGAGTCGTTCTTCCGAAGGGAGCAGAGATGAGTCACACTTTCCGGAGACTCCATAAATCAAAGTCAGCCCGTCTCCTCCAAGTTGTGTTTCAGAAAACGGGGAGCAGCAGCGCGGCCAAGTCATTAAAACCGACGCCGTAAATACAAGGCTCAGATGTCAACCTCCACCCAGGACCCAGTGCGTGTGCTAAAACGTGTGCAAAACATAACATTTGGAGACTTAAAACGGAAGTGTGCCGCGGCACGTTAGCACCACCCCCTTATAAGACCAGCAGGCCTATGGCCCTCGTGACACTCGCCTCGCACCGTAGTGTGAATTTGTCGCCCCTGTCTTGCCCCCAGCCCCCTTAGTCCCCCGCCTCCACCGCCATTATTAGTCTCCCCCATTATCACCTCTACGTGTTTACAACCGCACTGGTGACCTGCTGCTGTTTACTGGAAGATGCCACACTGGCACTGTCCCTGCTACTTTTAAGTTAATGTATGTCTTTTTATTTTAGAACTATGTAATATACAGCTATACATATACTATATACTGTATATGCCAATATATAACTATGTAAATGTTATATATATACATACATACATACACTGTATAAACTGTATATACACTATATATTTTTTTTTCATTATGTATGAATATTTATTATATAAAATAATGAACATTAATAATATGGAAATATGGCTTATTATTATTATTATTATTATTATTATTATTATTATTATTGATAACGATAACAATAATGATAATAATAAATATTTATTTATTGAATTAATTTTTTATATCTTGTTTCAGTCCGTGATCCCGAACTGGGGTAAACAACTGGGTAGACTGATTTGGAATATTATTCTATCCTACTTTTTTACAGTTAAGCCTTCCAAGTCCCAACACGGTACGCGTCAATACTTGATGTACACTGCACACGGGGGATTTTCTGTTTTCTGACCTTCGTTCGAGATTTTACTTCAACCGTCCGGGAGAACTGTCCGGCCGGGCGCTTAGCGCGCCGAAATGTGACCAAATTCCATCGCTGCGCTACATGAAAGACGTCATGAGTTTGTGTCAAGAGCAATTTGGTCTGCACAGACTAAGAGTATGACCCGGGCCACGTGGGGAGGGGGGTGGGGGGCGACTGCCTGACTGTAAGTTGGGAGATGTGTGTGCGTGTGTGTGCGTGTGTTTGTGTGTGTGTGTGTGTGTGTGTGCGCGCGCGTGTGCGTGCGTGTGTGTGTGTGGTGGGGGTGTCAGATGTTGGCTGACAAAACAGCCCCTAAAAGCCCTTGTGCTTTCAATTAAAACATCCATCACGGGATTACTCACACAAAAACATACCTCCAGCCCGCTAAGAGAGGTGCCTGTTACTTACAAAAGGGCTTACAAATCCCCACCTCGCCGCCTCGGGGCGACGGCATCTCACTGACGGACGCACACGCACGCACACCCGCCTCTCTCTCTCTGACTCTCTGTCTCTCTCTCCGTCTCCCTTTCACTCTTTTGGTTTCCTTGTTTTTTTTCTCGCTTTCTCTTCTGTCTTGTTTCCTCAGTCAATCCCCCGAACCCCCCCCCCGAACCCCCCCCCCCACAATTTTCTCTGTGGTTTCAGTTACAGGTAAAAAATTATTGGAGCCTGGAGGATCGACGCCCCTCCGCACCCCACCCTCGTCCCCTCTCTCGCCCCCTCTCTCATCCCCCTCTCATCCGAAAATGGAGTGATCAACTATTTTTAAACCCGCCGACGGAGGGAGACTGACCGGAGATGGGGCTTTGTCTCTGCCCCTCTCTCCTCTCCGTCGTCATCGTGTTCCCCATGTCTGGGAAACCCACACCACTTTGTGAACAATAGGTTAGACGGACGAACACAACCATGCACACACACACACACACACACGCACACACACACACACATGCCCACACACACACACACACACGCACACACGCACACACACACACACACACACACACACACACACACACGCACCCAGAGACTGACAAACACCCTCCATGGGTATGTGTATTTACCAGACAGTCTGGAAAATAGGAGTAATCAAACCCGCCACCGGCCCTGGTTCGTACCTACCCTTACCACCGCACGTTGTGTGGAGTTTCACAGAGAGACCGGGTGGGGGTGCGGGATGGGGTGTGTGGGGTTGACGTTCACACGGGCTCAGGTGACCGCCCGGCCCCTGAAAACAGCCCCCCGCCCCCCCTTATACGTGCACCCAGCCACACAACCGCCCAAACACGAACCCATAATAAATAATAATGGGCTGGACCATGTACTGGAAGGAAGCAGTGATGGACACCGCGTGTGTGTGTGTGTGTATGTGTGTGGTGGTGGGTTGCTGAGTTTTCACTATCTGCCACCCCCACCCCCGCTCTTCTGTGGGATCGAACCAGACGGCCTAGACTTCACTCCCCACGTGCATCAATGAGCATTGGGCTGCCATGACCCCGCCACCGGTTCACCGGTTGTCCTTCCTTGTGCCACTTTAAGTAATTTCCCCCTGGGATTATTAAAGTATTTCTGATTCTGATTCTGATTCTGATTTTGGGAGGTACTAACCACTGCATACCAGGAACACCCCACAAGACCTGCCGTTTTGGAGACGCTCTGAGCCAGTCGTCTAGCCATCACTATTTGGTCCTTGTCAAAGTCACTCGGATCCTTACGCTTGTCCATTTTTCCTGCTTCCAACACATCAACTTGAAGAACTGACTGTTCACTTGCTGCCTGATATATCCCACCCCTTGACAGGTGACATTGGGACCAGATGAGCAATGTTATTCACTTCACCTGTGAATGGTTTTAATGTTGTGGTTGGTTAGTGTATACCTATACACATACACACACACACACACACACGCACATACACGCACACACACACACACACACACACACACACACACACACACACACACACACACACACACACACACACACACACACACACACGCACGCACACACACACACACACACACACACAGACCCTTGGCTAGAAACCCCTTGCTCCTCCACCCCCACTTCCTCCTCTTCTCCGATCAGCCTGTGTTTACATAGAATTAGCATATATTTAGGCCCAGCGTTTTTCCGCACACGGCCGAGGGACGATGACGTGTCGGTGGTGTTGGGGGGTGTTGTTTGGGGGGGTGGGGGGGTGGGGTGGCTGGGTGGTAGCGGCTCGAGGCCCCAATGCAACGTGCGCCATTGATATTCATTACAGTGTTGATCTACAGAGGCGGATGAATCTCTGTCCCCGTCCCCACCACCCCGGGGACGAGAAAATGAATAAACCACATTCTATGTCCTTATCAGCGCTAGGAACAAGGTTTTTGATTTATTATTATTATTATTTATTTTTTCGGGACAGCAACAACAAACCGGCGCTCCTCCGCCTCCGGAAGCCCCCACGGGCCTCCGGCAGTCGTCTTTTTTTTTTTTTTTCAATGAAAAAAGACCCATTGAAGACACTCTTTGAAGACTCATGGCTTTATTTTTGACATTTTTCTTTGAAAATAGTCACATCTCCTAAATCAATATATACTGATTTAATATTTACAGATTTTTCATTTTTTAAACTGTAATGTTGGGGGCTGGGATTGCTGGACAGGCAATTTCCCAAAACATTGGGATGAATAAAGTATCTCTCTATCTATCTATCTATCTGTCTGTCTGTCTGTCTGTCTGTCTGTCTGTCTATCTATCTATCTATCTATCTATCTATCTATCTATCTATCTATCTATCTATCTATCTGTCTATCTATCTGTCTATCTATCTATCTGTCTATCTGTCTATCTATCTATCTATCTATCTATATATCTATCTATCTATCTATCTATCTATCTATCTATCTATAATCTATCTATCACCTATCTATCTATTTAAGAATATTTTATAAATATACACTGTGTATATATACAGTATATATATGATATAATATATACATATGTATAATTTTATATATGTATGTTATATATATGTTATATGTTATATGTTATATATATATGTATAATGTATATATATATATATATATGATAGAATTTGTATATAATATAATGCTATTATTCATATAATTTGTATACATTAAGCATTTTTAACCCCGATATACTTCAAGAAATGAAACTTGATTTATTGCGCGCACAATCCTTTCCAAGTATGTCTCATGGTGTGCGTGTTCTCATTGGAAAATAGTTGATTGCATGTGGTAAAACAGTCAACACATTTTGATAATGAATTGCGAGAGACATGGGCACCTTGTATCAAAATATTGGTGTGAGATCTGGAAGTTCATTGCTACCAACAGTGCCCCTGAAATTACCCTCCTGCTTGTGTGTGTGTGTGTGTGTGTGTGTGTGTGTGTGTGTGTGTGTGTGTGTGTGTGTGTGTGTGTGTGTGTGTGTGTGTGACTTCAAAGGAGATTGTCACAGAATCAAAAGGGGCGTCGAACTCAGAATTTTTTTTTTTCTCTCCTTTCTTTACTTTTCTTTTCTATTCAGCTCCCATTATGTCACGGCGTGCACGGCAGATATCCACCTAATCCCTCCGATAACACGGCGCAGACGGTTGAGTAATGGCCGGGGTTAGAGACAGTGTAAACTCCCAGCGACAGGTGGTTGGTTCACCTGACACACATACTGTATAATGGTTCTACCTTCACGTGTGTGTGTGTGTGTGGGGGGGGTGGGGGGGGGTTATCAGTTAAGCCCTGGAAACAGAGAAAGTTCATCCTGTGTGCAGATCATATCTTGTGTGTTGACAGCACTCTGAGACTTGGGTAAGCTTCGGAGAAACACACACACACACACACACACACACACACACACACACACACACACACACACACACACACACACACACACACGCCTCTCTCCAGACGCATGCTTTACAATAAATCACATTTCTACCTGCGGATTTCATGGAAGGAGGCGGAAAGGGCCGAGACACGAGACCTGTCGCTTCTTTTGGAAGAAGAAACCAGTTTAGCGCAATGTACACATGTTCTAAAGTATGTCTGGCTGAAAGGGAGGGAGGAGGAAAACTCTATGTATTTTGACAAGGTCCATGCAGGAACGGCCGCCATTGTTGTAACGACCGGGCGCTTCGATTGGGGGGTTGAAAAAGCCAAAATTTTTCAACTGTACTGGAATAGAGGAATAGGGGTGTAATGACGGTTATTTGTGCAGGGGGGTAATGAGGGGGGCTCCCTGCCCCTGAATAGATTCACTTATGTACCTCAAGGGGCGTACAGAGGGGGGATTCTTTACAAAAAAAGAGGAGGATCCCTGTACCTCATAGACGAGGGGGGGGGGGGGTCTGGGGAAATAGACCCTTATTATCTCCCCCGTGACAGCCACAAATTACTGATGGCTCCTGCTTGTGGGTCGGCATCCGTGTCCACATCCACATGCATGAATGGACAGACACAAGCGTCCATCTCTCTCTCGCGCTCTCTTTCTACCTACGTTGTTATTTTTTAGAAAATACCCTCCCAAGCTTTCTCTTAAAGTCTGACTTTTCCCGCTATACCTTGTGTCTACTCCTTTGCATTCTCTTCCATTTTACTCATGTTTGGGCACCAAAGTGGAGCATCTCTGTGTGTGTGTGTGTGTGTGTGTGTGTGTGTGTGTGTGTGTGTGTGTGTGTGTGTGTGTGTGTGTGTGTGTGTACACGAGTAACCCAACTCCAGTTTGGGGCCCATCCTGGGCAGGGGCTCTAATTTGCCCTCTAATGTTGTCTTCGGTCTGCACGTCTTCCATGGTGGCAATTAGGGCTAATGGGCTAATGGAGGGCGCCGGAGACAGACCCAGAGCCAGACCAGTGGATGGGAAAAGGGAGGGGAAGCAAGTAGCCAGTGGACAGCAGCAGGGCAGCCATGCGACCCAAGAGGCGAACAAGGGGGCCCCTTTGGAGTGTGGACAGAGCCCGAATCGCCGCCGGTAATGGGTCTAGTGACAGTGACATGTCTGCGATGAGGGTAGTCTGTTTACCGAAAATGGCAACTGAGAGTGGGGGGGGGGGGGATGATATAAGGTTGGGGCGCAGGGCTAAACCAAAGGAATCTTGGGATTGAAGCATGCCGCGGTGATGAGACACAGTAACAGAACAGCAGCTCCATCCCCAAGAAATGCCGTTATCCATCCCCAAGACACGCCATCCTCCAACCCAAGACACTTCCTCGCCCAACCCCAAGAAACCCCCTCCTCCAACCTCAAGACTCGCCTCCCTCCAACCCCAAGACATGCTTTCCTCCAACGACACAGGATTCCAACCCCCAGACAGACCCTCCTCCAACCCTAAGACACACCTTTCTCCAACCCCCAAGACACTTTCCCCTCCAACCCATAGACACGCCATCCTCCAACCTGTTGACATGCCATCCTCCAACCTGTTGACGCGCCCTCTTCCAACCCCAAGTCAAGCCCTCCTCCAACCGCAAGATACGCCATCCTCCAACCTGAAGACAAGCCTCCTACAACCCCAAGACACGCCATCCTCCCACACCAAGACAAGCCCTCCTCCAACCCGAAGACAGGTCATCCTCCAACTCTAAGACACTCCATCCTCCAACCCCAAGACATGCCAGCCTCCAACCTCAGGACAAGCCATCCTCCAATGCCAGGACAAGCCCTCCTCCAACACCATGACACGTCATCCTCCAACCCCAAGACACGCCATCCTCCAACCTGAAGACACGCCATCCTCCAACACCAAGACAGACCATCCTCCAACCCCAAGATAAGCCCTCCTCCAACCCCAAGACACGCAATTCTGCAAAACCAAGACAAGCCCTCCTCCAACGCCAAGACACGCCATCCTCCAAGACACTCAATCCTTCAACCCCAAGACACGCCATCCTCCAACCTCAAGACACGCCCTCCTCCATCTCCAAGACAAGCCCTCCTCCAACCCCAAGACAAGCCATCCTCCAACCCCAAGGCAAGCCATCCTCCAACCTCAAGACATGCCCTCCTCCAACCCTAAGACACTCCATCCTCCAACCCCAAGACATGCCACCCTCCAACCTCAAGACATGCCCTCCTCCAACCCCAAGACAAGCCCTCCTCCAACCCCAAGACACGCCATCCTCCAACACCAAAACAAGTCCTCCTCCAACCCCGAGACAAGCCATCCTCCAACCTGAAGACAAGCCTCCTACAACCCCAAGATACGCGATCCTCCAACACCAAGACAAGCCCTCCTCCAACCCCAAGACAGGTCATCCTTCAACTCTAAGACACTCCATCCTCCAACCCCAAGACATGCCAGCCTCCAACCTCAGGACAAGCCATCCTCCAACCCCAAAACACGCCATCCTCCAACCCAAAGACACGCCATCCTCCAACACCAAGAAACGCCATCCTCCAACACCAAGATAAGCCCTCCTCCAACCCCAAGACACGCAATTCTGCAAAACCAAGACAAGCCCTCCTCCAACGCCAAGACACGCCATCCTCCAAGACACTCGATCCTTCAACCCGAAGACATGCCATCCTCCAACCTCAAGACACTCAATCCTCCAACCCCAAGACACGCCATCCTCCAACCTCGACACGCCCTCCTTCATCTCCAAGACAAGCCCTCCTCCAACCCCAAGACACGCCATCCTCCAACCTCAAGACACGCCCTCCTTCATCTCCAAGACAAGCCCTCCTCCAACCCCAAGACACGCCATCCTCCAACACCAAAACAAGTCCTCCTCGACCCCAAGACAAGCCATCCTCAAACCCCAAGGCAAGCCATCCTCCAACCTCAAGACATGCCCTCCTCCAACCCTAAGACACTCCATCCTCCAACCCCAAGACACGCCAACCTCCAACCTCAAGACATGCCCTCCTCCAACCCCAAGACAAGCCCTCCTCCAACCCTAAGACACTCCATCCTCCAACCCCAAGACACGCCAACCTCCAACCTCAAGACATGCCCTCCTCCAACCCCAAGACAAGCCCTCCTCCAACCCCAAGACACGCCATCCTCCAATCCCTAGACAAGCCCTCCTCCAACCCCTAGAGACACCATCCTCCAACCCCAAGACACACCATCCTCCAATACATAGACAAGCCCTCCTCCACCCCAAGACAAGCACTCCTCCAACGCCAAGATATGCCAACCAGATGACAGCTTTTGCAACTTAGAATTATTTTTCTGGCTTCCTATGTGTTGTGTGCGTATAAATGTAGTGTACATTTACAGTAGCGTGTATGATCATTTTTTTCATTCATCTCTGTGTGTGTTTGTGTGTGTGCGCGCGCCAACAGTGGGAGAGAATATGGGCCAATAATTAAATGGGAGCAACGTGCACAAGCAGCCAAGGAGTTTTGTAATATAAGCAGCTTGCCAGCTTGCCTTCGACAGCACAACGCCACACAATGCCACCGCCATCCGACTTCATTTCAAGGGTTTGCTGCTTGAGTCTTATTACTTAAGCAGGGGATGTGGCAATGCTGCATATTTACCTTGGCTGAACCCCCCTCCATAATTTCTCTTCCACCTCCATCTTCTCTGACTCTTATTTTATGGATCCATTTTAAACAATAAACACAATTTTACATCGTCTTCATATAGAGGAGTTAAACAATTTAACTTAATTGTCAATATACTGCTCTGGAGTCTGTGCATAACGACAGGTGGACTTGGAACCTCGTGTAAATGGGCAATTCAACTTAGAGATCAAACTTAAAGGAAAAATAAGTTGTGAATAGAAAATATAAAGTCCTTAGAAGAGGTCAGTATACTGTGGTTGGAGGTAGCAGACACGTGGTGTATACATAGTATATTAAGCAAACTAGGCAGTTGTAAGTCAATTGATAATATATGGTACATTTTAAAGATCATACCTCAATTCCTTCTAGAGCAGACACCGTTGTCCCTCTCTAGAGGAACATTGCTTTGGTTTGGAGCACATCTGTTATTTTCCTGGACAGGGAATTGAGGTTTGTCTGTGAAGTCATCTAGATTCCCTCATCGATTCTAACATGTTTCCCATCTCTTCACGCTTGCCTCTTTTTGGCTCTACCCACTGTGTTGGATTGGTTCCGACAACTGGTCCTGGTCAGCATTTAGCTGTCTAAGTTAGAAAGCTAGCTAACCGGCACCAAATTCCACTTCCCACATTTCTCGAAATGGGGTTGCGGTTAGTATTGGCAGCCCCACGACTACTAGTGTAAAATGGAGAAGCTTGTACCCGACACTAGGTTACAAGCGGGCATCAATAATGGGGAGTCAAAGAGACCGCAGTGACTACTCAAATGAACGTTTTGGGATGAAGGAATATTCTTTATAGCTCTCTTCTCATCAAAAGACCGTATTACAGCAGAGAGCACCAAATAGAGAAGGATAAGGCTAAACAAAGCAAAATAAATACTTGAAGTGGCTATTGACTGCTATTTGCAATTGATTAATGTTGCCATTAATGGACTGAATTTATTTTCCATCAACGCTAAAACCCAGCTAGGTAACAAGTTAACCACTTACTTCAGATTGGCTTGCGCCCTGTGACAGAATTCAAAAGTTGAGGAGGCCGAATTTGCCTCAGTCTCCCATCTCCTCAGCTGTTTTCGAGAGCGATCGAAGCAGATCGTCTCCGCGCTTTAACACCGAGTCCACACACAAACACAGCAATGTTGCACGCCAGCGTTCCCACAGGTATAGAGGTAGAAATAATATTCACTGTGCTACAGTCCACGGGGACCATGCTCCAGTTCGCTGGGTGGTCCGATCGGTATCTGGGGATCAACCGTCCATGGCTCTCCGGGCTTCCTGCTCATACTGTAGGTGTGTTCTCGGTGGAGCCGGAGGGGAGCGCCATCGAGTCCTTGGATGTCATGTTCGCCGCACGCCGCCAGAGCTCAGGAATCTAAGGCATAGCCACAACACCGGCTTCCCTCTTTGGTTGCCGGCTAATAGCATAATGTTGGACGACCCAGAGAGAGAGAGAGAGAGAGAGACGGAATGATGATGGAAGAATGTTAACACGCCACCATATTAACGGACTATTATGTCCAAAAACCTAACATGGGTCGCATTGAATGGAGAGCAGCAATTATTCCGGGCGGTGAAGGGGGAGGTGGGGGGGGCTATATTGGGTATTGAATTCCAACCCGACAGCAACTACAAATTCCGTCTGAACGCTGGGCTTTTTGTTTGCCCGGGCGGCGTTTATCATTCCGATATTGAATTTCAGAAACGGACAGCGGAGAGAGAGAGAGAGAGAGAGAGAGAGAGAGAGAGAGAGAGAGAGGGAGAGAGGGAGAGGAACAAGTGGTTGGAACGCCAGGAAGGATAGCTCACGCAGACAACAACGATGACGGTGGTGGCGGCGGCGGCGGCGGCGGCAAAAAAAGAAAAACGGCGAATGGAGAAAATGGAGGGGGGGGGGGGGAACAGAATGCTTCCTTGTGTCTTCTGGCGGTTTGAGCTTTTGTTTGAAATGAAAATTCAGAGTGTTTGAGGGATTACAGTGGATTGGCAGGCCCACGGGAGACGAGCAGTTATCCGTACACCAGTAATATGGAGTATGGTAATCGTTGGTGTGTGCGTGTGTGTGTGTGTGTGTGTGTGTGCGTCTGTGTGTGTGTGTGTTGTACATGTGTCTGTGTGTATGGGTGTTCTGTGTGACAGTTGCCTTGTCTGAGTAGCAAATTCAGATCATCCGTCTTAAAAAAAAAATGGAAAGGGGGGTCACGTCAAGCTCCCCCTCCCCCAGACACACACGCACACACACACAGACACACACACAGACACACACACACGCACACACACACCTCCTTCCTCACCACTTTACCTCCACTTCCGCCGCGGCCACCACACCGGGGGTCGGCGCCGTAAGTTCAACATAAGCCCCGAACACCTTGTCTCATCGGATTTTTTTTTTTTTTTCCGGTCTTTTTCTCAAGTAATTATTCTCCCATTTGTTATGCGCTCCTTCACCACCTCGCCGCTCCCTCCGCTGGTGGGGAGCTGAAGCCCCGCCGCCACACTCCAGCGGCCCTGAGAGGCGCTAACTTCAGGTCCATGTCCGAACGGCAGATTAATGTCACTATTTTGACTTGTACTTTATAGGCTGTTGAGTGTCGGGGGCCCAGAGTGCGTACACATGTGTCTGCGCATGTGTATGTGTGTGTGTGTGTGTGTGTGTGCGTGTGCGCGTGTGCGTGTGCGTGTGCGTGTGCGTGTGCGTGCTCAGAGGGGAACGGCAGGGCAGCCAATCCCTTTCCGTTGACTGCTGCCTCACCTGGTCCATTAAGGGGGTCAGTGGGAGGTAATGTTGTGGTTGAAACATACCTGTGGGGCTGACCTGGGAACCAACGCAAACACCGGCTTTGGAGACACACATGCGCACGCGGACACACACACACACACACACACACACACACACACACACACAGAGACACACACCCCTCTGGCATTCCTTAGCACTCAATCCCGGCTCCGACGAAATGACGCCCCCTCTTTCTGTCTCTGTCTGTTTGTCTGACGAGTTGTCTTTCTCTCTCTCTGTCTCTCTCTCTCTGTCTCTCTCTCTCTCCCTCTCTCTCTCTCTCTCTCTCTCTCTCTCTCTCTCACACTTACGGTCGTGTGTGTGTGTACTATATGTGTAGGGCCTGTTGAATCATACTTTCAAACGCAACTTTTGTTGCTCTTCGCCGTTGGGAGACTGTTCAAAGCTCTTCATTGTGAGTCTAATTGTCTCTCTCTCTCTCTCTCTCTCTCTCTCTCTCTCTCTCTGTCTCTCTCAATCATTTTTCTTGTCGTTCTCTCTCTAAAACACTCCCTAACCCCACACACACACACACGTGCGTGCACACACACAGGGAGACACACACACACACAGACACACACACACACACACACACACACACACACACACACCACACACACGCACACACACACACACACACACACATGCACACACACACACGCAGATGAGCCGGGAAAAAGGCAAGAGAACGAGAGGGCTCAGAAAAATATGATGTCCGCAGTGTCATAACAGAAGCAATTTCCCCGTCAGAATTAGTTCAACCACCGTGTCCTGTAATGCATTGTAATTTAATACTGTTTCCATTTCACTTCAAATTCATTTTCACACACCCGCACACACACACACACACACACACACACACACACACACGCGCACGCATGTACTTTCACTACCGTTGCACCCACCCACAAATGGGGTTTCTTTAAACACAGTGCAAATACCGCCCTCATCCTCACTCCCCCTAACTCGTACCCTTTCCGCTGTAAAGTAATACTAGAGCTACAGTTAACTGTCTGAATTGCCATCACCTCTTCCCCCAGACACACACAAACACACATGTACACACACAAACATGCACACACTCTATATTTGTATGCAAAACATTCCCCACCCCAAAACACAATGCTGTTGGGCTCCAATGCTGCGTGCCGTTTGCAAAACACCACACAGCA
>NC_137208.1:19774080-19781580 GCF_960531495.2 Zeus faber | reverse complement strand
GTGTGTGCACTCGCGCGTGTGTGAGTGCGTGCGAGTGTGTGTGTGTGTGTGTGTGTGTGTGTGTGTGTGTGTGCTTGCGTGCGTGTGTGTGTGTGTGTGTGTGTGCATGTTTTGGGTGGATTCCGGAGCACATAACCCAGGTGTGAGGGAAAGCTCTCATCAGCCAGCGGTCCCCCATTGCCGCCATCGCAGGTGACCCCTCTCCGCTCCCACCGCCACCTTGCTGCGCTCTCACCAATTTATTTTCCTTTCTTTATTCTCCACCTTCTTTTCTCCCCCCCCCCCCCCTGCTCTTTTCACACACTTAAATCGTGTCAATCCCTTTTAGTACTTTTGTCCCGGGAACACGGTGGTGGAATCTGAAAGACTTTGTTTGTTTTTAGATGTTTATATATATGTATAACATCAATCAGAAGGATAGAAGGGATTTGGCCCATGCAATTGTTCCACCGCTTCTCTGTCTCCCTCTAACCCTAACCCTAACCCTAAATATATAAATATTGGCACAAGTATTATAGGAATTATAGGAAGGAATATGTATTATAAAGTGTTAATAATGATGTAATATATATATTATAACTAATATAATATCTAATCAATTAAAATGTAAGGACTATGTGATGAAGGACTACAGTAGTAATGTATGTAAAGTATAAAAATGTGCAGGAAATATAAAAATATGTCGGAAAAAAATGAAAAGAAAACTGCATAATATGCAGTTTAAATGTTCATTGTTTTCATTCATATTTTCAAAATGCTGAGTTTAAGCTCATATGATGCTTTAAAAATGTGAATGTAAAAATCTTAAGGAAAGTGATTTGACACATTTACTTTTACTGAACCAATCTTTAGTGTGTTTCTACACGTACTGTATACTGCATAATCTCTGCGTTGCAATGACATTTCACTGCATATATGAGTGAAAGTATGTATATGTATGTGACAAATGAACCTCTTGAATCTTGAATCTTGAATCTATACACGGTACAGTTGATAAAAAAATTAATCGAGTCAGTCATAAAAATAGACTGTGATTCATCATAATCACGCGTTTAAAATACTAGTGTTAACTTGTATTTTGTGTGGTGTTGGAATAAAGAAATGCATGACATATTGGTTCCACGAATCAGAGTTTTTTGTTACTTTATTATTATTTATTTTAACACGTGTAACGTCGTTTTGAACTACTCTGTAGATGTGATGTCATTTTATTTTGGGGACTACCGACACGAATTACAGTTCTCCAAATTCCTGTGGAACGCAGCATGACTTCCTGCTGTCTTTTCGACCCGATACAAACTTGGAGCGCTTTCTAATCCACCAGAACCAGAGAGTGCCGGCAGCACCAGAACTGGTGGAATAGATAATGAGGGAAACCAGCGGTTTCCACCAAAAAGGTGCAAAATAGAAAGCGCAAATACAATCTAAAGAAATCATCCATCCATGTGGATACATGGTCAATGACGTCATGGCAACCCGGAGCTCGCAGCTTATGCCTTCTGATCATTTTTTAAGAAGATCTATGTGTGTTTGTGTGTGTGTGTGTGTGTGTGTGTAGTGCAGACAGACGAGTAGCATAAAAAACAATACTTACCAGTCAAAATATAAAATAAAATACAGAATATTCAGAACATACAAAATATATGTCTGTCATAAATTACAAAGAAAAAGCCTATGACAGTGGATAAGTGCCAGTAGGGATGAAAATATTGACTCTGTTTAAATATTAAAATATTTGGACATTTCTCAATAATAAAAAATATATATGTAAATAAATAAATAAATGTATAATAATAATAATAATAATAATAATAATAATAATAATAATAATAATAATAAATAAATATAGCAGCAAACAGTAATACACCAGGTCCAGGTTGGACGGTGTGACTTCTGTGAGGGCCTTTATTGCCAGAAAACATTCTGTCGTACAACATTTGAACTAACGTATGCTGTGGCATTTACTGGCGAAATTGATGTTGATCACTATGACTTCTCATGAGGTAATATCGCCAGGCCAATTGATTTAGCAATCCAGAGATAACTGTTAAATGATGATGCATGCTTATTAACAATTTCTAGTAATAAATTAGCAATTTTTAAGCAGGGATGGTGGTTTGCAGGTGTGGATTCACACACACGCAGCAGAGTTGGGGAGGAGCAGTATGACTCACCCAGCGGCCTCGGAGCTTCCTACAATTCTGTGATCCTGCACATCCCTTCAGTGAAAGTCAGCCCATATTCGTAATCACTGGACTAAAAGCAGATATTATTGACACCCAGCGACAGCACCCAAAAGAGTGAATATTGTGAAGCATCCAGTAGCAAAGAAACGCGCCAAAGACAACCGCTCCACCCCACAGAATTCAAAGGTAAACGTGATGCCGTAAGCTCCAATCTGTACCAGCAACTGTGTGAAACATGTGTGACCCAGTGAGGTGTTTGAGGCATCACTACGTCCTTTGTACAGTGAAGCAGTGCAGGGTGAACACACGGTGTGTGATGAAACGGTTGTACCAAGAAATAACTCTTTGGACAATGCGTTTCAGAGCCCTCAACAATTTCATGATTCATGCGTCAAAAGCACATGTTTAAGACACGCGGCTCATTTAGAACCGGATGCATCTGTCAATCGTTCAAATGTCGCCGATAGAACGAGCCATGGAACTCATTGGAATACATCTGATGTAATTATAGTCGATGGAGTTTTTTAATTCCTTCCCCTCTCAAAATGTAATGTTTGCCATTCAAATAATATTGTTCGAATACATAAAGCCATTGTTATGGGTGTCCCTTGTGAAACAAAAGCTATTACAAGTGACAGTAACTGCTTCTTTAGGGCACTGTCATTATGCGATCAGCGAAAATGAAAACAATCAAAGAAAAATGGGACTCGCTGTTAAACACACGAAAGAAAACTCAGGCACGTACATTAATAATGTCAGACGTGAGCACTCTTCCGTTGAAAGATATTTGCAAGTATCACAATTGAAATATGTCGGAAGTTGCACTGTTGAGGGGGAAATACAGGAAGCGGCGGATCTACTAGGTGTACAGTACGCATTTTCACACATAGTCGTCAAAAGTGCTGTACTGTGCAAGGGGCCCGCAGTTCACCTGAAACACGTCGATGAACGTCGTTCTGAAGTGGTCACATGCTGCGGTGCTCCAGCCTGGTCGCTCTGCTTGGACAGTTCATACACCGCTTGTATTTGGGGAGTCAGTGTCTTACATTCCCTTCTTGATAAAAAGCACAACACTGTAATCCTGTAGTTAGAAGGTGTTGGCGGCTGTAGGGGCGATTCCACCCGATGAAATTTAACGCTGGCCAAATGATTTTAACAAAAACGCACATAAAGAAAATGAGAACGTCAAGCCAGCGCCTCCGTGCGCCCTGCCACCTTGATCAGGTCCGGCAATACTGAATGACGCAATCCATAGTAGCCCAATAGTGTAGTCCTGTAGTCTGCAGTGATTTCACGTGAACAATCACGCAAAACGCGGTGACGATTGTCTGGGACCAATCACTAGTCTGCAGTGCTATCAAGTGACCGTTTCGGAAAGTTTTTTGATTAACTTCTCTCACAGATTTGGGTCAATCTCGGACAACGGCATGTCTGAACTGCCCCAAATACAGAGACCATTTCTTCGTAGATTGGGCGGTACCCGAACAAATAGAATAGGGCTCCAACCCCTTCAGGGCTAGACCCATAATAATAATAATAATAATAATAATAATAATAATAATAATAATAATAATAAAAATAATAATAATAATAACAATATAACGTGTATGGGCTTTGCCAATAACTGATGGGTTAGTCAAACTTATTAAAGTGTTATTACAATATTTTGCATCGGTTTTTTTTTGGGTTATTACACTTCAGTGTTTGCAATTTGGTATTGAATGTGATACAATTCCGCCAAGACCGTTGTTTAAAAGCGAGAAAGTATGAATTTCCATTCATCTGAATTTCACTTCATCCTGTCTTGCTCACGGGGGCTTCCCGGCAAAAGGCGCTCACTCGCACACTCGGCGGCCATTGAGATACGCGGCCTCGCCATTAGCATAGTGTAGTGCACACACACATAATCACGCAGTTACAGGTGGACAGGTGGATGCAATTTCACCAACCGACACCGGCGGATTTGACTGTGGTGGCTAACAACAAACAACAATACTACTAGTCAGTCTACACCACCCCCCCCCCACACACACACACACACACACTCAGAAACACACGCACACACGCACACACACACACACACACACACACACACACACACACACACACACACACACACACGTCCTTTCATAAATCTCTCTGTGGTGTCTTGCCTTTCAGATGGAAATATGTTTGTGTGTCATCCCACTGCACACCAAAAGGCTGTGTGAATGTGTGTGTGTGTGTGTGTGTGTGTGTGTGTGTGTGTGTGTGTGTGTGTGTGTGTGTGTGTGTGTGTGTGTGTGTGTGTGCGCGCGCGCGGCGGTGGGTGGGCCAGCCAGTGATTACTTCTTAAATACATATAGATGCGTCTCTTTGAATGGCGCAGCCATCGAGCGGGAGATTGGGTTAAATTAGATGCTAATCATTTCCGTTCTCCTGCCGGTGAACTGATAAGGGCCCGCCGGTGCCACCCAGAGGTACGCCGGGAAGAAAGAGGAGGAGAAATCTCTCTCTCTCTCTCTCTCTCTCTCTCTCTCTCTCTCTCTCTCTCTCTCTCTCTCTCTCTCTCCTGTGTTCTGGCTCTCTCCTCCTTTTCCCCTTTTTTATGCAAATGCTCCGACCCCCCTCCAAACATACACACATACACACACACACACACACACACAGAAATGCCGATCGCTCGCTCGCTCGCCCGCTCGCTGCATTTAATAACAAAGAGCAGGAGGGAGATAAGTTGTGCGGCTCAGACTAAAGGCAGCCTGGAAAACACATTTACTTTCTTTCTTTCTTTTACCTCTCTCTCTCTCTCTTGCTCTCTCTCTCTCGCTCCTCTCTCTCTCTCTCTCTCTCTCTCTCTCTCTCTCTCTCTCTCTCTCTCTTCTCTGTTATTGCCAACCCCCCGGTATAGGCGGAGGTGGAAATAGTCACAAGTTAAACCTGAACGGGGAAGGGGGAGGAGGGGGGAGATGGTAGCAAATTTTATATATATATATATATATATATATATATTCTCTGTATATATATTCTGTGTATATATATATATATATATATGACAAAAACATCACCAACTCCCCTCTTTCAGAAAGGCAGAAAAAGTCGTCTCATATGAAATCCCTCCCAACTTCTGAAAAGGACAGAGATGATTGTGTCCCACCCCCCACCCCCTCCATCATATTCAAAGTATAATCAGGGGCTTTTTTGGGGTGGGGGCGGGGGGTTGTTTGTGCCCGAGAAGACGACATATTTACGTATTGACGGGGACGCATACAGTATAATCTGACCACATTGAGTCGCGGCGTTCAAACTCAATATAAAGTCGTTATTTTGTTTCGGGGGTGGGGTGGGGGGGCTCTACCCAAAATCTGGGAGTGGTCCAGAGATAGGCATGTGGGGGGTTGGGGGGGGGATTATAACACATCATTACACCATTGAGATGAAGTGAAAAAGCATGTTCCCCCTGCGACACAATGGGACCCCCTTCAGTCGCAAATAATCCTGTGCGGGGGCCCGTGCTGGAGCGCTGTGCGGCGGCTCCTCTGCCGGCGCACAGCGCTTGAATAAGAAAAGAAATGGAAGAAAAAAACCATGAAAAAACACAAGTTATTGTCATGAAGTTGGACGGCCACTTTTCTCTCCCTGACTGGTTCTTACCGCTGCAAGGTGCGGAACGAGGATGCGCACAGGTCGGAAGAAGCGAGATAAATGGCTTTTGAGGACACACACAGACAGACAGACACACCGTTCTTTCTGTTAGTCTGTCTGTCTGTGTGGGTGTGTGTGTGCATGTGTGTGTGTGTGTGTGTGTGTTTGTGTGTGCGTGTGTGTGTGTGTGTCTGTGTGTGTAAGCGGTCTTTTGAGGCGACTGTTGCGACACACTTTAGGTTAGCGCAATAGGGTAGGTGGAGGCACAGTCAGGTGCAGGGCCAAACTCAACGTACCCGGTGCCCCCACACTGCTTCATGTCTTCCACTGTTTTTATGTGTGTGTGTGTGTGTGTGTGTGTGCGTGTGTGCGTGCGTGTGTGCGTGTGTGTTTGTGTGTAACTACTTAACTTTTATTGGTGTTGGTGACATTTTGCATTTGAATTCAACAAAACCTTTTGTGTGCACACATGTGCACATACACATGCACGTGAGTGTGTGTGTGTGTGTGTGTATCTTAAAAGTGTCTGTGTGTGTGTGTGTGTGTGTGTGTGTGTGTGTGTGTAGTACTATAACAGACGATATGGTGTTGGTGTCATGTTGGATGCTGGATTGTGTATTTTAGTTTGCCTGTGTGCATGCATGACGTGCGTCAGGCCTGCGCGCGCGTGCGTGTGTGTGTGTGTTTGCGTGTAACTACCAAACTTGCGTTGGTATTGGTGACATTTTGCATTAAAAGTCGACAAAACCTTTTATGTGCGCATGTGTGCACATGCACATGCACGTGTGTGTGTGCGTGTGTTTGTACTTGACTTTAATCTGTGTATTGCTCCTTTGTTAGTTTGCGTATGCATTTTATTGCATTAGTTTGTGTATCTTAAAACTGTCATGGTGTGTGTGTGTGTGTGTGTGTGTAGTACTGCAGCCAACGATATGGTGTTGGTGTCATTTTTGATGCTTGTGTGTATTTCATTCTGCATGTGCTTGTGCACTATGGGAAGGTGTGTATCTTTGCATGCATATCTTGTGTGTGTGTGTGTGTGTGTGTGTGTGTGTGTGTGTGTTTGTGTGTGTGTGTGTGTGTGTGTGTGTCATTTTGTGTGAGATGCATCTTTGCGCCTATTCTGCGCCTTTTCTCTCTCTCTCTCTCTCTGTTGACTCCGCATACATAGGTTTGACTGTTTCAGGTCAGAGGACGAGAAGAGATAAGACGATTTCTTTTCTCTCTCTCTCTCTCTCTCTCTCTCTCTCTCTCTCTCTCTCTCTCTCTCTCTCTCTCCATCCGATTAGCTTCCACCCCCCCTCCTCCCCAAGAAAAAAAACACACAACCCGGGTTCTCCCTCCGTCAGACGGAGTGACACGCTGTCGCCGTAAGCCTTTATTTACATTAGTGGTAATACTACAGGTGATCAAAACAAGGTGGCCGTCTGCCTCGATTTAGCCCCGCTGAACGGAGATGTGTTGTGACAAGCACAGTCCCACACACACACACACACACACACACACACACACACACACGCGCACACACGCACGCGCTATCCACATCTTGTCACAGATAGAGAGGGCTCCACGCGGCGCCTTATCTAACACGGTTATAATTTGCAGGCATTTGAATGTAATCTGCCGTGAGTCAGTTAGAGGGAATACATACATACCACTGTGGCTAATTATGGATAAATATGTATTTTTC
>NC_137208.1:19764080-19769080 GCF_960531495.2 Zeus faber | reverse complement strand
ATAACAATATCTTTTTATTTGAATTAGAATTGATTTTGATGTTTGTCGCTGTGAACTTCACGTGATTGCTCAGTCATTGACATTTAATGAGTTGCTGGCTTTTCCCCTTTCTTTTCCTCTCCTCCCGTCCCCTCCCTCCATCTCCACCACCCGATCTCTCTCTCTCTCTCTCTCTCTCTCTTCTCTTTTCCTCTCACCGTCCGACTTAAGCCTTGGCGGGAATCTTTGAAGTTAAAAACAAGCAACCTGGACATGATTGAATCCTATTTGGGAAAAGGCTCCAATCCAGGAGGCTTTAAAGACAGGCGCTGAAGAGAAAAGGCTCCAGCCTCTGTGCCGTTTTCTTTTTCTTTTTCTTTTTTTCTGGGTTTTTTTTTTGGTAATGTTCACAGCGTCCTGCCGCCTTTCATGTCCCTGCTATCTGGAATTAATTGCTTTTTTTTTTTTTTTTTTTTTTACGGCTTCCAAAGTCACGTGTACGCGTTCACGTTCTCTCGCCGGCCGTGAGCGAGCGGCGCGGCTGCGAGGGTGTTTGTTTACTCCTTTTTGGGGAATATTGCCACATTTGTTTACTGAAAATAATAGCGCCACAGTGTGAAGATATTAAGTCCCAGACACCCCAAATGCGTCCACTTGCCAGTGTAATGTAAGACATTTTATTTCACTTATTTATATATTTTCCACGACACGATGAGTACCTGTTATACTCGATTTACCGAATATATTTTGGGAATTGTTCTAAGTCTGTTGAACCTGGTTGTATAATATCAACATGTTTGCGTGTGAGATTCCATAAGCCGTCCTTTGACGACCCTACTCTTCCTGTATTAAAGCTCAGTTGCCAAATATTGTAAATCCTCTTTAGTTAGCAGGTTGTACATACAGTAGTAATAATTCATATTTATAATGTATAGCCTATATACCCATTACAATTATTCACAGTGTGCATAGTATCACATTTTGTATATTGTTTACCTTTATATTTACTATTTACTATCTTTATATTTACTTTAGTGTTTCTGATTTGTCCTTTTTTACAATTGAATTTGAATTAGAATTTTGTTTCATTTATACTTCACTTTTTTCCTTCTATTTTATTTAATTATTCGTTTTATTCTCTATTTTTAGACTTTGTTCACATTACTATTATTATTTTATTTTTACCTCACTTAAAAAAAAAAAAAATGGTCTGCAGGGTAACGCACCAAACCACACCACAACAAACTGCTTGTATTTGTTGTACCTGGCGGAATAAAGCTCAGATTCCGGTTGTTTTTGAAAAGAGATGTGGCCGGTGTGCGTTGGGAGCGATTGTTGATCGGTCACTTTCTCGAGAGTTGGAGGGTTTTGGTGTGTTGGGGTTGTTAGGGCCGGTGGGGCATCAAAAGACCGAGGGGCGACCCCCAAAGCCTTCGAGAGCAAACCTCAACCCAAACAGAGTCCTGGTGAGAAGCCAGAAAACCCCCCAGCTCCCTCGGACTGTTTTTTCTTTCTTTTCTTTTTTTTTTTTTTTTTTCTTCTCCCCTCCTTCCTCTTCTGGTCTTTTTTTTTTTTTTTTTTTTGTATAAAATGTCGGCTAATGTGGTGCGGGGCTGGCGCCAGCCGTGCGCGCGTCCGTGCTGTCCGTACCCGTCGGTAATGTGTTTATATAACATCCTTCGCATTCCACGCTAAGAGCCCTTCCACTCTGCCGAGTTCGTTCAAGCAGGACACACACACACACACACACACACACACACACACACACACACACACACACACACACACACACACACACACACACACACGGAGTAAAACTAAGCACATGTACGCTGTCACACACACTCCGCGCTCCTATTCTCCAATATCCGTCCCGACGTTAGAGAGCACCCCCCCCCTCAACCACACACACACACACACACACACACACACACACACTTTTTCTTTCCTCTTTCCCATTTTTCCTTCCCTCTCTCTCTCTGTCCTCCTCTCTGACCCATAGCTCTCACCTGGGTGCACCAGTCCCCGCAAAAGCAGGCGAAATTTACAAAAAAGCGGGAACCTCCGTCAAAGTCTGGGGGAGCGAGCGGGTAAGGGAAGGTGGTAATCCCCCTTTCCAACAACAACCAAAAAAAAACAAAAAAAAAACTTTAACTGAAAAATGTTTATTTTTCAAATGCCATATAAATAGTTTTCAATAACCCGTCGTGTTGCTGTTTGTTGTTGTTGTTCTTTTCACGTCGTGTCTGCTCCCCACTTCGCTAATTCCCCACTGAGGTGTCGTTCCGATAATAAATGAAACGGGGAAAGAAGAAGAAGAAAAAGGTTGACAATGGCGGACGTCAGCGAGTGACTGAGTGAGTGAGTGAGCGGGCGTGAGGTGTGTGTGTGTGTGTGTGTGTGTGTGTGTTTTGGGTGAATTGAAGTCAGAAGGCAAAGTACCCCCCCCCCCCCCCGTTACCGCCGCCAGCCATTGTGAGTGTTGACACCCCTAATCCGCCCCGGAGAAGCCGGCGCAGGTGTCGTGGCAAGCGTTCCGGGGGCTTCTTCTCTTTCTTTTCTTTTCTTTTCTTTTCGTTCCTTTTCTTTTCTTTTTATAATTTTGGAGCCGCCGCTCGCGCGCCGGTGTACTCTACACGACGGGCGGATCAGCCCGCCGTCACCTGTCGGCGGCGGGCGGCGGCGCGGCTCGCTGCACCTTTTATTTGTTAATTTATTTATTTCAACGGTGCACAGATCCCCCCCCCTCGCAGCGCCTTTGTGCCCGAACCCCTTCTCCCTCTCGTTCTTCTCATTCTTCTCCCCCTTTCTTCATCGTCTACTTTGTCATTATGCCCCGGCGTCATAATGAGGGCTGATTAAATCCCGGGCTTCGAATGCCGGGTGTCAGTTGAGCTAAAGGGGAAGGGGATGGTGGTGGTGGTGGTAGTGGTGCGGAGGGGGGCGCACAGGTAAGCCCCCCTCTTTTGAGCGGTGGCGGGTGGAAGTAAAGTAGTTCTGATGTGGCTTTTTTTATCGTGCCGCCGAGATGTCAACCACAGAGAGAGCGAGAGAGAGAGAGAGAGAGAGAGAGGGAGAGAGAGAGGCACACGTATCGGTTTATTCTATTATTCCCGGTGTATCTCATTGTCACCCTGACACGTCGAGAATGCGTGTCAGCCGCCGGTTTTGAGCTTTCACTTTTTTTGTTGTGTCGTCACGGCGAAAGCTTACAAAACGTGTTTACCTTCGCCGCTGAATACCTGCATGTCTGAGATGAAGCTTATTAAATTTGATGAGTTAAAAAAAAAAAGAGACAGAGAGGGAGAGAGAGAGAGAGAGAGAAAGAAAAAAAAAGTATCTTTAACGCTTTATCTCGCCTTTGTGCCGTCCCCGTCGGTATCTAAGCGGAGCCAGACGCTCTTCCTCAGGACGCCGGCAGCGTGGAGAAAAGATAAACAGGCCTGTGTTATTTCCCCGCTCCTCTTTTTGTTACCCCGTTTACTCTCCCGCTGTATGATATGCAGTCATGCGCCCGTCGACTTTGATAATTGTGCAGTCAGTCAGTCAGTTAGTCAGTCAGTCAGTCGGTGGCTCGGTCGCTCGGTCGGTCTCAAATGTGTAAAAGGTTTGCCGTATCTTGTCGGCGATGGGACGCTCGCCGATGATCGTTTGGGGATTTTTTAAAGGGCCGGGGTGACGCACAGACGAGGGTCTGATCCGACGGTGAGCGCCCACCGTAAAAAATATGGATTCAAAGGAGGGAGCCGGGGGAAAGTAAACAAGCGCACCTTTATCCCCGTTGAAATGGACTGGCGGCGAACGCACCCCCTGTCTTCCATTTTGCGGCGCCGCATTAGACGTCGCGGCTATAAACATTTTTTTCTTCCGAGTTTTCAAATGAAAGGGGTGTTTCGAAAGAAGCGACTGAGACAATTTAGACGTTCTTTGTATACCAGCTGAATCACCGGCTCTCTAAATCGCCCGGCTTTACTTTCACCGAGGGCGCGACCTGCGGCGTAATTGTGCAAGATGTACAAGATGGTGAAATCGCCCCGCCACCCGATGATTGGAAACAACTATCCAAGACCCGACGGACAAACTTTCCCCATTCCCCAGAAAACCAAAATCAGAGACTTGACGGTGGCGGTCCCACATGGGGAACGGTTGCCAAAAATAACCCCGAGAATAATCCGTCCATTTTATTTTACTGCCTGTCCCTGTTCATGGTCGCGGCTGGCTTGAGCCTGTCCCGGCTCACAACGAGTTTAAGGGGAAGGAAGGCACACTGAAAGGGTCCATCACACGGCCACACACCAGTCAGGCCCGAGGGTGATTTAGGGGTCTCCAATCGGCCCTCACCTGCATGCCTTCGGAGGTGAGAGGAATCCACGGCGCCCGCTGTCAGAGACTTGCACCGGAGGCGAAGCCAGCATTGAAACCCAGGATATGCACGGGATGCTTAGCGATGTGCCAAGAGTGTGTGCCATCCCCAGAACGCTCAGCGGCATGACGGCGGCGGTCCCCCATGTAACGGTTGCCCTAAAAAAAAAAACGAGAATAATCCGACCATTTTCTTTTACCGCCTATTCATGTTCATGGTTGCGGTCGGCTAAAGCCTGTCCCAGCTCACCACCAGCTAGGGGGAAGGGGGACACACTGAAAAGAGATTCCGGTCCATCACAGGGTCACACACCAACACCCATGCTCCATTCAGGCCGAAGGGTAATTTAGGTGATCCAATTGGCCCTCACCTGCATGTCTTTGGGGGTGAGAGGAAAGCACATCGGCCCCTGACAGAGCCTTAGACAAGAGGACAAGCCAGGATTGAAGAGAGGCACCGGATATATGGACGTGTGGTGTCAAGAAGTCAAGAAGAACACCGCGAGGGGAACGCCGTGGTCACAATACCAACGTTAATCCCAACGATGACCAAGTTTAGCACAATTAAAACCGTTAAAAAAATCATGTGAAACGACTTGTAGTACTTCTGTTACTACCTGGAGTTTGGAAATAATCAACATTTAGGTGGTTCCCTTCAG
>NC_137208.1:19756580-19759080 GCF_960531495.2 Zeus faber | reverse complement strand
TATAATATAGTATGATATAATATAATATATACAAATATATACATGAAAAAAATGCTCAACCAAAAAAGAACAAGTAATAAACTCAAGAATGTACAGTGAATTGTAGGTATAAAAGCTAGGCTATATAAGTTTATAGCCTCTAACTCAAGCATTATTATTTCAAGTATAGCAAAAAGCAATTTGGCATTAAAAAACAATCTATTTTGTTAAGGAAACCACTAGAAAAATCAACACACCACATCAGAACTTATGGAAATGACTGGGTATCATTTCTAAAATTGGGACCCACACACCCATACAGTAGGCCTTGTGGGATTGCTTTTATTATGGCAAGATATAAACGAAAGTGAATCACCAATTAGATTGATCACTATTTGTTTGTGACCTAGAACCCAGGACCCAAGAAAAGAAGGCAGAATTATCTGTTTACCATTGATTGATGTTTTCATATGCTGATCTTGTCTATGGCTTCACCTTGCAAACGGCGGCATTCCACCTCTGGGCCTGCACTACACTGCACTGCACTGCACTGCTCATGCAAGGGCCCCACGATGCACTGTTCCCGTTAAACTCGTTCCGTGGTTACACCCCATGTTTTTAAAACCCCCATGATTCTCCAGGACTCTCCAGGACCTCTGTGCACGCCACACAGCCTGCCGGATAGCGAGGCCCGTACCCTGAGAATGAAACTCAAACGACGCCCAGCGCAAGGAACACGGGGTGAACAAAGCCGGTGTCTTACTTGAAGGACTTTAGGCGGTGCACAAAAAAAAATGTTTATTCATTGACTCGAGAGAATGCGGCGAGGATGAGCGAGCGAGAGAGAGAGAGAGAGCGAGAGGGAGGGAGGGAAGCGGGAGAACGAGGCAGCCTGACGTGAGCTGGGACTCAAACAGCAGCGCGAGCGTACGCGGAACGAATGTGCGATGGCGGCCGCCTTGCGCCGCTCGCATCTCCACTTTGTTCCTAAACGACTTCTAAACGCCCCCCCCCCTCCCCGGCGCCATCTTGCAGCATTGTGACTTCATTTTCCTGAAAATTTAGATCGCGATTAAACAACTAATACAATTGGGGCCGGGGTCAAGGTAAATAACCACTGGGAAACGACGACGGAGAGTGCCGGGGCAGAAAGGGGTGGTAACTGAGTTTTTTTGGGGAGGTGTGGGGGTTGGTGGAGGTGTGGTGTAGGGGTGGGTGGGGGGGTGGGTGTCATGGAACGTAGCCGGCTCGGGGAGCTCGAGTCAGAGAAAATAAACAGATGGGAGCTTTGCGGATATTCTATCTGAAGCTTAGTCCCCATCGAGTATAAATATGGCGGGCGGGTAAAGCCGTGTAAATAGGCCTGTGTTTACCTGTCTGCGCCCCCCACCCCCGCCCCCCCTGCAAATTAATCACCCGCGCCGCCGCAAGCCGCCAAGGGTGGGGAGGGAGGAGGTTTAGTCCGGGGGGGGAGGGGGGGGGTTAGGAGTGTAAACACCACTAAAAGCTACTGGTTGGCACCATTTTGTTTTGGTTAGGATACAGAGTGAGTGATTAGCCTCCTCTGCCGCGATGAAAGGGGTGGCAGGAGTGATGGAGGACAAGTGTGTGCGTGTGTGTGTGTGTGTGTTTGTGTGTGTGTGTGTGTGTGTGTGTGTGTGTGTGTGTGTGTGTGTGTGTGCGTGCGTGCGTGTGTGCGTGTGTGTGTGTGTGTGTGTGTCCGTTGAGCCAGGCCTACTTGGCAGAGAGAATCAGAGCCAGAGATAAAATGTTCACCGCAAGGCCACAGGGGTCACATGGAGACACACACACACACTCACGTCGTCGTTGCTGGATTTGCATTATGTGATTTCCTTTCTTATGTGACTATTTTTTTGTATTATTTCATTATTTTTTCTGTTCGCTTCAATCATTAGAATTTGGGGGGTGGGGGGGGGGGATAAGGAGGGCTTTTTGGGGGCTACAATTTTTTTTTCTTAAAGCATAGCTTCTGTTTTTTTTTTTTTTTTTTCTGGATTAAACGTACCGCGCCATGGTGGGATCCCACTCCAAAGGAGGCTTATTATCGGAGCATTTCTCACACCTGGGACGATTAATGTATTTCTCTTTTATCCCCCCCGACCCCCCGTTCTTACCTCATTTATCAAGGGGTGGGAGGTATTTTAATTTAATATATGCTCGCCATTTAATCGTAAGCCCTGCGTTCGGTGGCGACGACGAGATATTAAACGCAGAAAGTCCCTATTCCTCAGGTCTGCTTCACGCTCCAACTTCACGGGAGTGGATGAGGTGAGGAGCGAGGGGAGATAACCCCACCTAGACCCACACACACGCTCACAGTAGGCATACACACACAGTAGGCATAGACACACCGGAGGCATACACACACAGTAGGCATACACACAAAGGAGGCATACACACACAGGAAGCATACACACACAGTAGGCATACACACACAGTAGGCATACACACACACTAGGTAAACACACACAGGAGGCATACACACACAGGAGGCATACAC
>NC_137208.1:19717254-19748880 GCF_960531495.2 Zeus faber | reverse complement strand
ACACACCCCCACCACCCACACCCCCACACCCACCCAAAAAGACACCAAAGTTACCTCGGTTTCATCGAACTTTCTTTTAGTGAGGTTGTGCAATTACGGCTCTAAGTGAATTTGCACTCAAAAAGATAAGACGCCGTATCACCGCCACACACACACACACACACACGCGTGCGCGCACACACACACACACACACACACACACACACACACACTGCGGACGGCATGTTTTTTAGGGTTTCCGCTTCTCGAGGTGCGTCTCCACTTTTTTTTGTGTGAACAACTAAAGACCATGAATGAGATAAGGACACGCCGCCCCCCGCCGCCCCCCGACGCCCCCCGCCGCCCCCCCCCGCACGACAACCTGCTGGATGCGGCGTGTCTGCATCCACTCGGACTGGTGGACGCGTAACAAGCTGCGTAACAAGCTGCGCAGCCGCGGCGATGGCGATGTTTATCAGCCCTCGCTACTTCCCCTCCCTCTCTCTCTCTCTCTCTCTCTCTCTCTCTCTCTCTCTCTCTCTCTCTCCGATGAGGCCGATGAGCGACGCAGATAGCACTTTTTGTACGGCGCCAGCGATAAGGATTCACTACCCGCCCGCGTCGCACCGGAAAGGTAAAAAATAAAACATTTTAAAAATCAAGGCGGCCATCTTATCGCGACATCTGACACTTAATGCAACTCAATTTTTAAGTAATATGCATCGTCCATCGTCCCCCGTCCCCCGCCGCCCCAATGGATTCTGGGCCTTTCCATTTTATTGATTCATTTTGTATACCGTGTTCTGCAAAGGATATTGCGAGGGTCTGCCCCCGCCCTGTCACCGAGGGAGATCGTGTGATATTCTTGGCGTCATTTGTGGCTTCTGCGGCCATTTCGTCTCCCATTTGCTGCGCCAACTCATCGTTTTCGTGGCGTCTTTTCACATGTGGGTCACCGACCTCGAGCTAATGATCCCATCTCTCCTTCCTGTGCTTAGCATCCCCCCGCCGTCGTCGTTTCCTTTGGTTTTTCGCTTTGAATTCGAGGCAAAAAAAACAAAAACAAATGAAAGTCCACGACATGTCGAAATTCATCCGCAAAAATAAATGTTCACTTCGACGACGAGGACCCCACTAAAGTTCACCTGGAGATGACCAAACTTCCCCCCGCAAGAAAAAAAAAAAAAAAAAAACACGTCACGGTTATCGCAATCTTTCCGAAACCAAACTCCCTTTTTTTCCAGCCCAGATCACTCAGGCCTTACTTCTTCCATATACATATTGATATTTTTTTCTTCACAAAACAATAAACAACGTATGAATTCATCATCACGGCGACTTTGAATAAATGCGGTTGTCAGCGGTGGCGGCGGGGTGGGGGCGGGGGGTGGGGGCTAGCTGGATTTATTAAAAACTGTCCCCGTCCCTTCGCTCTCGCCGCAAATACATTCATCTTGGTGACGAGGGGGAATATGAGTGAGATCCCAATCGCGGCGCGGGGGCCCCCGTAACGGAGCCAGTGCGCATGCAGGTGTTTTTTTGTGGTCCCTTGTTCCTTTCGGGCGACTCTCTCTCTCTCTCTCTCTCTCTCTCTCTCTCTCTCTCCGACAACGATGACGACGACGACGACAATCAGGTGAGGCCTTCAGGAATAAGTAATGGTGCGGCTCCCAGATATTCCCGCAGCCTTTTCATATCTGAAAACAAACGCGGGTTATAAATCATATTGCCGCATTTCTTCTTTTTTTGTCTTCCTGCCTTCCTCCCTCCTTCAGATTGGCGCATTTTTAAAATGTTCGATTTTTTTCTTCTTTCTTTCTTTTTTCTTTTCGTCTTCCTCCCCTTCCCTCATTTTAATGTTCCCCCGCGTTGACCTCCGTCGGATGATTGGTGGATGCGGTGCGGGGGGAGATTATGACGTTATTAAAATGGAAACAACCTCGGAGTGCCTGCGTCGCAAATGATGTTCGCGGATAAACCAGAGACATTTTTCAAGGCGAGGCATCGGGGCGAGGGTGGGGGGTGTTTCTGACATTGAAAAGAAGGGTTAGGGAATTCATTTGGAAATCGAATAATTCATTTTCATTGACGGGTTTCGCCGTCGGCCACTAACTTTTAGTGGCTTCCTCCGTGCAACGCCGCTAATCGCGTAAGCTTGATCCGCATTTTATTTGGGTTTTTTCCTGCATGGTAAACTGATGCGCGGCCCGACGGAAACCACGCAAAAAAGCAAAAGCGCACACCCGGACGTCGCCTCCCTCCCATCCCAGGACTCGAACGGTTGGATAAACAAGCTCTCTTTTCCGAATTGTGTTTGGAGAGGGGTCGCACGTCCGCCTCTGCCGCCGGGGCGGCCGGGGCCCAAGGCTGGGGCCGAGAGAGTCCACTTTGTGGAACACACCGGGCGGATATGAAGAGCAGATGTCCTGTCTACTGCCATCCAGCTCCAGACTTGCGCTCTCTCACACTCACACGCACACACAGACACACACACAGACACACACACACACACACACACACACACACACACACACACACACACACACACACCCTCTGGAAGTGACTGTAGTTGGGAAGTGGAGCCCCTAATGCCTGTGGAGTTTCTCTTCCTACTTTCTATTTTTGGGTACGGCTGAAGGTTTGAAGGGAGAATTGTATTTGTTGCAGGCCCCCGTTTGCCGCAGCAAGGACGGAATAAAAAAAAAAAAAAAAAAAAAAGGAAAGCAAAGAAAGACGGGGGACACGGCGCTCACCGAGGCCCTAGAGGTCCCTTTGGGTAGTGCGGTTGTTTATGGGGGGGGGGGGGGGTTTGGTTCGGCTGCTGAGGTCGGCGGCCTGTTACGCATTCACTCACTTAGAGTTTGGGAGTAACGTTACAGTTCAGGTCAGTTCCGTTTTCCAAGTCTTTCACCAGATTAGTTTGGACGCCGGCGATGCCATTTCCTGAGGAAAAAGTTGAGTTTGAGGGTTGAAGCGTTTTTTTTTTTTTTTCCTTTTTTCCACCCCCATTTTGGAGTCCTAGCCGACTTTCTTCCTGAATTTACGGAATCGAAACTAAATTATCCTCCAACCCGCAAGTTAAGGATCTCTTAAACTTTGTAATTACCGAAGCCTGAGTGGTGTTTTTTTTTTTCTTATTAGGCTTAATTAGAGCGCCTTTTCTGTCCGCCGCGCTCCCTTTGTTTCACTCGGCTGTCACCGGTCCCGAGACACCGGCGCGCCTTCCAGCGCTCGCATCCGTCCGCGCCTCCATCCCTTCCTCCCTCTGCTCATTTAAACTTCTTCTCCTTCTTCTCCTTCCTCTTCTTCTTCCTCTTCTTCATTTTTGTCCTTTCTCTCGCTAGAATAATGCTGATTTTTATCTGGATCATAATTGCGGTATAATTATGGGAGGTAATTCTCCCACAGTGCGCCAAGTCGGCAGGTCTGCCGGCGTGAGCGTGAGCTGCATATCTGGATGGATGGAGGCTAACCCCCGCCCGCCCCCCCCCCCCCCCCCTCTGATTGTAGATGAGAAAGAGAGTGATGGGGGTGGTGGGGTATGAGGGTAGTGTTGGATCGCTGGGGGAAGGTGGGGTTTATTGGTGCTGCACACCGTGCACGACCTTTTCAAGCGGTGGCAAAATGTTCCCGGTTGTTGGTGTGTCCTTCTTACCGTTTGCAGAAAAAGTTTCCCACTACAGTCGTTCAGTTAATAATATTAATAATAATATGTAATAATAATATTAATAATAATAAAGATGACGAGAGATAGTAAGTTGATATATTACAATTGCTCTATTATTACTTTATTACAGTTATTACTGAACGACTTTCCTTGTCCTCCCAGTGTAGCCACCTTCCCATCTCAGACCTCCCTCTCCCTCTCCCTTGCTGCGGGGGCCATCCGGGGCAGAGGAGAGCCGGTAAGCGTCGCCCCGACGACGGATCCACCGCCTTGTGCGCGCGGCATAGATAACGTTATTTTGTTTGATTTCCTTTCGGGGTTTTTTTTTTGTTGTTTTTTTTTTTTATCATCATGAGTCACACAGAAAGTTTCATACAGACACACTTATGTTCCTCTGCATTCTCTGAAGCTAAAATTCTTAGAGAGCCTTTGAATGACTGAAATGTTTTTCTTTTTCTTGGTCGCCATTTAAGTCGGGGACGACACAAAGAGGAAAACGAGAAAACCTGATTCATTTAGGAACATCAGTGCGACGCGAGCAAAGCGGCCGTGTCCTCTCGCTATGACTGAGAGCTCCGCACAGAGCGAGCGCGGGTCGTGAGTGACAGAGGTTTGTGGAAAATAAATAACAGAAAAGGGAGAAAGCGAGAGTGTTGTGTGTGTGTGTGTGTGTGTGTGTGTGTGTGTGTGTGGGTGTGTGTGTGTGTGTGTGTGGCGGTGTGAAAGGTGTGCCACCCGCCCCCGTATCTGTTTTTCTAGTTTTGTTCTAAGAACTACGTTCTGATCCCCCCCCCAAAAAAAAAAACTCTGCCTTTTGCCCCCGCCAACCATCAGCCACGTTGAGCGTACTTACTGTATCTGGGTATGGTGTTGGCGGTGAGAGTCACCACCATCATTCACTTCTTCTGTTCTCAAGGTTGTATAAATCAGATTGCGCGTTACAAACTTGTCACGTTCGGTCATTTACGCCTGTGGCTTCAAACCCACTTGTTGAGGGACCCGAAAATTGAACATTAAATTCGAAGGAAACAACACGTGCGTTCTTTACTTGCATATAAAGAACAGTTTCGAAGGGCAGCGTGTCCCGCCACGAGAAAGCGGCAACGGTTCAAAATGGACGCCAGTCTCATCGAACATGGAGACACCTTCTCCTACAATTTGATGAACGCATGGATATGAAAGGTGAACTGAACGGTTGAGGTGCTAATGTATACATCGCTGTTACGTGCGCGCATGCCGTGTTTCCTCTCGCTGAAGTGCGGCTACACAGACCAGGTGCCGGCGGGGAGGGAGCAGGAAATCCCCGGTGACCTACTTTTAGAGAGAAAGTTCTGAAGTACGAACGCGGGACCTGAAGAAATCATTAGCGAGAAAATACTGCAGCACCATCACTTCTAAATCCCCTCTCAAGCGCGGCGTTCGGCGGCGTCCCGCAGCAGCCACGCGATGGGAGGGAGTCCGAGCACACGCTGCTCCCTTCAAAACACCCACGAGAGGGGCGAGCCCCTGAAGATTGATTGCTCTTCTGTGTCTAATGTTAATTCCATAATGCAGCAGAAGTCAAGCGACGGTTTCCAAATACTGCCGGCCCGTTTTTGGGTGAAGTAAATATGCAGGAGTAGTCTTGCATGTCGCTGTTTATAGCACAGGGCGTTCATCCTTTGCTGGACGGGCGGCTTAAAAAAAAAAAGACTTTTTGGGCAAAAATTAAGAGTACACCTTTCCCAGGCGCTGCTACATAACAGCCTGCTCTCAAAAGCTGTATCTGTAAACACTGTTTTGCGCCAAGCAAATCAATAAAAATAACAATATGAGCAATACAAATAATTAAGGCGATTAATGATGTCAACTTACACTTCTTAAAGTTACACTTTGACTTTTTTTAGTTTCATTAATCCTAGGGGGAGATCGAGGTCCTTTATAACCTTAAAAAAAAGTATCATGAACGGGGACATATGCTGTTGCTATATATATAATATAAATATATATATATATGATTTATTTTTTCTAAAATTAATATTTTACAAAAAATATACTTTTAAAAGATAGTAGAAAACATGTAGAACAGGAACACGGTCGTCGTCTGTGATTGAAATATTGACCCATGCACGAAGAAAACAATATATAATGGCTATTAAATCTATTTGAAAAGATTTCCTATAAATACATACATATAATACAATTATTGAATTAGCACATAATAGTCAGAAACATTTTATTTAAATTATATTTAACACTTAAATACATTATACAACTTAGTTGGTACGATATTTATTATTATATCTATTTTATATCTCAAATAAATATATATATTCATGAAATAATGATATGAACGATTCACCACCAAGACAATATATTTCAAAACAATGACATTATTTTTATCTAGCTGTCATTATATTCATGTACATATGGATAACATTGAACTCCACTTCAGAACAGTGGACAGTTTGCAGGTCTGACTTAAAGAATATTTACAAAATGTGTCAATTGCCCAAAATGACTACCAAAAAGAAAGATTTCCACTTTGCAAACCCTCCTTCTCAAAATCTTTGTCCTAATCATCCCCATCGGCAGCCGCTGACAACTTAAGCGCGTTATCTGCAGGACTTAAACGCTCTCCCCTTTCCCCCCCCGCGCCTCTATCTGATTTTCCCACCGACCTGTGAGGATTAAGCACTGCAACCAAAATCAACTGAATAAAACCCCAAAAAACAAACACCCAGCGGGCAGGTTTTGTTGCCGCTCCTCGCATGCTTTTTTCAGGTATTTGGTGCCACGGGAAGTGGCTACTGTGCGCCGCGGGCCTCAGCGGCGTCGCCGAGCGGCACCAACCGTCGCCTCCACCGCCGGTGGGGGCTTTGAAGCCTCCGCAGCCTTCCCCGTACGTGGGCGTCCGCTTGATCTGCGTCCTCTGTCTGGCTGCCTCCAACCTCCAGAAGACGCAGCTCGCACGACCGTTGACTCGTTCTCTCTCTCTCTCTCTCTCTCTCTCTCTCTCTCTCTCGTTCTCTCTCTCTCTGACACACATACACACTCACAAACACTGTACCTGTACTTCCCAGGCAGAAACTGAAGTCCACCCTCCACCCCTCCACCCTCCACAGATGGGTATCGGACATTTCGCCAGTCAAGCATTTCGTCTGACCCTGGTCGGTGAATGCCCCCCGCCTCCCACCTCACCCTCCCCTCCTTCTTATCTGCCTTGGTTGCGGGGATGCTCGTCGGCCCCGGGGCCCTCCTTTGTGTCGGACGGCCAGAAAGAGCCGGAGAAACTTGAGAAACTCGGCGCGTTAGACTTCCACGCTGGTCTCGTTTCTCCCTCCGACGCTCTTTCCTTGGTTTTCTCCTCCTATATTGAATGGGCCGTAAAATAAAAATTCCACTCCTCTTAAAGTGACTGAATAACAATAAAATAAATTAAAAAAAACAACAACCCACAAATACACACCAAGTTTAACTATCGCTGACTGTATTTCCTATACTTTTTAGTATTTTAGATTACTATTACTGTACTATCTCTCAAAAGAAAGGCTTCTTGCTTATTTATAACACACACATGCACACACACACACACACACACACACACACACACACACACACACACACACACACACACACACACACACACTAAAAAAACTATCTGAAATAGGGGGAAATATTAAGCCTCTTATTATGCTCATTCATTTTCTTTTATGATCAAATAATATTTATGGAGAAGATTTCAATTTTAAATCATTTCTTTGAAAGGAGATTACTTCTGTACCTGTGAAATTTTTAAAAGCCCCCCCCCCCCCCCCCGATCCTTCACTTAGATGTACTGTTTTTAAATACCGAACACCATTCAGTAATTACCCTGCGGGAGTATTTCGGCAGGCGTGCTGGAAGAATGTTTTTTTTTTTTTTTTTTGTAAATCAGGGTAGGTGGCTCCTAGCGGCTCTCGGGCCACTGATTGAAACAGACAGAAGACACATGGGAGAGAAAACTGGGAGGGGAGAGGGAGAGAGAGAGAGAGAGAGAGAGAGAGAGAGAGAGAGAGAGACGGCTTGCTAAGTGGGGAGAAAAAGAAAGGTCTACTTGGGGGTTGGCTACCCTGTTTGTGGGGTTTTTGAGTTTTGGGGTTTGACAAAACCGTCACTGTGAGTTGGAATATCTCAAAGTATTTCAGATTTTGTGCGTATGTAAATATAAACTGTGTGTACGTGTGTGTGTGTGTGTATGTGTGTCTGTGTGTGTGTGTGTGTGTGTGTGTGTGTGTGTGTGTGTGTGTGTGCGTGTGTGCATAATGTGTTTTTTTCAGCCCAGTGTGTGCAGGGTGATATGCCTCTCTGGTTCCTGGCTCCATGCTACGGCGCTCTCCGGCAGAGTCGGAACCGCATTCCTCAACCCCGGGCATAATGAACGGTGAAAACCTCTTGTCATCGCAGGGGGAAGCTCTTTAGGTACCAATTCACCCCGATGAATAAAACCCTAATTAATCCACTTAATCTGCCCGCACCAGATTACAACCATCCCCCCCCCCCCCCCACCCACCCCCACACACACACACACACACACACACACACACACACACACACACACACACATTTTTTTCCATATCCAGAACAAAAAGTGGGCCATAAAAATACATATACATACATGTATATATATATATATATATATATATATATATATATATATATATATACGTATACATAAAAAGTATACAGTGCTGTGAAAAAGTATTTTCCCCTTCCAGATGACCTCTATTTTTATATATTTGTGACATTTAATGGTTTCAGATCTTTAGCCTAAATATAATGCAAGACAAAAAGGAACCTGAGAAAACACAAAACATATTTTCTTCTTGCGATGTTTTGATCAGTCTTTCACGTCGCTTTGGAGGAATTTCAGTCCGCTCTCCTCGGCAAAACCACTTTAACACATTGGTGGGTTTTTGATATATACAGAATATACATTTTCTCTGTGTATATTAATATATAGAGAGGGTTGGTGGGGGGGGGGATTTCTCCATCCCAACCGGTTTAGTAAGGGCTCGTTCTCCATTATTATTATTTATCTTTTTAGAATGTTTTATTTTGCGGGTTTCACAGCTTGAGCTACAGTGTGGAGAGCACGTTGTAAAATAAAAAAATAAAATAAAATAAAATACAGCCGGCATGAAAGGGGCAAGAGAGCAACAGTAATCACACTTGTCTCCGAGGACCTTGCTGAGGCGTCGTGCTGCCCTCCATCGTACGTCCACGGCCATTTTTCACAGCGGCTGTAAATATGACAAGCCAGCCCCCCGGGTGAGGGGAGAGCTCTGGATTTAGATGTAACTGCAAGCTGCTTCTCTTTATTGGAAAAAAGGGGGTTATTGTAAATGAGTTTGCCGTGGGGTGGCGTGCACACACACACTCACACACACACACACACACACACAGACACACGCACACACACACACAAAATTACAGTTAATGTTGAACAAAAGGCTGCTGCTGCATTATATATATATAAATACACACACACACACACACATATATGTGTATATGTGTGTGTGTGTGTGTGTGTGTGTATATATATATATACACATATACAGCTATGTAAGTGTATACATATAGTCTGAAACTATTCAATAATAAATATATTTATATATAAAAATCTATATTATTTTGATTTTTTACAAAACTTTTGATATTTATACTGAATATATTTCTTTCACCTCACAAATACTTATTGTATGTTTGGAAAAGTAAAATATTGTGAATTTTTTTAGCATCCTATTTTTGTAAGGAGGTCATCAAAAATATACCCTTGTTTTAGGGCTTTCCTTTTCTTTCTTTTTCATAAAACACGGCACAATTTAGAAAATTGAACTAAAAATCCAATCTTTTCTTTTTTTCAACCTCGGAAAATGACAAAGACGCATTCTAAGTATGAAACCGTTTGTATTTATGACACAGAAGTGGGGGAAGGATTCATAGAAAACCTACCTTCATGGCTGCCTCTTCACTCTCAGGCTTACTCAACGTGTGTGTGTGTGTGTGTGTGTGTGTGTGTATGTGTGTGTGCTTGCGTGCCTGTGTGCGTGCCTGCGTGTGTGTGTGTGTGTGTTTGTGTGTGTGTGTGTGTGTGTGCGTGTGGGGGAGAGTTTCTGTGTGATTTTAGGCGAGGGCATACCCCCACGCTCCAACCACCCAGACCTCACGCCTTGTCATTGGGCACCCCTCTCTCTCTCTCTCTCTCTCTCTCTCTCTCTCAGGCTCCTTAAAGTCTGTTCCGTCGCTGTGTGTCCCTTCCACTGAAACACACACACACACACACTTCCACACTTCCAGGCGCACACTCACACACACACACTCACACACACACACACAGAGCACTCTATTCAATTCAAAGTGTTTACTGAGGAACTTAATGGAAGCCAGTGTTGACGGTGGCATTTTTCTTCCTCTTTCCATAACGTGGAATTAACATTCGTGTGTTAATTTGAATGTATATACGTTGTATGTGTGTGTGTGTGTGTGTGTGTGTGTGTGTGTGTGTGTCTGTGAGATATGGGTCCCCCAGTAGTGCTCTTAAAATATCCCCAGAGAATAAAATGTTCACCTGCGCTCATATACAGTAGAGTGACGGGCTTCGATGAACAGACCTCGTAGCCAGGGAATCTATACCCCACCCCGCCATGTGATAAGCAAATATGGATGAGAGAGAGAGAGAGCGAGAGAGAGAAAGGTTGGGCCTTTCTGACGAGAGGAAGGGGGTACCAAAGAAATGTCAATTAAATCCAGTTTAAAACAAAATTAAACCAACAATACAATTAAATGAGTAGCTCCGGTGAATATATGGATAACATATAATATATGCATTTTCTCATCACCCACACACACACACACACACACACACACACACACACACACACACACACACACACACACACACACACACACAATCAAACTGACAGTTAATCTTTGTCTCAATTATTGTCACAATCCAACCATTATGGGTTTAATCTTGGAATTAATGGCAGCCAAATAACCCCGTTTCAAATTAAACTAAAGGACAATATGACTTTCTCTCATTTTGTGTGTGTGTGCGTGTGTGGGTGGGTGTGTGTATGGGTGTGTGCTCGTGATCTTTTTGAGCTACTATTTTGCTATTTATACCCAGCGTGGATGTGCACCGCGGCAAAGTGACGGATCTTATCAGTGAGGTGTAAACATATTTTGTATGTGTGTGTGTGTGTGTGTTATTTCTTTTTTCTTCACCGCGGTGGCGATAAGGAGATGGGCTGGGCTCCAACTCAGGCTGGGCTCTCGGCAGACGAGAGGTTCTCTCAGGTTACGGGGGCCTTCTGGCACAAATCTGCACTCCACCGATTTTTTTAACTTTTCAAGTTGTCACTGTACGTGGCGATGGACGCCGTCACCGTGCATGCCTCCAAACGCTCTTTTTGGCCGACGCCATATCTTCGGTGACAAAGGAGTCACAGGCAGAAGTTATTTGATCCCCCAAGGAAATATTAAAAAATTAAGATGGGTAGCAAAACTCAACCAAAAGTGCAGGGGGACATTTAAAATAAATAAATATATATATAAATATATATATAATAATATACAATAAATATATAGAGAAATATATATATATATATATATATATATATATATATATATATATAAAATGAAATAAAACAGCATAACTCAAAATATATAATTATTAAAACAATGAAATTACTAACAAATATATAATAATTCAAAAAATGTAATTACTAAAAAGATATAATTGTAAAAAAAAACAATAACTAAAGCAGACTACAAATGAAAAAAAAATTGTCAGGTCAACAACACAACAATGGGGTTTAAATGGGGTTTAAAATCAAGCTAACCTCACCAAATGACAGGGGAAGGAACACAGAGCAGAAAAAGGCCGTAGCAAAACTAAAATGCACTGGTGAATGCAAGACCACAAACACCATTATCTAACACTTAATATCGCTTAACAGTGGACTAAAAATAACTGAAGCACCACCTGCTTGAATTAATGGTCAATAAATCCAAAAACTCCTCATCTGTAAGAGGAATTATTGTTAAATCGTGTTGTTGTTCTTCCTCTCTCTTTCTCTCTCTCTCTCTCTCTCTCTCTCTCTCTCTCTCTCTCTCTCAGTTCACCTCAAACCACCTGAACGTCCCAGGAGAAAGAGGGCTAAACGTGACCTTATGTAGGGTCCTTCAGAGAGCTGTCATAAACCTCTCCTCTTTCTCTTTTCCTCTGCCTCCTCTTTCTCATCTGATCTGCTAATTCGTCCTTGAAATGGGGTTGGGAGGCGGTGGGGCATTACTGTTGTTAGGACATTGAGCTAGAGCGCATCACAACAAAGGTTTTTATCGGCGGAACGTTTATTTTTCAGTTGTTACGTATCTCTGAGTATATACGTATATATGCAAAAACAATGAAAAAAAATAAGGAAGAGATATATAAGGGTGGAGAGATAACTGAGACCACTGGATCTTTTTCGTCTTACGATGATAATATGACAAAATCCCTGGTGTCTCATCCTGGATTCGGTTATTCATTGGAATGAATGGAATTTGTTACATTTGTATTTGGTGTAACTCAAATATATATATATTATTTGGACGGATTGATCGATTCCTCGGACTGATCCATTAAGCCAAGAAAAATGCAGCAAATGTCACCGCCGTGCACATTTGGCACAAATCCCCCATATCTCCTCCCAGGTTAAACTAGATTGGAATGAATGGAATTTCTCGCTACTGTAACTCTGGTAATAAATGCGATGGCCTGATTAATTAATGGGATTGATCGACTGATTTGAGATTTTTTTTTTAAGTTGTGTTGATGAATAATCTCAAACGACAAATGTCACCACCTTGCACATATCGCAGCGTTCACAAACCCATTACTGTATATCTTATCCCAGATTAGGCTACCTTGGAATGAATGGAGTTTCTTGCCGACTGTAACTCTGAACAAAAATGCTGATTGATTGAGCGATAAATCGGATCGATCGATTCCTCTGAGGAAAATGATGTCAATGAATAATCTCAAACGACAAATGTCACCGCCATGCAGATATCGCAGCCATGTAGTCTTTGGCTGGACATCTTAGGTCTGTGTGTGTGTGTGTGTGTCTGTGTGTGTGGGTGTGTATGTGTGTGTGTGTGTGTGTGTGTGTGTGTGTGTGTGTGTGTGTGTGTGGTGTGTGTGTGTGTGTGCGCGTGTGTGTGGACACGGGGGCTGTACATATCTTATCACCGGGGGGCAGATTAAGCCGCGGCCTATGATAAGGTCCGACAAGGAAGGTGGAGGATGGCAGCGCCGCGGAGCCCAGATGGGCGATTAGAGGGGGCCGCCTCGGCCCATGGGGGTCGAGAAAAGAGCAGTGTGTGTTTGTGTGTGTGTAGGATATCTCAACTCTCGCTGCCATTATCACTTCTCTCCCTGGCCCTCTCGCCGACACCAGGTGTTTGACATCTCCACTACTGTAGATTGACACGTCTCGGACAATATCTCTAAGAGAAAAACAAAACAAACGTTCCTAGCCTTTCAGACTGTGCTGGAAGGAAAGAGAAGCTATTTCCCCAATGGTTGATGGATTTATATATATATGTATATACATATATATATGTGTGTGTGTGTGTGTGTGTGTGTGTGTGTGTGTGTGTGTGTGTGTGTGTGTATATACAGTATATGTATATACACTGATCAGCCACAATATTAAAACCAGTGACAGGTGAAGTGAATAACATTGCTCATCTGGTCCCAATGTCACCTGTCAAGGGGTGGGATATATCAGGCAGCAAGTGACCAGTCAGTTTTTCAAGTTGATGTGTTGGAAGCAGGAAAAATAGACAAGCGTAAGGATCTGAGTGACTTTGACAAGGACCAAATTGTGATGGCTAGACGACTGGCTCAGAGCATCTCCAAAACAAGAGGTCTTGTGGGGGTGTTCCCGGTATGCAGTGGTTAGTACCTACCAAGAGTGGTCCAAGGAAGGACAACCGCTGAACTGGTAACAGGGTCATGGGCGCCCATGGGCTCATTGATGCATGTGGGGGGGGGAAGTCTAGCCCATCCGGTCCGATCCGATAGAAGAGCTACTGTAGCACAAATTGCTGAAAAAGTTAATGTTGCTATGATAGAAAGGTGTCACCCAGTGCATCGTAGCTTGCTGCGTATGGGTTTGTGTAGCTGCAGACCAGTCAGAGTGCCCCTGCTGACCCCTGTCCACCACCGAAAGCGCCTACAAGGGCACGTGAGCGTCAGAACTGGACCATGGAGCAATGGAAGAAGGTGGCCTGGTCTGATGAATCACGTTCTCTGTTACATCATGTGGATGGCCGGGCACTTCAGCGTTGTTTACCTGGGGAAAAGATGGAACCAGGATGCACTACAGGAAGAAGTCTAGCTGGCGGACGCAGTGTGATGCTTTGTTTGGACAATGTTCTGCTGGGAAACCAGGGGTCCTGGCATTCATTTTGTCTCGGATGTAAAGAAAAAACATGCTTTATATATATATTTATATATGCAGTACAGTATGTGTTTGTTTTTTTTACACCCAAGACGACAATTTAAAAACAGTTGAATTACCATTCATTAGTGCCATCTAGTGCCCGCAGCCCCAGCAATGAGTAATTACACCAACACGCACACCCCACAGCCACACCGACACAGGTGTAACATAATAGTAACGGCAGCCTTGAAATATCAGATGCAAATTCACGTGTCAGCAGGAACAGAATGCTGGGACGCTCTGCTCGAGCAGCACCACACTCTGTACAGTTGGTGGTTGATAAAGTCGGGGGGTCATGGCTCTCACGAAAAAGAGAGATAATTTACAATTAGGAGATAACTCTTAGATCGGACCAAGACACCGTGGTGCCTCTGGTGTCGATGTTATCCAGAGAGCTTCTGCAACCAGATAAAGAGAAGACGAAAAAAATGAAGAGCTGGTGAGTTTTTTCTTTCAGTTTTTGCTGTGCGCCAGTGCCAGAGGTAATAAGTAGGCTGGTTGGAAAGTGTTGGCCACATCCTGAAGTACGACGCTTTGCTACGGGCTGGGGGGCTGCTGTGGTGGTGGAAATCAGTCACTTTCCTGTTTTTCAAAGTCAACTGGTTCTGACCTTTTATCTTTAACTTCCCTTGAGTGAATTCCCCTTTTCGACAAATATCAGGTGCATGAGGTGCATGTTTCTTTTTCAAGTGAGAAACGTGTACGAGACGGGCTTTGCAAACACACCAGGAGGATTACCATCTGACACAAGCCCAGCAAAGCCTTTTTTGGAGCACGCTAGCTCGCTGTGCACTGACTGGTTCACTAGTTTCCCGGACAATTCACGCAAGTGTAACCGGAAATGTCGACTAAGTCAGTGGTGGGAAAAAAAAAGTGTCCTAAATAGGTCAGGTTTATGTCTCCAGAACTCAATTAGGTTGAGGTAACTGGTAAATGGACGTGGATTTATACAGCACTTTTCTAGCCACTAAAGACACTCAAAGCGCTGTGCGTCTTTCACACCCACATTCACCCATGGCAGTGTCAGCCACGCATGGAGACAATCAGCTTGTCGGGAGCTCTTACGGTGTTGGGTGTCTTGCTCAAGGACACCTCGGGAAATTCGCCAGAAGGAGCCTAAGATTCAACCAGCGACCCTCCGGTTGCTGGTTCCTGCTACCCCGGGGGAAAATTACGGCGGAAAATGTCCTTGACATTATTAAAAAACAGTTTGCACCCTCCCACCATACGTGACACCACCCCTATTTTAATGCAGCCGCTGGGGCAGCCAGAGGGAGCAGGGCCCAGCATGTGTGTTGGGGAGGAGGTGTGTCTGGGGGGGGGGCGGGATTTCCTCTCCCAGAGGAGCAGCCATGGTGATGGTGATTATGTCACCACTTAGTGAACTAACTGACACTGATGGGTTTGAAATGCACCCAGCGTCCCAGCGGGCCTCCCGCCGCCCCCCACCGCCCCCCGCTCATCCCCGTGTCTGTCGGGGCCCCTCTGCTGCCGGGTGTTGGGTTACCCCAGAGTGACGGCAAGGCCAAGTTCAACAGCACGGCACAGAGCGGACCAGCAGCTCCCTCCGAAGAGACAGTTTGGGTGGGGTGCATATGGAGGGAAGTCGGGGGGTGGAGGGGTGCGCCGGTGGAAGTGAGGCCCCCTTCTGCCGGCTCACTTCTGAACCCCCTTTTTGGTTCACTATCCCACCCAACCTCTCCCTACCCAACCCGACCCCACGGCACCCCACCCCACCCCACCCCACCCCACCCCACCCCACAGCCCCTTTCTCCTCCTCTTCTTTCTCGCCCAAAGTACCTCGCACTCTCTAAACCAGTGTTTTCCAAGCACTGTGGCAGCTCGCCAGGTGTGCCGTGAAAAATGTCTCAAATTCCACTTAAATGCATAATGGAAACCTGCTTTTGTGTTGCAAGATCAAAATTGCAGAGCTGCACTTATTCACCCAATTGATGAGTTCCAGCCATGAGAGCAACTCTATCAAGCTCGAGCAAGCTGAAGTTCAAATACGGAATGTGAGAACTACTAATACTGATGAAGGGTTTGACTCTATCTTGAGATTTGGTGATTGAGGAGTCACTCTTAAATGATCCGTTCGCGATTCTTGCATCACTTACTATTAGTAGGCCATAATAATAATCACAGATCGAAGTCTTTTATGATGTTTTCAGTGGTTAACAGGTTTGGGTACGGGTGTGCTGTGTGAATATTTCGTTATAATTATACATTATATTTCATTACAATAATCCCATCTGGTATCGCAGTACCCTTGTCAACCTTGCACGTACAAACACAGTCACCAGAAGCGCTGACGGGGCGAAAAGTGAACGTATTTCTGGTCGTTTGCAAGGTCTGAAGTCACCCTTTCCCCAAACGTGACTGCGAAACCTACCGGGTGACGAAAATACGGACCGAGCGTTCAGACGTAATGACTTGATGACTCTTGACTTAATGATGGTGAGAAAAAAAGTCAAACCATCGCTTGGAAAGAAAATGCATTTCTAAGTGCGCCTCGGATCAATAAAGCGATGGCTCTCATTAACTTATCAACTGACACACGTAACTGACTCTAGTGTGAACCGTGGCCCGAGACGCGGCACACGACCAAATGGCTGCTTCTCATGTTTTGGTCGCTCTCCATCAAACCATCAGGGGAAATCATCATTAGCGACGATTTCTCAAAAACCTCCCCTGCTGCCCTCTCCCTCCAGTCCTGCCCCTAACCCCGTTTTTCCTCTCTCCTCTCTCTCTCTCTCTCTCTCTCTCTCTCTCTCTCTCTCTCTCTACCTCTCCCTCTCTTTCCCTGCCTCTCTTCGCGTCATGTGGCGGTGGAGAGAGACATATGTGTTTAGTCTATTAAAAGAGACAGCCGGCGTGCTTTGGGGAGGTGACCCCTGGGCCCGGTGACAGCTTCAGTTACACTAACACATGAGCTCCTCCGCCGAACCCCCCACCACACACACCCACACACACACACACACACACACACACACACACACTTCCCCTCATCCCCTCCTCACCTCTCTCCAACCACCCCCTCCTTACAGCGTATCCCACAGACAGGCCTTATGTACACACCTACTCACCTCCTAAGCCAGAGCCAGCCTGCCTCATCTAACCCCCAACCTCCAACCCCTAACCTCACATCTCCGTTGATCCGGTAACAGAGCACCAGTGTATGTGTGTGTGTGTGTGTGTGTGTGTGTGTGTGTGTGTGTGTGTGTGTGTGTGTGTGTGTGTGTGTGTGTGCGTGCGTGCACGCGTGTGTGTGTTTGAAGCATTTGTGTGTGTCCCTCCTGCTTTTTGAAAGTGGTAAATTGGAAAAAAGAAATGAAACTACTGGGTAGCCGGAGATGTAGATGGCCACACTGATAGATGCCAATCACTCCCAACACTCCTCTCCGGTTTTCCCGCACTCGCACGCCTATTCGCTATATCCTCACCTCTCTCCCTCTCGGCTCTCGATCGCTGATTTAATTAAGTTTAGGAAATGATAAAATAACTGTGTCCACCTGTGGCAGTTCAAATTGTACTAATCTCTTCATTTAGCCAGCTAACCCCCAGTCTGCAGATAGCCGCCCTCGCACTGTGGCTGACCTCTCTTGGCGCGTATCACAGGGGAGTACAAGGCAATGGAAAGCTCTCTGCACACTCTCTCTCTCTCTCTCTCTCTCTCTCTCTGTGTGTTTGAGGACTTGCGTTTATGATGAATGTAGTCCAGGATAGTTTCAAAGGGCAAATGTTGTGGCAATGTTGTGGTAATACTTGGAAAAAAATAACCCTGACTCATTTGAGACTTCTTGGTTTCTACCAACAGACGGGGCGCACTGTGCACAGTTTTTATATACGCACACACACACACACACACACACACACACACACACACACACACACACACACACAAACTTCAGTGTCCGTAGGTGGGATGACGATTGGTGATCTATGAGATTGTTTCGCCATCACCCAGACCGAGCCTCACTTGCTACAAGGCAGGTCAATCTCCATGCTATTAAGTCGAGTTCAAGGTTTTGTTTCCCAATCCGTGGCTCTAGCATTCAGGCTTTACATGTGAAATACACATTGTAAGGACAGCCTTCCAAATAGGCGATGAGATGCGTACCATGTTTATGGAATAAAGAGAGATTGACAGATCTGCAGCCTTGGGCAACTGGCCTTGATGTACAGTACCGTCTGGTGTTGCCTGGCAGCCTTTTTGGGACAGTATTCCTGGAGTAGTCGATAGTACTGTCCACTGGTACCCTTTTTGGGGGGATTTCAATGGACTCTCTAATCCATATTTCTTTCCCTTCATGAAGTTAAAATTCACTCTTATACTAATAGTCATTTCTCACTACGTGTAATCCTCCTCTTTGCAGCCGCTGCGACTATTAGCCTCCTGCATGACAACCCATTATGCGCTGTACATTAAGCCCGGAACTTGAAACCCCAGAACTTCCCTCTGAGCCCATGCCATGGATGACAAAGGGGGGGAGGAAAACAGAAACAAATAATACTTGGAATGACGGAACAGCGGGAATGAGAGAGGAGGTGGCAGTCTGGTAGGGGAGTAGAGGGGGATGTTGGCGAAGACCCCACTTAGCAGCATTTGTCTCTCTGCCTGAGTGACTGTGGGCTCCCAGGGTTTAGCGTCTCTGGGGCGATGGGGGCCTGCGTTTTGACTGGGAGAGAAGGGACCAATTAGGTCATTAATGTGAGTGCTGACGGGCGGATTACTCCCCTGGCAGGCAGGCCTGCCCCCCTTTAATAAACAACCGGGAATAACAATAAGGCCAGCGAAAACTCAGCTCTAAGAGTTGGCCGGACGGGGGCTCCGACAGATGGATAGCTGGGTTGTATTTTCGCTCCCTCTAATGAGCAAAACAAGCCACGGTTCTCAAACTTGCCGCGGTCATGTCGGAGCTGTCCGCGGGCTAATGTCTTTCACAGCTGGCTTTGCGTGTTTTGTAGGAGCCGGCAAACATGCGCTGCACACTTCCCGGGGCCCTTTGGTTGAACTCCGAGACTTTGGAATCCGAGCTATTGTTCGGCGCGTACGTAGGAAGTTTTGCATTTTCAATTAACAAGCGATGCCTTGAAGGTTGAAGGAAACGGGAGTCTACTGCACACGCGCGCACACAGACAGTGTGTCTCTATATTTGGAGATCTACATCACTGCACTATGTCAGTATTTCCAGGTTTACAGTTACAGGTCAAAGGTCAGGGGTGAGCCGTGGGTGGTGGGTGTTGGGGGGGCGGCTTACAATGATGCAGGTGCGCTATTCAGCTCCGCCCAGCTGCAGCGTCTATGGACATTCACTCTCACTTGATGGAGAGCGCAGATCGACAACAACACACACATACATTCATCCCTTACTAACACATTCATTTACACACACTTGCGGTCACGACCGTTCCTTGGACCCCATGTAGTTGCGGTATTCTCTTACCGAGCGGTGTGTGGAAGCCGGGAATCTGATCGGCGGCAGCGTCCCAAAGACAAAGGCCGGGTCTGCCCTGGATTTAGGCAGAGGAAGCCCCAGGTTTGGCCCCTGGACCTCGGGGTCCTGGAGGTGGGGGCCCCTGTGGCATCCAGGTGTTTCAACAGGGATAACTTTGTGACGAATCCCCGAAGAGACTCAGTTCATTTTCAGATAAGGTGGTCCGAGTTGAAGCTTGTCCATTTAGCAGTTTGGACTGAGAATCTCAGAATCCCTTGTAGCTGCTCAGAATTTTGTATTGTTTTTAGTATTATTTGAGTTGTATTATGAAAGTTGACGTAACAGACAACAATATGAACTGCCATGATACATTCTATAGATAATAATATATATAATATATATATATAAAAAATATTAACTAGTATATGTAACTCTGCACAGAGCTGCTCCCTCTCCAGGTTATACCCACAGACCTTTGCAGGTGGCAAAGTCACACCATTGCCCTGGAAATGTTCACCCAGGTTATTGTTGCGCTCACACCAGTGTACGTTTGTATGTGTGTGGCAAACAGCCGACTTCTTTCCGTGCTGATGAGCCGAGAGGGGAGCTGGACACTCAGATACGACGGCCATGTCCTACAAACACCTGCACCAACTTGGCCTGAGCCATCATACCTCCTTGTGCTGCACTCGTCCCTTCTCCGTCGTCGACCATATGCGCTCACACATACACCGGGGGAAGAAATAGCAGTCACAAGCAGATATTGACTTAACTTACAGCTTTATAGCCAAGTCTCCACATATTAGCAGCTTATTGGCTGTACAGTCTTTTGGGAGAGTTCGTGCAGACGCTCCAAACTGCCGCTAGATTAAAAGTAAAGCAATCCCTAGATAAAAGCCAGCACTTCCTCTTTCGAGCTGCTTCTAGGAAGGCATAAGTCACAGCTGGTGTCTACAGGCTGAACCCATAGTGCGTGTCCGCCTGATCTACAACCGCTGTCAAAGGTCAATTTATACTTTCTCTTCCTACTATTATGATGCTGGTTTGATTGGCTTTTTCTGGAGGGATATTTCATTATGGAGATTTTCTCGTGAGATATTATGTGGAATTATTCCCTGGCTGATCTGGTGCAGGGTTAGGGGCTCGCAGAGGCCTTTGACTGTGTTACATGTTGGTCCGTCCATAAAATTGGGGCGCTGGGGCTACACCAGGGTTTTTCCGAAAAAAAAAAAAAAAAAAAAAAAGAAAAATTGGAAAAAGAATCACATCAGAAGCCCACAATCCCTTTTGGCCGACAATCTACAGCTCCTCCGCTCACACCTGGCCCGGCTAGCGTGTCATATCGCCGCTAATCGTATTAGCCTAATCGCCAAGAGATCAGCGCGTCCAGGCCGACCCCGCCATGACCCCGCGACCCGACCGCCTAACCCGCGCGCAGGATCAATAAGCAAAGTTATATCCCCTTAAATACCAAAAAAAAAAAAAAAAAAACCTCGACCCCACCCCTGCTGCGGTTTAAATAAGACATTGAAAGGGAACCGTAGGGAGGGGGCGCACATATTGCCAGATTCCTTTTGAGGAGGGGGTTCGGGGTTTTGACTGAAATGACTGTTGTGCTTGAAGTGTTGGGGCTCTGGCTGAACTCTCTGCTGCTATCCTCGGAGAGCACTAATGACCTCGCCGGTTATTTGGGTGAAATGCATTGCGACCGTGATCATGAGGATGAAATTGAACATTGAAACTTGGCCCTCGCGTGCGGTGGAGAAACTCGGCGTTGACTCGACGCTCATTTCTCTGATACATTCATTTGTCTGCATTGCCCTGTTTCGGAAGTTGCCCTTTTTTGCGGTTTGTTGGGATTCGGTGTTGTTTTTCGATTTTGTTGTTTGCTGTCTGAACTGGTAAATTGTTGTGGAATTCGGGGGGGGGGGGGGACAATATAGATACGCTGCGCTGTACACGAAAACACGATGTGAGCAAATAGCAATCACGGAGAATCAGCAAATAGTGACTTTGAATGTGGCAAAATTTCCGTGTGTGGGCTTTCTTTTGCTGCCAGTCGAACAAACTGTCTCTCTCTCTCTCTCTCGCTCTCTCTCTCTCTCTCTCTCTCTCTCTCTCTCTCTCTCTGGGCTGTGTGCTCTGCTCTCCTCACCTCGCTGCCTCCCTCATCTTCCCTCTCGGAGATCTGTCATGCAGCTCAGTTCTTGGCACTCTTACCTCCTGCTCAGGGCCTCGCTGGATCTCTCCGCTGCAAAAGAGCTTTTGCACTGTGCCACAGCCAAGGTGGCGTGGCTCTGCCAGCCAATCTCCCTCTCGCTCTCTCTCTCTCTCCCTCTCACTCTCTCTCTCTCTCTCTCTCTCTCTCTCTCTCTCTCTCTCTCTCCCTCTCTCCCTCTCTTTCTCTCTCCCCATCTCTCAGTCTTTTTCTCCTGCCTTGTATCTTTAATCTCCCCGCTCTCTCTCTCTCTCTCTCTCTCTCTCTCTCTCTCTCTCTCTCCCTCTCCCTCCCTTTCTCCCTCTCTCTTTCCATCTTTCTCTTGCTCTTTATCTGCATCTTTCAGTGTTTCGGTTTGGCGCGAGTTCTGTCTGTTTTCTCCCGGCCCGTATCTCCTTTTCATCTCAAACCGCTGTTGACGGATGAGTCCAAACCCCCCCCCCACACTCCCCCAGCTGAACAACACCAACCCCACCCCCCTCCACCCAAAAGCTAGATGCGCAAGGAGACCGGAGGGGGGTCTATAGATGAGCACGCTGCCACCCCGTCAAACAGCACAGGCCAGCCTTTGAAGCTTTCAGCTGATTTTCTATGTGTGTGTGTGTGTGTGTGTGTGTGTGTGTGTCTGTGTGTGTGTGTGTGTGTGTGTGTGTGCATGCGTGCATGCGTGTGTGTGCGCATGCGTTGCCCATAGGTGGAATCTGTTATGCAGGGGTGGACCTCACCATTAGGCAAGGTAAGCAACCACCTGGGCAGCCAGCGAGCCAAGAAAGGGCCCATCAGCATGCACGATGCATGCACAATACATTTTTAACGCCAATGCATTTTCCGAGTGTGGTTCAATTGACCACTTTCCCTTTTGTTTTCAGTGCAAGGAGTAGCTGCGGCCTCCTGCAACGCTCCGTTTTTTAGTTCCCTAATTTTATTCGTTCGCCTTTTTTTTTTGATTGTTTTCCACGTTTGAAGATAGCGTTACATGTAAACAGGTTGGCTTGTCTTAACTGGCTCAGTGGAAAGGAGAAGGAGAAACGAAGCGGCTTGTTTATGCTGAAAATGCCCTTAAATACATTTTGATGGAGATTATTATTTTGTATTTCTGTTCTCAAGTGCGGTTCTCCAGCGTCTAGTACGGCTAAATTTAAAAGCATTGCTTTAAAAGCATTGATTTTAGTACATTTAAAAAGTGCGATTAATCGCACTAATATCATACAATATACCAGGATTTATCATTTTAATCATTTGACAGCCCTACTTTATGTGTGAATTCATATAAATAAATAAAACACAAAATGATGTCTGTTGCCATTATTAATTTAATTGTCCATTTCCGTTTCCATTTATATTGATTAAGTCATGAATATCAGGCTAAAAACAGCCACAGCTGAGGGCCCCACACCTCTGTTTGCCTTAGGCCCCCAAATCGCTAAGTCCGGCCCCTGCTGCCGTGCCAAACCACAGCGCGCACACACACACACACACACACACACACACACACACACACACACACACACACACACACACTCTAAAGACCCACCTTTCCCTCCGTTGGGCCAGGGCTCAGATGCGGTTTCTAGCGAGCGTTAGCGGTCGGTATGGGCATTTTTCGAGTGTTGGCGGTGGGGGCGGTGGGGGCGGTGGGAGCGGTGGGGGCGGTGGGGGCGGTGGGAGCGGTGGCGGCGACGGCGGCGGCGGGGGTGGGTTTTGGGTCACGCAGAGGTTAGTCAAATACGCCGAGCTTAGCCTCTCCCCACTGTCCATTAACTATAAAAACAGCGGCTCTCGGAGCGGTGCCCGGGGTCCAGAGCTCTCCGCTCTGGGTCCGCCCCGCTGTTGTTTCTGGCTGCGATAACAACCAGCGGCGCGGCCGTCGAAGGTTGAGGCGTTTTTTCCTGTTGGCTAAGCTCGCAACCCCCTCCCCCCCATAAAATGAAAAGACACCTGTAGAGCGATGAAGGAAAAAAGTCACGTTTGGAGGAGTAGAGATGAAGAATGGGAGAATGGGATAGCATGGGTATAACTTGGACTTTTGGGGATGGGAAATGAAGAGATATTTGGAATCATGGGATGTGCACGAGGGTGCATTTTCCCCCCCTCCGGGTGCCTCAGCGTCCGGGGGGGGGGACACTAAACTTGGCAAAATGGCCCCCATCCGTCTCCATAAGTGACTCCATGGAGAGCTATCGCCCACCAGCGCTGACGGGTTTATGGCGGCGGCGGCGGCGGCGAGCCTCAACCTTTTAATGTCCCCTTTGCACAAGCCGGATTGTATCTCTACGTTTCCTCCCCCGACATTATTTTTTCTCTCTCTCTGTCTCTCTCTCTCTCTCTCCCGCTCTCTCACTTGCTCTCTCATCGCGCAGACAGACGTGACTCCCCTCCCCACCCCGCCCGCCGGCCCCGCCATGTCCCCCCACTTCCGATCTCTCTAATGTTTTTCAGTCATAATAAATCTGGCCCTGACTTTCTAAAGCAAACAATGCTGTGGGGACCGAGTCCTCCAATAACACTTTGTCAGTTCCAATCAGGCCTGAAATATGACTCAACTGTCTGTACCCCCCCACCCCCGCCCCCACCCACTCCCCCGTCAACTCTCCAAATCCACAACCCTCCCGCCCCCGCCTCCCTCTCTCCCTCAATCTAGGTGCTGCGTTACATTTGCATATGCCGCGCTCAATTCCTTTTCTTTCTCTTAGTTATATCCTTTCGGCTTGTCCTCCATTCCACTGTCGATCAGTTTGAATCTGTGTTTTCCCACCATCTCGCCATTACCTCCTCATGTCGTGCAAAGAAAACAAAAAAAAAAGAGTCTCCTCCATAAATGTATACATTTCAAGTTCTTTATTTTACCTCTTTTTCTTTTAATCAATTTACAGTGTGTGTGTGTGTGTGTGTGTGTGTGTGTTTTACTGGGATGTGTCAGACTGTACCCTGAGCCTGCAGCCATACTAATTATCACCCGCCCGCTCTCTGGTGGAAATGTCGAAAACCCCGTGAGCGGCGGTGCCCTGTCGACCGCGGTGCGAGTATGTTCTCTTCACGCATGATTAACACTGTTGAGAAACAGGGGCTCGACCACCTCAAAGATGGCGAGAGAGAGACAGAGAGCGAGAGAGCGAGGGAGCGAGAGAGAGAGAGAGAGAGAGAGAGTGAGAGAGAGAAAGCCCTGACTTCAAAGACTTGACACTGCCATAGAGGAACTAAAGGTTCGCCCCTGTCGCCCCATTCGATGCCTCGGCCTCCCGGCTTCCCCTTGAGCTTAACGCAACGTGGCATCGTCTACCCATGTAAACACAACCATGCACCGATGGGTTGATTGGCCCTACTTGGTGACCCATTGGCTTGGTTTTGAGCGTTGCGAGTTGATGGCGCTAACCGAAATGGACACGCGGCAGAAGAAGGCGGACGAGAGCGCGGCCGCCTTAAAATGTTCGCTCAAGTGTAAATTAGTCCTGGACGTCACAGGCCCACTCTTTTGAGCGATTCGTTCCTTTCGAGTCACTACATCTAAACGTGTCAGGTTCAGGGCAAACGCATATATGAATATATTATATCCATGGGTTTGATCGAAGCAGTATGTGCCACTGCCGACCCGATGCCTTTCGAGTTTGAGAACAATTTGTCCAAAATGATTTGTTCATTCAGTTTTGACACTAGTGGAAAAATGCGTGGTGAGACCAGGAGATCTCTGTTCAATCTGCTCGAAAAGCCTGGAATCCAAAGTTTGTCTTTGTTTGCAATTCTTTTATTTCAAAGAAATACATGTCATTACTTCATTAAAATTGGCTGAATAAATCGGTTGAGAGACTGAACTTTGTTTAAAAAATAAAATTGTGCTTCCGTGTTTGTTTTCTCTCTCGTTTAGACACGGACGTGGCTCTCCAAGCAGAAAGCGATGCTGCATTCACTTGGAACTCGGAAAAAGAAAAAAAAGTCATTTAATATTATCTTTTACATTATTTTATAAATCAAAAGGTTTTTTTGTGTTTTTATTTGTTTTTATTTGTTGGCGTATAAGTCAAATTTTCTCAAATGATGAAACTTTTATAAAAAATGTATACGTTTTTTAAATTGATTTGAACATTTTGTCACTTTTGGACAAAATATCGGTCAACACATGGGTAATCGGAGCGATAGGAATCGGGATCGGAATTTGACCAAAAATCTTGCAAATCTTGTGGGCTCTATTGAAGGCAGTCAGCCAGGAATTTAGCTTGGAGTGTATTCGTATTGTATAACATATATTAATCAGCATCATCATTAACTGTCAAAGCTTCACATGAAACACATGTTTAACAGCCACAGGGGCTGGAGTTATTACTTGTTTAAATGTGTGATGAAGAGTTCATTAGTGACTACGCTAATAAAAGACTAGTTGTTGGCTCTATTACTTGTAAAAAAAATTTTTTTTCAAAAGATGCGTGAGAGACATGGATCAGGAGAGGAAGGGGGCCCACAGAGATTGCTTATGTTTAGGGCCCAGAATTTTGTGCTACATTAAATACGACCGATGAATTGAAAAACCAAAATGGCCGAGATAGCGTTTAGTTACGTCTTAATGTCTAGGTGTGTCCTGTAAGCCCCACCACTGTGCAGAGGCCATCTGCGTGTTTTTTTTTTTTCATTACGTTTTTAGATGTGAATAAAGATATACCGCCTTTATAGAACAAAGGGACAACGTGCTTCCCAATCGCGATCACACACAAGATAGATATGAAATCTATATCGGGACATATGACTTTTAAATTCTGCAAAAATGGAAGCGACTGAGAGGAGAGAGAACGAAGGGAATGACTTTGGATTGGGGGTTTTGGATTGAAGCAGTACGTACCGCTGCGTTCCAAGTTCGAGAACGATTTGTTCAAAACGATTCATTCAAAATGTCAAATATGTGTGTTTTTGACCGAAAAAATGCAATGGAAAATCCAGGGGATCTCTGTTCAACCGGCGCTTCAACGGTCGCTGCGCGCCCCACTGCCCGGCATTTCGGGGCCGGAGAACGATCCGTCGAAAATGAAAATGATTCCTTCGAATCCTTCGGTCCGTCTGAAACCTGCAAGCAAGCGGCCACATTTCGCACAAGCCTATTTGCACAAATCCCCTCCTCCCCTCTCCATCCCTCTCTCACGGAGCGGGATGTGTAGTGAGGAAAGGAGAGGTCAACTCGCATTTCCTAAAAAGCTTAAAGAAGTAAAAATGTGTGTGTGTGTGTGTGTGCATGTGTGTGTGTGCATGTGTGTGTGTGCGTGTGTGTGTGTGCGTGTGTGTGTGTGTGTGTGTGTGTGTGTCGTGAAAATCAACGTGGGATTGTGCCCGAGGCGCTACCAAATGACAGGCCTCCTCACCGAACGCCCAAATAGGAACACAGAGGGAGAGCGGGCGAGAGGAAAAGAGGGAAAGGGAGGGATAAAAGTGAGCGGTGTGTGTGTGTGTGTGTGTGTGTGTGTGACACCTTTACCTGGCAGATGAATGCCCCCCCGCCATAATGCGGCGTTCACGGCCTCGCTAAAGAGTAAATAAAGAGTAATGGCTCCTGTTAAGTGTCGCGATGCGTGAGCTTGTATCGCTCTTCCCCCGCTGCGGGGCCTCTATCCAAACACGACGCCACTTCCTTACAATTTTCCCGTTGAGTCCGCGGGATTATTACTCAATGTTAAGGTCAGCCATGTAATACAACCGTTTCTGTGCCTTCGGGAGGAAGGGTGTTGGGGGGGAGGGGGACCCCGATGAAAGTACAGTTTGAGTGATTTATCCAGAAAATGGAGTGTTTATAGTTGTGCTAATGGCAGGACGGGCTTTTTTTTTTTTACTACGGTCGGCTGAGGGGGAGTGAGGAAATCCGTTAAAGTCGTTCTTTCATATTGGATTTCAAGGCCTATTTATACCAAGTTCACGCATGTGGAAAAATACATATTATGAGAATTTTTTCATCACATGGCAAAAACATCATCGAAACACGCACGGTTTAACACACAGCCCAGAAGAAAAAGAAAAAGAAAAATCATCCGAACCCGACGCAGGCTCCTCCCTCTCCCAGCAGGGAAAAAAATAGTGCTTACGTAACCTTCAACCCCTCTAATGCATTAATTGGGGGGGGGGTCAATTTATTGTGATTGAAAGTGTTGGTAATTGCCCGGTGACCCACATCCACTATTTCCTGGTGCAGTCTCTCATTGCCCTCTCTGAGCTAAGGTATTTTTTAGGATTGAAATTGCTGCTCTGTTGTGGCTTAGTTTTGTCTTCCTTCACCTGAACAGTAGAGGTGGAAGTTATCCAAAAGCAACAAAAGATACTCTGATTAGCCCGCCTGCTAATCCAGCACATAACAGTTAATCAGTACGTTTCACAATGATATGATCCTCAGTCTGAATCTGATAGTAATGGTTGCCCAGTTGTCCCGGGGCAACCAGATTTGTGCCGCTGTCAACTTTCTTGAGCGCTGTGGTTACCACTCTGATGGAAAAATGATGAAATGAGTGTGAAAATCCGAAACATGGATTATAATTATAGAGGATCATTATGACATTATCTACTATAAAAAGATTACAATTTGAAAATCATTTTGTCAGTCATGGCAGCCAAACAGCTGATACATGGTTTCCAACGTGGCAACCGTTTTTAAAACTTACACTGTAACAACACTATAACAGCACACTAACAGCAGCGTAACAACACTGTAACCGCACTGTAACAACACTGTAACAACACTGTTACAACACTGCAACAGCACTGTAACAACACTGTAACAGCACTGTAACAACACTTGGTGAAGCCTCGTCCAGCACTGGCCCCAGTAAACTCCAGTTGAACCAGACAGGATTGTTACTCATTCTACTCCTATAACTGGAGCACTTTCATGATCTTTCCAACCCCTCCCGTTGCTTGGCGTCCTTGCACCGTGGCAGAGTTCTGCTCAACTCACAAACAAGCTCGTCACACTTTGAAGGCGCCGGCCAAAACTTAATGTTTTCCTATTGTTTACACGTTCCGTACCTCATCTTTTAATATAATATGGACTTGTTGGTTGTTTTCGCTTGTATACATACCCGGGCGGTCGCCCCGGCCGCTCGCCCGGAGATGTTTATGATTTCGGGGCCGGGGCAGAAAACATGTGTCAATTTTGATTATCGTTGCCCGGCCCCCGAGGGGGCTGTCGATCAATTAGCCGTCCGTCTCCCCCTCCCCCCCGGCTTCAGACATAGCAATAACAAACCGCCTTGAGGAGGGACTCTCGCTCGCTAATTAATGACGGCTTTATTTTCCTTTCCACCACTTTTCCACCCCGGCATCGGCGGCGGCGGCGTAGACGCCAAGGCCTTTTACCCCCGCGCGCACGGGCGGCGCGATAGCATCGGCAAGGTGAAGGAGGGAACGAGAAGAAAAGGAGGGAGGAGGGGCTGCGCGAGTAGAAGGGGGGAGTCAAGAACAGAGGAAGAAAAAAATAAATCAAAGAATGATATTTGTTCCAAAGAAGAAGCGTTGTTTATACTGGAAGTCTGCTTTTGTCGTGGTCGGCGCCAAACACTTTAATTGTACTGGCAGGATGTGCGGTCATCGGTGCACGCGCGCGCACACACACACACACACACACACACACACACACACATACACACACGATCACGGACATAACACCCTATTTACATTCAAGGTAAGGGACGCAAATACTCAAACGCTACTTTTTGTCCGTCACACACACACACACACACACACACACACACACACACACACACACACACACACACACACACACACACACACACACACACACACACACACACACACACACTAAATACACATTCTCTCCATTCTAATATGAGAGTTGGCAGAGTGGTCCTATGTGGCCTGGTTTGGAGGACAGCCCCCACGGGAGCCAAAATGCATTAAGAAATTAATGTTCGCCATGGGATCCCTCTCGAACCCCAGACTTAACCTGTGGCTCCACGCAGATGGGTGTGTGTGTGTGTGTGTGTGTGTGTGTGTGTGTGTGTGTGTGTGTGTCCCTGTGTGTGTCCCTGTGTGTGTGTGTGCGTGTGTGTGTGTCCCACTGTGATTTGCGGGAAAACCGGACTCCGAGCCGACTGGGGGTCGACTTTTGGGGTCAGCAATTGATAGACCCTTCTTCCCGAAGCCCCATCGAGGCGCCTTCTGGCGGCCAAAGACAACGTGCTTTAAATAGCCGCCTAAAGCAAACATTCCCCACCATCGAGGCCCTTCTCCATCCCTTTTCCACGTCAGAGCTACAGTTATTAAGCGCTGTGGCAGGGGCACGTTTGGTGTTTTTTATGTTTCCCATGCCGGACATGAGAGAGAGAGAGAGAGAGAGAGAGAGAGAGAGAGAGAGAGAGAGAGAGAGAGAGAGAGAGAGAGAGGGCAGAAACAATAACAGCAGCCAAACAGAATGCCCAATCAAACAACAGGAAGTTGACATTTAGATTATGATCTGAGCGTTCTAGTTCATAACATTTCCAATGGCGGCACAAATAGGATGGGGGGGCGGCTGGTTTTTACAGTCATCATTTCATAAGAATGACTTAATTTAGATCGATTGGGTTTTGTTTGTGTTGGCCCACTCCACTGAGAATTCACGGGGTCGCTGATTGTTGTTAATGGATAACGTGGAGAAATTTGGAGCCAAGTTTCTTGGGAAATAATGGAGCTATGGGAAAGTAGGTAGTTTCAATTATATATATATATATATATATATATATATATATATATATATATATATATATATATATATATATATATATATATACATAAATAATTATTTCTCCATCATGTTAATAATGTGTACTGTAAGGTCACCATGGTTTTAAGACATCAACCCACGTACCCTTCAAGCTCTCTGAGCGCTGTGTTTGGTTGCCTCAAAGGTATGTTGACAGATTTTCTCAGCCTTGGGGGCATTGCACAGACCATAACCAGTGGCGTTTTCTGCACCCAGATCGCTCCCTCTCTGATGGCACTGAATGTGCCCACGGAGCGGGAGCCATAGTGCGCCCGCTCTCCGACGGTACTGACCCTTACAGGGATCAATCCGGATGCAGAACCCGCCCTGCGGGGCTATTTTGTTTCATTTTTTTTAAAACATGAGACAGACATGAGAAACACAACAACAACATGTACATAGAAAAACAAAAACATCAGAAAAAAACGTTAAGGTTAAGTATGTCCAGGAAAAGTGGAACAGCAACTGGGCACGTGTGTGTGCGTGTGTGTGAAGTGTCCACAGGTGAATGTACAGGACTTGCCCCAATTGGTTGTGGTGTATAAGGTTGGTAATACATCGTAGCACCTCCAAGCAGCGGAAAAGGCACCGACGCCACCTTTGAGTCCCGCGGTCGTACAGATACCCCACGGCTGTAGGAAAGCCCCAAGCCCTGCAACCACAGAAGACCCCCCAGCTCCCAGAGAAGCCAGAAGTCCACGGAGCAACACCCACGCCCGGCCCCGAGGAGCTTAACCCAGACCCCGCACTCCTGAGGCGCGCACATACAACCCACCCCCATGTGCGGGCACAAGACACAGGTCCCGCACGACAGACTGACACCCCACCTGGACCGCCCGCCCTGCGGGCGAGCCAGGGGGGCCCCTGCGCCCCGCGCGGGGGCGGGGCCCGCCCCACCACAATCGACCGGACGCCCCATCCAGCCGCGAGCCCAGAGCGCCCATCCACGTAGCCGAGTGTGCTCAGCGCAGGGCACCTCGATGTCAGCCCCGTCCCCCACCCCCCGCCGCCGATGTCTGCGGGCCGCCAGATATGTGGGCCCTCCACCACCCCTGGCACCCGGGGCACCCGCCGCAGAGAAGCCG
>NC_137208.1:19639754-19707254 GCF_960531495.2 Zeus faber | reverse complement strand
AACACTATTATTCCTTTAACATCGATTACAGTTTTAACAGAGAGAGAGAGGGAGAGAAAAAAAAAAACAAAAAAACGAGGACGATTTGGGAATAATTTAATTAAAATAGATAATAATGTTTGAATAAAGAACGCGCGCGGGGGGAAGATTTCTTTTTTTATTTTTTATTTTTTTATTTTTGGAGGAAAAAAAAAAAAAAATTCCAATATATTTTGACCTTGTTTGAATAAAGGTTTTTGATGACTGGGGCTGCGCGTTTAATTTGTCAAGTCTATTTGTGAAAATTGTACCAGACAAACCTTAATCTAGATTAATAGTCTGCAGAGGAGAGGAGCGCTCATATCCTGTTTAATGAAATCATAATCACACACGCACGCACGCACGCACGCACGCACACGCACGCACACACACGCACACACACACACGCACACACACACACACACACACACACAAAGCCTCTTAAAACTGCTGCATGTGATGTGTTTGCAGTGCAAGCTGAAAATCCACTTTGTATACAAGTCTGTACTTGGAATTGCGGAGTGTGTGTGTGTGTGTGTGTGTGTGTGTGTGTGCGTGTGCGTGCGTGTGCATGTGTGCGTGTGTGTATGGGTGCGTGTGTGCGTGTGTGTGTGTGTGTGTGTCTGTTGGGGGGGTGGGGGGGGGGGGGTGTCGCTTTCCCTAACCCCAACCCCATCAAGATAGGCCATTTCTATGTTTTATTATTATATTTTTTTCATTCTTTTGGAGCCATTAGATTACTTCACTTGGAGTAGACGGAGGGGTGTCGGGCTTGTTTTATTTTGTCATTTCGGTGATGCGATGTGAGGCGCAGTTTCTTATTTCTTGTTTGCGGGACTTGATATTCTGTGTGCGTTTAGTGCGGTTATCGTGATCGGGGGGCGGGGGGGGGGGGTGCGGGGAGGGGGGATAGCCTCTCCTGTTATCGCGGTGTTGTATTATTTTCTATGGGCCAATATTTTTGGTATTATCAATGTAATCTGGAGTATGTGAGAGGTGTGTGTGTGTGTGTGTGTGTGTGCGTGCGTGCGTGTGTGTGTTTGTCTTGGGCTCCTCGGTGTGACTCCAATTTTTAGCGGGAACGGAGTCGAAACGAGCCGTGGGGGCCCCAGATAAGTATGTAGTGCCCCCATGTGGTTTGCGGAGGTTCCACATGCGATTAAGGCTCCGCTGCCGCGACTATCTCCCAATCCCCCCAGCCCCCCGCCCCCATATATATATATATATATATATATATATATACTTAAGTGTGTTATGGGTATACCCGGGATATGTATTCAAAATTAATATACTAAAATAACCACTGAAGTTGTACTTAAGATGTGCTTAGATGTGTGAAATATATATATTTTTTTTCATGTATTTTCGGTTGCTTTCGATGACCAAAGTCGCACACTTTTCAGAAGTACATCTTGAGTTCGGTTGCCTTAGCTCACTTTGTATGAGTTTACTTACACTACACTCACAGCATATGAATGAGAATGCATACCGAGGCTGTACTTTAAATGAGTAGATAAAGTAAATGAGCGGCAACAAAAATACACCTCCAAATATACTCACAAACAAGCAGAAACGGGTAGAAATACACTTTGAACACATTTGCTGTACGAAAAAATACTTTCAGTATCGAAAAACATTTGACTTTTCTTGATCACCTGGATGGCTGGAGACAATTTTTTCTCATCATTTCTCCACCACTCAAATATGATTTTCTCCCTTGAGACTTCCGACCTGCTGTATGTGACTGCCTGCCTCCTTCCCGCCTGCCTGCCTGGTTGCCTGCCTGCTCTTCTGGTTGCCTGCCTGCCTGGTTGCCTGCCTGCCTGGTTGCCTGCCTGCCTGGTTGCCTGCCTGCTTGCCTGGTTGCCTGCCTGCCTGCCCGCGAAGACGTCGCAGCAACAGCAGACAAAACACATCTTGCCACCACCCACCTCCCCCCCCCCCCCCCCCCACCACCCCCACCCCCACTTGATGTGAAGGAGACCTTGCAGGGCAGAGGATGCGGGTGGATGGAGGTGCAGGGGGGGGAGGAGGAGGGTGGTGGTGGTGGTGGTGAGATCTTTTGCTTGGATGAAAGTCGAACGTTTGGACAGAAATACCACCGGGGCATTAAAATACCGAACCCGGGGGCAAACAGGAAGTGGGTAAATGGATATCTTCCGTATCGCTGAACCCGCTGCGATAATAGACAACAAAACAAAAATCATATGAAATAAAAGACGTGGCAATCCCGCGGAGAATGAGTGTGTGCTGTCTTTACCTGTACGTGTGTGCCTGCATGCGTGCGCGTGCGTGTGTGTGTGTGTGTGTGTGTGTGTGTGTGTGTGTGTGCGTGTCACGGCGGGGGCAGGCCGCCTCCTGGCGCCATGGGGATGAAGGCTTCATGCTTGGGCTGAGATTACCTGTGCGGGCACCCTGTGTGGCTTGTTTATGAATCAAACTCGTGGTTCTTTTTTCTCTCCCTTTTCTCGTAGCGATTCCCACCCCCCGCTTGTGTCTTTTTTTTTCCGGGGCGGACCCCGTGCCTGGAGAGCGGGTGGGGGGGGGGTTGGCCGGCGTCGGCGAAGGGGGGCGGGGTTTTGACGGTCATCGCACACCTCTCGGCGAACTTCTCACCCGGACGTGACCCGAGGGATGTTTATAACCGGCGGGGGTTGGTTTATCTCCATGGCGATAAAGCCTCGCGCCATGACTGCGGAATGAAAACAGCCCCCGACGCGCCGTCCGCCCGTCCGCCCGTCCGCCCGTCTGTCCACCGGACCCCTGTACCCACAAAACAAATCGGAAACACCCTGGAACTAAACTCCACCTCAACTTGATTTTTCTTTCCATGCTCCTGGCGCCGCCCCCCCCACCTGAACCGGCGGACTCACCTCTCGCTCACCTCCCGTTCCCCCTCCCGGGTTGAACTGTGGGCGACCCGGCGACGCCCTCAGCGCTTCAGTGGGAGAAGAACAAAAAAAGCCCTTGACACGCCATCGCGGCAGAACATTCTCGCCTGCCCACGCGCTGCGTCACAGAACGCGGCCTTCTTCCGCGTTGTGGCGGCGGTGGCGGCGGCCCTGTTGACAAAGAAGTGGCGTTCAGCCGCAACGTTCAGCTAATCCCGGCATGCGCTGCATTGAATGGCGGTTGGGCCGAATGAGGCGGAGGACGACGTGAACCCCCGAGGGCCGTGTTTCCGCCCGGGCTAATTTGGCCGGTTGCCCACAGTCCATATCGAAACACTTCATTGGCCGTCTCTTTGAGGCCTCATTCCTCCCATTTACATCCTCCAGCTTCCATGCCGATGGCGCTGCGCTGCTCCAGCCGTAGTCCTCCACCCTGAGCGGGCTCCATGAACCATCGGCCCCGAACCACCGGTTCAATTACCCATCCTGCCCTTGACCTTGGAGGTCAGCTCGCTTTGGAGGATGAAGCTTTAGATGTCCAGAGAGTAAAAGAGAGAGAGGGGGTAAAGGGAGAGGAAAATGAGAGATGGTGGAAAAACCATCTCCCCACCCCGCCCCACCCCTCATTGGGGTGGGGCGGGGTGGGGAGTTAGGAAGGGTGAGGCGCGGAGATAGATAGTAGAGGGAAGGCAGAGAGAGAGATGGAGGGTGAGGGATGGAGTGTGTGCGTGTGTGTGTATGCATGTGTGTGTGCATGTGTGTGTGCGTGTGTGTGTGCGTGTGTGTGTGTGTGTGTGTGTGTGTGAGAGAGGGGCGTAGGGGCGGTGGGGGGGGGGGGGGGGGGCCTCAGCCCTGCTCTCTCTTATCTCTCCGGCTTGGTGGAGTTTTAAATTATTCATTCCCTGCTGCTCCCGCCGACTTACACATCTCCATCACATGGCTGCCCGCATCCGCCCGGGGAACAGGCGGTCGCCACGGCAACCTTATCGCAGATCGCAGATTTCGGCTCCAGAAATGAAATAAAAGAGGAAATTGGCTGTATTAGCATAAGAGGAGTCAGCCCGGAGTTGAATACACACATCACCCCCCCCCCCCCCCCCACGCTCCCCCACCACCCAACACACACACAACCCCCGACACACACACACACACACACACACACACACACACACACACACACACACACACACACACACACCCCGTTCCTTATCAGTGCTGTCTGATCGCTGCTCTCCCTTTCTCTATTTTTTTTTCTAATTCCGCTTACCCAACCCCCCCCACCCCCCCTTCCTCCCATCCACCACCTCCACCATCTCCACACCCCAGCCAGCCACCCACCCACCACCCCCCGTTCTTTGTTCCTCCCTTCACGCCGGGAGGAGAATGGGAGCAGGGGGGGGCCGGCGGGAGAAAATAGATGTGGTGGCGGGGGGCGACCTCTGACCTTTTCAAAGAGAGTAAACAATAAGCAATAACCTGGGAGACGCGAAACAGCCCGACTGACTGACAGTGCACTTTATTTCCTGTCCGACGGCGTCGTTCCCCAACCACCACCGCCACCGCCACCACCTCGTCATGCTTTTCTTATTATTAGGAGTTTTTCCCCGGTTCTCTCCGTTGGGATCTGCCATCTTTTTTTTTGGTTGAATAGTCTGACCTTAAAGAATAAGGTCCGGGCTATTTGTTTAGCTTTTCCGGACGGCGACTGTGTGAATGGATGTTAACTTTGTGCACAGGGGGTCCCCGAGCCAATGTAATCAGTCTGTGGAAAAAGGGGGCCACATTAACATCCTCCGTCAATGCGTAATCTCCGGCGGCCATCGGCAAGAACCTCCGCCAGCGGCGAGCAACAAAGGCGGCGGCGCAACGCAAACTCTCTGAAAGAGAGGCGCACAGGTGATTTCTCTCTCCCTACCGTTTAACCATGCGCTAACAAGTAGTCGGCATCCCTCTTGCCTCCCTCCCGCTTGGGCCTCCGCCCCTGCACATCCCGCTCCCCTAATTGAAGTTAAACAGCAGAGAGCCGGGCGCCGCGTCCCTCTTCCAGATGCCTCTGAACGTCGACAAATCTCTCCCCACTTAGGGCCGACACTTCCCCCGGGGAAGTGGAAGTGCGTGTTTGTTATGGTAATGATCCTTCCTCCCTCTCATCCGCGCATCTTTTGTGCAAATCGTACGACGACGAGGGACAAATAACGCCCACATCCGCTGACTGGCGGCACTCACCACCGATTATCGCCGCCATCGTTCGCGGCAACTTAGCCGCTTGTTATTGCAAACATGAATGTTTGTCGTTGTCATTTGCTGTAGGTCCCCCGTGCGCCGATACAAGGCGTGACCGAATCATTGATGGATTAACGCTGGCGTTCGCTCGCTCCCTTGCTCAGCCCCCCTCCCCCTCCGCAACTCTCTGATCCCACGCTGACACCCATCCGCCCCATCATCCCCATCCCCACCTAAAACTCGCCGCGTGAGTCGGGGGTCAGGCTTGCGAGGCCGCAACCCAATCTGCGACGGTCGAGACAACAGAGGGGCGTCCACTTCCGACCGTTCGCCCGCTTAATGGAGGCTCGAGGGCGTCCTCAAGTGCTCTCAGACGCGTAAGACCCTTTCACACTCTCCGGGCCCCCACGTCCTCGAAAGCTGATGGCAGAAAAAAATAAATAAATAAATGGCTGCAGCATCTGTGATCTCGGATGCTGGTTTCCGAAGAGATGGTTTTCTAAACCCCTCGAGTTTGGGTGGAGGCTCGCCGCCATTTCGCCGGGAATATGTGTCCAGGACGTGCAAATGAATGAGCCGGTGGGGCTGAGCTTTGGAGTGCTGAGGTGCGGTCAGTGAATCCCCTTCACACAAAAGGAAGGCAGCAAGGAACGTGGGAGCCTTGCTCGAACGAGAGCAAGTTTATATCCTCATTATGGAGCGTTTTCCGAAATCACAGCCGAGACGCCCATCGGAAGAAGTAACCCCAGCTATTCAGGCACAAAGGTCTGGCGGGAAAAAAAAGTGAATGAGAATTGCTTATTTTCCCCCGTTGACTTCTCTTCGGCCCAAGGTTTAGGATTTCATTAGCAACGCCGTTAGTTGATGCCGAACATCAGCTGCTCTTCCCGGGGTCCACACGGAACCTAAAAAAAACAGGACAACAGGTAAGACACTTAAGGACCAAACCAACCACATGAAATTAAAATCTGAAACATGTTTCTGTACATATTCCTATTCATATACACTTATATATACATTCATAAGCACTTGATAGACATACAAAGTGAATCTTACAAGTATGGTACTTATCTTACATGTATATCAATATGTCAATGAATATTCATATACACATCGATATTCCTTGTGTGTTTCAGCAATCTGACCTGGAAGTGAGTTCCATGCAATCACGGCTCGATATAATACTGTGCGTTGCTTTGATTCTGTTTTAGATTTAGAAAGCGTGGAGAGACCTCTGGTGGCATGTCTGGTAGGGTAGGTGTGTGTGTGTGTGTGTGTGTGTGTGTGTGTGTGTGTGTGCGTGTGAGAGCCGAATGTGAGTTGACCATGAAATAAATCAGGAATTTTCAATCCGTTGATGTTTCCCACAAAGACAAGGAGTGATGCTGTCGGCCTCTCCTCCACGATTCAACCAGGAGAGGTTGACATACATGATGTTGACCTTGTGACCTTGGCGTGCAGGGCAAGACGAGCCGCTTCGTCCTGAGCCGGCCGTAGTCTTCCTGGATCCTTCTTTGCAGCACATATCATCGGGCAACTATGAGTCTGCAGGACCCGTTTGGTCTTTATAACAGATGTATTCCTCCCCATCGTTGCAACAAGAGGATCTGTATGCCTTGCCCACAACAGTTTACAATGTAAAATAACACCGAGAAGCGCTGTTTCCTCTACTTGCTCCACAGCAACATTGTTCAGCATCAGATTCAGCTGAGGTTTAGAGTCATTTTTACCGAAGAAAGTGCTTTTAGGTTTTGAGATATGTTGAATGGGGATCTATTATGCTTTTCCTTATTTTCTGTAGTATATATAATAAAACAATACCGGATTTTCATATTGGACGTGTCAATTAATGAGGTAAACTGCCGGCCGACGTCAGCTCGTCATGGATTTCCTTATATGGTCATCTGCTCCATCCGATCCGCTGCGCGTTTCTCCAGAATAAAAACCCAATATTGTGTGTTTTATTGTAGATGCATTTATTTTACTTTGTTTTATTTACCGATGTTTACATGAAATAAAAAATCCCCGCGTCTGAGAGTCCCGGCGCGGGGTCCCCTTGGAGCAAGTCGGAACCAACTTTGAAATGAGGCCTGGTAGATCTAATATGAGTGAAGATTCAGCAACTGGACGGCTTATTTTCTCACTTCAAATTTGTTCAGAAACAGATTTTGGTGGACTGACACTAGAATGAAACCCGGAAGCCATGCTCAAACGCCATTGGCTCACAGAACTAGGGGCCCCAGGAGGGTGGCTCCTCCCGCTGAAACAGAGCGTCAGGAACACAATGGATTTAGAGGTATGATAGAATGGCTCGAATGCATAATCTGAGGGGTATTTTCAGCAAAAAAAAATTCAAAAACATATTTTGGGGACCCCTATTAACTTGTGTAGAACGGTGCATAATAAGTCCACTTTAAGACTAGTTAATTGCTAGTAACCCATTCTAGTGCTGTCTGCAACTCTTCGTTGAGGGTTGCAGTGATTTCATTAACTGTGGGTGCATACATGTACAGTGTTGTGTCATCTACATACATGGACAAACAGGCTTTTTTTTTTAAAGCCGGATGGAGATCGTTATTAAAAACAGAAAAAGTAGATGGAGCAAAACCGTAACACATGAGCTTTTTCAGTAATCATTTGTGATCAGTCACATCAACGGCAGCACCGACATCTAAAAGTACTGCCCCCTCACTTTTCTTTCGAACAATTTCTTTCAGCCAGTCATCTGTCATTTGTGTACGCGCTGTATTTGTGGAGTGACCTTCCCCATAAAGCCTGCTGGTCAGATTGTTCACAGAGAAATAGCATCATATCTGGTCAAATACAATTTTTTTTCCAAGAGATTGCTAAGAACAGGTGACCATCTGATAGGGCGACTGTTAGAGCCAGCGACGCCATTGCATTCTTGGGCGGTGGAATGACTTCAGCTTCTCTGCAGGTTTGGGGACAAACGTTACTCACAAGGCTCAGATTCAAGATATGGCAGATAGAAGTGGCACTATGCTCCACTACCATCCTCAGTAGCTTTCCACCTAAGTTGTCAATGCCAGGTGGTTTCTCGTTATTGATAGAGAGTAGGGCTGTCAATCGATTACAATATTTAATCATGATTAATCGCATGAGTGTCCGTGGTTAATCGCGATAAATTGCAAATTACATTTTTAATTGTTTGGGGTTTTTTTGTTTGTTTTTTTCGAAATGTACCTCAATTGTTTGATACTGTTATCAACATGGGAGTGGACAAATACACTTGCTTTATGTAAATGCAGCTTATTGGAAATCAATTAACAACCCAAGACAATGACAAATATTGTCCGGAAACCCTGGAAGGTAGAGTGCAGCCTCTCCAGTAGCTCTGTCTGTGTCGTGCGTTCTTTTACTCTTTTTTCAACTTTGTTTTCAACTTTTTTGACTGCACACATTGTGTGGATCTCTTTTTATCCTACAGTGGGGATATGGCTTTTTGTTATCGGCAAGACGGTGGCGGAAGCCTTGCTCTCACTCCAAACAATGGGGCAGGGCGGCAATGTTCACCCCCCTGGCGGAGGAGCGTCCCTGTCCGCTCTCACGGCAGCGAATCCCGGTAAATCCACATTAGCATCCGGAGCGATGCCGGTTCGCCAAGTTCCAGTGAAACAGTAAACGACACTCCCTGTAGATCTTCTGGTTCCTTCCTCCTCCTGGGTCTTGTCGGCCAGCGTGTGCACGTTCCCCATCACTGCCGACGGAATATAGGGCGTGTACCTCCTCCGCTTTGCCTTTAGCTTGGCGCCAGCTCTGCGGTAACTGTGCCTACGTTAAGCGGCTAGCACAAAGGAGGGGGACTCGCTCTCCTCATTAACATCAGGTGGTGCAACCCGGGACATGGAACTGTTACGGTGGCTACCTGCAGTCGGGACCGGGAGCTGCTGGTGGGGGAGCCCAGGGGGTTGTCGCACGCCATTTTTGTTTGTGTTTGATCTTCTCTCCACGGGCGCACACAGTGACGACGCACACTATCATCCACGTACAAGTCACAGCAAAATCCCTTGTATTATCTCTGAAAGACTATTTTAGGCCCAGCCTTTGGAGCTTTGGCTTTCCTGGATATAGCTACTAGATCGTGATCGTTACATCCAATGGCAGCAGAAACAGCTTTGGAGCCAAGTTCTACCGCATCAGTGTAAATGTGATCAATGCACGTGGATGATATGATTCCTGCACTGTTAGTATACACCCTGGTAGGTTGATTAACGAACTGATCCAAATTACAAGCACGGCTTACAGTGAGAGGTTTCTTTTTCAGCGCACGGCTATATAAAAAGGAAATTAATGTTCAGGTCTCCCAGGAAATAAATCTCACATCGCATACTCTTTCAAGAATTCGCACAAATTATTTTGATACTGGCTGTGAGAACGTGGTGGCCTTATGACAGCATCCCAACAGCAACGGCTTTGAAACGAGGCAGGTGAACCCGCAACCACAAGATTTGAACAGCACTTGACATTAAGTCCTTATCAGATACAGACATGATGTGGAGAAGAACAGACAAAGGAAAAAGCAACACTATTCAACATTCAGTCAAGTGTGTGTGTGTGTGTGTGTGTGTGTGTGTGTGTGTGTGCGCGTGTGTGTGTGTGTGTGTGTGTGTCACAAACCTTTAGGCTTGGCTCTTTCCACTCGCTCAGTCTTTTGTGAGGGAGGGTGCCCAACGAGTCTGTCGCATGGGATGTATGCAACGTTCCCCATACAGTGCCTCTTTCAGCTTTCATGCCCGGGATTAGTTATGTTCTCCTCTGCCGTGCGGCCTCGGTTTAGTCCCCATTGGGGAAGATGTTTCTTGCAGTTTATGGCCTTTTTCCCAGAACTGCCATCTTGTCCTTGAATCGTAGGGATTTCACAACTATCGGCCCGGGCCTGTCACCTGCGATGCTTCCTGTCCTGTTGGCACTTTCCTCCTCTTGTCATCCATCTGTAGCTTTACAGCATCTCATGGACCTTGTCCTGGGATTCCTCCAAGCTCTCACCTTGGGAGTCAGGAATGCCTTATTTCATTATATTATTCCGTTTGGATAGTCCGCTTTCCCAGTCATTGATAAGACTGATTCACACACAGCATTCGTGCCTTTCAAGATGGCGTGGCAGTGTCAAGACGCTTAACTGTCGGCTCCGTTGAGGCAGGGCATTTATTTCGTTTTTTAATTAATTTTTGTGATTTGTCACCAATCGCATCGGCACTCTGCACATATGACCGCAGTACACTTATGGACACTGGATGGCGGATTACTCACCGGTTTCCATCATTTTTATCCACCTCTTCCTGGCCGGTGGGGCATTCTGCGAGAAGCGCCCTAAAAACAATAGAGATGTGCCCCGGAGGAAGGAGAAACACAGCGGAAGAACAAGCTGGCGTCCGGAACAGACTGAGGTTTCTCGGGCACATTGCCCACCTCTACCCGATGTCCTGCTTGCCAATGTTCAATCTTTGGCGAAAGAACTGGACGATGATCAGGGCAAGGATCCGCTTCCAATGGGATGTGAGAGATTGTAATATCATGGCTGACCCCCACGTTGCTGGACCAAATGGAACCCTTCTCCACTTTCGGTATCGCTAGAATAGCCGAGTCCGGGAAATCCAGAGGGGGTGGAGTCTGTTCCATGGCCAACGACAGCTGGTGTGACGCCAGGAATATTCCGGCTCGCCTTACCTGGAGAATCTGACGATCATGTGTCATCCATTTGACCTTCCCTGCGAGTTGACCTTGGTCATCACCACGGCTGTCTACATCGCTCCACAAGCCGATACCGACACAGTTCTACCTAAGCTTTATGATGTGCTAAACTGACACCAGACCAGATACCTGGACGTAGCCCCCATCATGACGGGGGGCTTATGAATAAGGCAAACCTCCTCCCCTATGTGACAATGCTGTTCACTGACTCTAGTTCAGCTTTCAATACCATAGTGCCGCCCAGACTGTCCACCAAGCTCAGGGAACTTGGACTGTTCACCCCCGTGAGCAACATGGTGGAGTTGTACAGAGACGTCATTATCTGTCACTGTATCTGTATCTGTTCAACCAACAAAATTATCTGGCTCTGTATTTGTATTCGGGTGGAAGATCGGAAGTGGGCGGGGTCTTTACCGGAAGTGTCGTTTAAACCGGGCAAATGTTGTATTTTCTCAGCTAATTCACTCATTGGCAATTTTGGTGCCTTTAAAGCATCAAATTAATTTAATATCGGCATATCATTAATTATGAATTACTGCATATTTCCACATCCTCGTACTGTAGTTTTCACCACTGTTTCTCTCTTTTTTTATTTTTATTTTTAACTAAACTAAGTTTTATGAACTGTCTGACACCCCCCCCCCCCTTTTAACTGGGGATTTTGAACAATCAGAAACTGAAAATAGTTTTATAAATCGAAAGCTTCTTTTGCATTGGAAATGGAAAATATTTACAGTAAAGATATATCAAAAAATATCCTTCAATTGAAGGGAATAATCCAAAATTCCAATTATGCTGTGTTTGCTTTTCCAGATGTGTCAACGTTACTGCAGTTCCAGAGGGAAACGTGAATTACTACTTTATAATAGTAATTGCCTTGATATTCCATCACATGGTTCTCATCTCGCTCAGACGGAGAGGTGGGGGACATGGTTATCAGCGGAGATTCTGTCCACGTGACCCGCATAGGGTCCCTCCGGTTCTTATCTGTATATACCGTGGAGCTCAGCACTAGAAACCCTCCAGAAACCCTCCCTGCAGGAATCAGCATAGAAAGCCGGTGGGGGGTTGTCGAGGTGGCGTGAGTAGGGAGCCCTGTTTGGGTCTAGCGGGGCAGCCAAACATGGAGAACTGGCCCAAGTACCTCCGCTAATCTCGTTGTCTACGGTAATGTCACGGGGCTTTTCCTGGTAACAAGGCAAGCAGTAAGCTGCCCAGCGGAATCGGCGACTGCCATGGAGACACCCTGCAGTTTTTCATTCTGAATAATAACGAGCAACTTCGGGTCAAAGAAATATCTGTTTCCATCGCATTATTTGTGCTTTCCGGAATAACATATTCAGATTTGGGTACATCCTTAGCAACTGGGTTCTTGACCTCCTGACCGGCAGACCATAGGTGGTGAGGGTGGGCTGCCACACCTCAAACCCCCTCACCCTAAAACACAGCAGCCCCCCAAGGTTGTGCCCTGAGTCCCCTGCTGTACTCTCTGTACACACAAGACTGTTTTGCCAAGTGTAGCTCCAACACCATCATTGAATTCGCTGATGACACAGTTAAGGTGGGCCAGGTCTCCCACAACGATGAGAAGGCCTACTTTGGAGAGGTGGATCTAACATTGTGGTGACAGGTCAACAGCCTCTACCTGAACATCGGCAAAACTATCGAGAGTATCCTGTCAGGGTGCATCATCGCCAGGTATGGGAAATGCTCCTCTCAGGACCCTGTAGAGAGTGGTACTTTCGGCCGAGCCTACCACCAGGACAACACTCACCCTCCTTCAGGACTTATTCACCAGCCGGCACAGCACCAATGCTGAGAATATTATTAAGGATCCCCACCATCGCCACCATGGACTGTTCCAGTGGTTGCGGTCAGGCAGACGCCTCCACAGCCGCAAGACCAGAACAGAGAGACTCAGCAAGAGCTTCTTCCACCAGGCCATAAGGACACCCAACTCTGTCACAACATAGAATACTATTGGGTTCACCTTATTGCCGTAACACTTGGTTATTTTGTCTTTCATTCCTTGCAATTTTCCACACATCAATCATGCACTACATTGCACGGTAAACATTGCAAAATGTACACACATATAGTTTATGTTGTTTTAAATGCTGTATAGTTTTTCTTAGAAGCCCCTGAAGTGGTTTTCTTGGTGCATTGGCAACTGTGTGTAGACATCTTTTTTTTTGCTTTAAAATATCTCGCACCTGACCGACGCAGTTCTCTCCTTTTCGGTTTGGGTGTCATGGTTAGCGCGTGGGTTAACGATAACGCTCAAAGCACCGCTGTCTGCCTGCAAGACTCCCCACTCTCCCCGTGCCCACTGCTCGGTCATCCCCCGGAGGACAGGTCATGTCCCCTGGTCCTGCCAGCACGCAGCTTTACAGGAAGTTCGTAACGCTCGGGTCCGGAGCCTGGGACAAGTTGATAGCTACAAGTCGACTGCAAACGCTGGTCACTTGTCCTCATCGTCGTCCTCACGCCATCATCGAGGGAAAACTGGCAAACTGCAAACTGGCAAATGTCAAACTGGCAAATTGCAAACTGTCAAATTGGACAAACTGCTGTTGAAAGTGCTTCCTCATTGGTCCCATCACTCGGCCGTAACGGTTTCCTGGGTAAAACCCAGATCAATGTCCTCCTCCACTGTCGGCTTTAAAATAAAATAAAAGAGGTCAACGTTTTCCTGAGGCCTCCTGGGTCTCACGCGAGAGGCAACGTCCATTGAGATAATGCTACTGACAAACATCTACAGCAGATTCCGAGGCCACGCACCCCATACGTTCATTTGCAGGGCCTTGCAAGAGAACAGAGGGAGATCTTTCTCCCAGTAATGAATGTGAGACGTCTCTATTTGCCACCCCGGCTTTGTTCATCTATTCATCTGCTTGAGCACGACTGCCTTAATATCATAACAATTCTGATCGCCTCTCGGGGCGTTATCCCGTGAATGTCTGCGCTCCCATTTTCACCCTGCTTCTCTAATTCCCTAACTCTCTGCTCCTGTGTTTCCCCACTTAGTGGCGTCAGGCCTGTTTATTCCCCAAGCTCTTAATCTGGTTAAAGTGGTGAATACTTTGGAACAGTGAAGAAAAAGAGTCTAACACGAAGACAGCCTCGGCATCCAGTGGCATAGCTGTGCTTCCCTTGGTGGTCTAAAGCTCTCTCCCTCTTGCTCTCTCCCTCTCCGTCTCTCTCTCGCTCTCTCTCTCTCTCTCCCCGTCTGTGCGTTTGATTGTGCCTGGTGTGGTTGGAGGCTGATCGCAGCCTACATGTGATTTCACATGGGCTATAGAGAGACTCAGCGCCTGTGGCACTGTCCCTCCCACACACAGTCTGCCGTGGAGAGCTGCGCCATTTCCAATCCACTGTGTAGGTTTGCTGCGAAAGTGTCGGTAGTGTCGGAGTGTGTGTGTGTGTGTGTGTGTACGATTGTGATGAATGTGCACGGTTGTTTGTGTGTGTGTGTGTGTGTGTGTGTGTGTGTGTGTGTGCGTGCGTGTGTGTGTGTGTGTGTGATTGAAAAGGAAGGCAGTGAGAAGTGAGAGAAGAAGACTGCATGTGAGTATGTGTGAGTTGTGATGCCAGGACCACACAACCGGCATGGTGTTTGCACGCACGCGCGCAAGTACACACGCGAGCACACACACACACATACACACACACACACACACACACACACACACACACACACACACACACACACACACACACACATTTGAACGCGCAGCGTGTCAACCAGGGACTCGCTAATGGTAAGTGACAGGGTGAGACAGGAGACAATGATGATCCCGTACCGTCCTAAAGTGGATGGGTGGCGCACCCCTCCCTTCCCTCCGCCCCGGTCCAAGCCAGGCATCCCACGCCCATGCTCCCCTGCTCCCCTGCTCCATCGCTCCCCTACTCCATCACTCCCCTGCACCCTGGCCCTGAGCAGATAACCGCAGCGGGGCCCACCGGCGGGATGTGATCAGATGCGGGAACGAATCCCCGAGGTGCGGCCTGTTAACACGTCTTCGCACCGGCCAGGGGAGGCGTGGGCGCAGCAGGGGTGCCGGTGGGGGTGGGGTGACAAACCCTTCGTTGTTGTTCTTTTCTCGCCCCAAGTGCTGAGGAACGCAGTGGTTTGCCCCCCTCCCCCACCCGCCTCTTTTTTCGGATGGTTCTTTCCGGTGTCGGTCACAGTGGATTTTGGGAGGGGGCTGAGGAGCGCTTCCACAGTCCCACACCACATTAAAGGGCCGCCGGACCACAGCAGAGAGGCAAGGCGTGTAGTCATGTTTGGCGTCCGGCGTCGCTCTCTGTGCGACGGGGGCTGGCGATACGGACGCTCGGAACAAAAGGGGATTGTGACATGTGTCAGTGACAAGAGCGAGAAAAACAACAACAGCAAGGTTTTACAGCCCGGCCCGCGTTTTGATTTGATGTACCGCGGCTCGCCTCGGGACCCGCGGGGCTGGTTTTATTGTCTCGGCGGCTTTGACTAAGAGAGAGAAACAAAAGCCGACCGCGGTGTCAGAAATGCCGAACCCCCCCCCCCCCCCCCCCCTTGCAAACGGCGGAGGTTTTCGATCCGCGAAAGCACTTTGAGAAAGATAAAGCGACAAGACTGTGACCGGGCAGAGGATTTATAAGGCACCGTGCGCTCTGTTGAGCACAGCCGGAAGCGAGTGTTGGATGAGAGATACTTGTAAACGGGAATACAATATTATGAGGGTTTGAGGTTGTACTACTACCGGCGAGCTCACATGCTGTACCCCCCATGTTCCTTTCCATTGCATTATGGGCAGCCCCTTGGTAGATAGTTCTTGGTCAGAAATCAAAATCTGAGAGGATTTTTTTTTGGGGAGGGTTGTTGGCAGTAGGGACAGAGGAGGAAAGCCGAATAAAACAATGACTGACGGACAATTGGATGAAGAGGAGGAAAGAGAGGGGATAAGGAATGAGGTGGGAGGGCATCTGGCGGCGTTTGAAAGGCACGGTAAAGAGTGAGCCGAGATCTTGGACTTTTTTTTTGCGGTTTTTTTCTTTTAAGGGAATACCGGGGGCGTGGGGAGAGATGTGATGTGGATTTAGGATTATCCTACGACACGAGGCTGGAAGCGATCGCTGGTATTGGCCAGAAAGGGCATTTTCTTAAGTTGGCTTTGGACAACGTAGGCGTTAACGAACATTCCGGAGACTTTGAGACGTGAAGTCACATTCACTCAAGGGTCTAATGACTTTTTGTTACGCGTATTATGTAATGAGAATTTCATGGGGAACAATGTGAGCTAACTTCCACTCTTCTTTCACAGTTCAAAGGGTTAAAAACTGCCTTTTACCACCCCCAAACTCGAAAACACGACTGGGGCAGCAACTCTGCGCTCGATTAGTTCAAGAATTCGGCGAGAAATCTCGGTTTGATCCACCCTCCCTGTACGGTGTATGCATGTGTTCCCTAAGCCCGAGTGGGCACGTTTGGGGGCCCGTGATTTCCTGGACTCCCTCGCGGTGCTTTTGCCTTTAATGCTGTTGTGGGGCTGTTGGGGGAGAGAGTGGACGCCGGAGATTGCAGTTCCACCGCCGCCTCCCAAACGGGCTTTTCTCCCAGCGCGCCCGCTCACCAGCTCGCTTCCAAATTCTCCCATTTACCGCCCCTCCCGCCCCCCGACACCTCACCCAGTAATGGTATCAAAAGCAAAAGCGGGGGCGGGGTGGGTCTGTCTTTTGAGGGGAAGACTCGAGATGGCCCCAAATGGACGGCTCACCACCCGGATCCATGGACTGCTCTGTTCTCTTGATTACCCTTACCCATGCTTCAAGGGTCTTCGCCCTCTCTCGCACTGAACGGGTCCAGCTCTCGGGGAACATGAGGCTTGTTTCGAGTTCAGGGACACCTCCCCTCCCCCGGCCCCCGTTGGCCTGAGAACCTCCCCCACCCAGGCCGAGGTAGAGGGGGATGGCGGTGTAGAACATGGAAGAGACTGGCTGGCCACGGGCCCACAGAATATCAGAAATTCATCTGATCCCCGTCCCGAACTACGGCAGAAACAAGTATTTATTTATTTGTTATCTTCTATCTATTCGGATGTCCTCGCAAAATGATTTTGATACTATGCCGAGTGCACACACACACACACACACACACACACACACACACACACACACACACACACACACACACACACACACACACACACACACACACACACACACACACAGAAAACATGAAACAACAATAGCATCTCTGAGGCCTTGATCTGTGATCACAGCAGTGTTTGAGCACTTTGGCACGATGGATCCGGCGATAAATAGGCCGATTATATACATGAGCCAAATGACACCCACCCCACCCGATTACCCGCCGACTCCAAAATCCTGTCTATCTCTGGTGTTGCTGGTGGAGTTTGGAGTGTTGGGGCTGGGGGGTGGGGTCCACAGATAGAAGCATGTAAAACCACTAAATCTCCCATCGCCATCATGCCCTCCGATAACAGTCTGCTTGGGCAGCGATCAGCCAGCAGATTATCGATGGGGATCAGCTCGCTCCTGGTGGAGGTGATGCGGGCGGAGGTTGTGTGTATGTTTGTGTTTGTGTGTGTGTGTGCGTGTGTGTGTGTGTGTGTGTGTGTGTGTGTGTTGGTGTGTGTGTATCTTTCCAAAAACAGTGAGGCTGAAAACCTTTTGGCAGCTGACACGGTAGCATGATATCGCCCATGATATCACATGGGAGGCATCACAACACACGGTATCCCTCATCCATCTTTAGTCCGAAGTGATGCACACTTTGCCAGTGCTACACACCTTATTGTTCGTGAACCTTGTCAGCCTGCACTTTCAAATTCAAAGATAAATAAAGACACCTTGTTGTGTTTGTTTTTTTTTCTATCCCCCTACCCCCCTCCCCCGTCCCCGTCCCCATCCCGTCAGTCGGGCGTCAGTCAAACAGAGGCCTCGCACAAAGTCCTTCTGTCATCTCTTCAGCCGAGCGCGGCGCAACCCCGGCCCAGACAAAACAGCCACTCCCGGGTCTACGTGACATCAAAAGACCCAAGCCCTGCCTCCGTCCCCCTCTCCGCCCTGCCCCCAGCGCCACGGCTGCAGTTTGCCCCGCGTCTGACCCTCTGCCATCCACCTTTCTTGTTCCCCTGCTTTTCTCCTTTTTTTCAGCTCCTTGTGTGAATCGGCACGTCCGCCTCTCCGTCGACGGAGCCCTTTCCTGCCACTGTGCTGTTTGTGAGTGTGTGTGTGTGTGTGTGTGTGTGTGTGTGTGTGTGTGTGTGTGTGTGTGTGTGTGTGTGTGTGTGTGTGTGTGTGTGTGTGTGTGTGTGTGTGTGTGTGTGTGTGTGTGTGTGTGTGTGTGTGTGTGTGTGTGTGTGTGTGTGTAACCAAAGTGGGTGTCGGTTTCAGTGCCGCCATGTTCAAGTCTGTAGACTGGGTTGAAGTCCCAATGACCAGTGTGCGTGTGGGTTTGAATCCCGCCATGATTAAATGTGGAGTCCAAAAGACCGAACTGGACGTACAGCGGGTCCCCGTGTTGTCTGCCGGCCTGTTTTCTTTCATTTCTTTTCATTTGCACAAGCTGTTATCTCTGTGATTATTATTACGTCCTTTATCAGTTTGTACCCTTTTATTTCCACGCTTGTGTTCTTCCTGCCTTCATACATTGTCTCTTACGCCTTACCTTAAAGCACTTGGAATTGCCCTCGTGTATGAAATGTGCTGTGCAAATAAACCCGCCTGGCGGGGTTGGAGAGAGGCGGAGGTAGAAGTAGAGGAGTCTGGGAAGGGGGGTGGGGGGGCTAACGACAGCATCCACATCATCATCATCATCATCATCATCATCTTCGTCGTCGTCGTCGGGGGGGCGGAGAAGCCTTAATCAAGCGCACCTCCGTGTCAAAGCCAGCCTTGAGTGTCTTGGCCGCTCATAACGCTGCGCACCTTCTGTCTAATTTGGCCATTATTCAGGCCTGTCAGGCCGCAATTATTTGGCGCTTATCTCCCTCGCACACCAGATGACGCGTTTGTCACGCCGCTCGCGCCGCCGCCGCCGCCGCCGCTCGCTCTCGCACGCACGCCGGCGCCCGTGCCCGCACACAGGGGGGGCCATAAAGAATCCGGCTGATGACTCCCTGCGATAGGAGCCGGTGTACAAACAACCCCCACCCCACCGCCTCCCCTACCTCCCTATCATTACCACATTGATTACCTTGGTTGGCTTATCATCGACACATATTCAGTCTCATCGCCAGAGCCACCCCCCCCCCCCTGCAGCACACACACACACACACACACACACACACGCACACACACAAGAACGCACACCCCTTTCCCCGCGTATTGTTTACGCGCAGATGGAGATTGCATTGTTGTTTATCTCCCCAGTTTGTTTATTCTATTGGCTGAGTTGTGTTTAGTAATGTCAACCCCCCCCCCCCGGCCCCCCCGGCCCCCCACAACTCCGTCCCCCCTCCAAGGACTCGGAAAGAAAAAAGGAAGAAAGAAAGGAAGAAAGAAAGAAAGGAAGAAAGAAAGAAATGCAATCTCTCCATTCAGATTGCAGAGAATGGGACGCGTGATATTGGGTTTCTATGATCTTTTGTAGCCGGTAATTTGACGCCACGCCGGAGTGTTCGGCGGAACAAATATAGAAACGTCAGCAAATTGTATCATAAATTAGTGATCAGGAGGGGGACGGGAGGGAGGGGAGATGTGTCCATTGTGTGTGTGTGTGTGTTTGCGTGTGTGTGTGCACGCGCGTGTGTGTGCGTGCGCGTGTGTGTGTCCTCGGAGTCATTGACTTTCGTTCGCCGTCGCGGGAGAGCGTGAACGTTTCCCATTTTTTGGGTTTCGACATCCCAATTCGGTCCGCGGCGTTGGCCAGAACAAACCGGCCGCCATAAATGGTCCGCTGCTTGAGGACGGTCAAAAAGCCGCTGGATTCGGCCGCCGCGAAAAAACACAACAATCCCGATCGACCGGTGTGGCGTGGGGGGGGGGGGGGGGGGGGGGGCGTCATTTGCAAAAAACGGAGCTGGCCATCAGATAGCGCGTCTCCTTAATTCCCCCTCCGCGTCCCCGCCCCTCCTATTAAATAATATCATTATCATTGGCTAATGACGGCGGTGCAGCCGTCCTTATGGACGTAAGCCGATTAGCCGCGAGACAAACAGGGGGCGGGACGGGGCCCGGAAGCCCGAGTGCGGCCATTAAGCACTCCATCGCACCCACCGCCCCTCCGCCGCCTCTCCTTCCCTCTCTCGCTCCCTATTTATTTTTGGGGTTGGTGGTTCGGGGAGGAGAGAGAGAGAGAGAGAGAGAGAGAGAGAGAGAACAGGGATCCCAGCCCCCCGCTCACCCCGTCCTTCCCATCTTCTCTCCTCCGCCTCCCCCCATCTCCACCTCCGTCCTGCTTTGTGCGAAAGGTAATCGCAGATGCAAACAGAGAGAGAGTTGGGTGGTGTGCGGGGGGGGGGGGGGGGGTGGTGGGGGTACCCTTATCGGCCCCTAACATCTGTTGGCGTGTCAGGTGATGAGATGGAGCGCTCGCGGCCCCCGGACGGCTCCTTTAATGCAGAGCGGGGAGTGTGCAAACAAACAGCGGCTGATAGGGTCTACGCTTGTCACAACCGCTCAGGACCGTGATCTATCTTCTCCCTCCCTCTCCCTCTCTCTCTCCCTCTCTCTCTCGCTCTATCACTCCTCCCCTCACCCCGTCCCCTCGTTCCCTTTCTCCGGCTTTCTCTCCATTCCCTTCCTTACCCCCCCCCCCCCCCCCTTATTTTTCTCCGCCACTTGAGCGGCTATCTCTCCTTTTCCTCCGCCGCGCGATTTTTAATAAATAACATTGACCCCCACCCTCCTCCTCCTCCTCCTCCTCTGCCCTTCGTCAGAGCCCTCCAACCGTGGGTGTCCCGGGTGTCGCTTTTCCCTCGCGTCGGTTTGTGTTTACTCATGCCGGCGGCGCAGCGGTTGCGTATTGTATGTTTGCCGGGGACGAGAGGTACAGTACATGGGAAAGAAATTGATGAGATGAGGTGGATTAAAGAGTCGGTGGGACGGACTCGGAGAACATCGCGCTCCAGAATACATACGCGTGTGACCGGCCTGGCGACGGGTCCGATAACGCGCTCAGGCACCGGTACCCCCGTCCCCCGTCCTCGTAAAAATCGCCCCGGCGACAAGAGCTGCACTGAGCGCCCCATTCAATGGTCGCTCTTCAAACTCGGTGACGGTTTCACGTCCGCGTCGAAATTGTCCGAACCAGAGAGACGGATGAGTCAATGAGCGGAAAAAAAAATGGACAAATCAAAAGAAGTGATTGAAAGCTCGACTGGGTACGACCCCGTCCACAAGAGGAAGTGCTGGTACTTGCCGTGTACCTACTGGGACGCCTTCCTCCACCCTTGGCGTTTCTTTTGATCGTCTCACTTTTTTATTTTTGGCTGCCGCTATCTCGTCACCATAATACGTCAGCTTTCTTTCTCCAGGAGAGTTTCGCGGTAGAGCTCTCATCTGTGCGGACAGCGGCGGCCAATCATAATCGAAATCTTCGTGACTTGTCACAAAAGTCTGTTTTCTTCTTCTTCTTTTTCTTTTTCAAGGGTTTGTCAGAGGTTCAAAGCTGTACAGATCCCCGCCCCCCCTTCCACAAATCACACACACACAGACACACACACACACACACACACACACACACACACGCACACAAACATACATCATCCCTAACTCCCGCGCCCCCCATATTTCTGTTGAAAGTGGGAAATCCACTAACATCATCAACCCACGGCCACGGCCGAGGAGGAGAAAAAAAACCCATTCCTCTCTTTTTCCACCACTATCCCAAATGAAATGGGATTTCATCTCCCATGTCTGAGTGCTTCGGGGAGACTACATTAGCCCCGTGCGCCCCACTGTACTGTGATGCCCCCCCCCCCCCCCCCCACACACACACACACATACCCCAAACCACACAACTATAATGTCATTGTCAGATGGCTTGTGGCAGCAAGATCAATAGTTGGTAATTCCTTGGCCGGGGGTCTGTAAGTCCTGCGCCGTGCTCCCTCGCCGGCGCCCCCACCCCCGCCCCCACCCGCCGCCGCCACACCCGCCCTCCAGCTAGAATGTCCTCTAATGGAGCAGGCCAGATCTAATCACCGCCGTAATTGAAGTTTACTTTGAGGCTTTCAATCTGGGGGAATATTTAAAGACAACGCCACCATGAAACACTATCTACTGTCCCGGGCCTGATGAGATCTTGATCTAGTGGCCCTTCTTCAATAATAGATGAGAGGATGAGAGGCTCAAACATACTGGTTTTTTTTTTTTGTTTTTTTTTTCCCAAACGCCGGCCCCGTTTCGCAGAGCGCGACCCCCACCCACCCCCACCCCCCACACACACGTTTTATTTCAGTCGTGACTCCCCGGCCCTCGGTCGACCAGTACGACGCATCGACGCGCCGGGCGAGACATTGACATTCCGAGACATTTTGGAGCGATGTTTGGGAATACAGGTGAGATACTCCCGCCTGGTAATCGTCCGCTAGTTTTTTCAGGGAGAAAATGTTTCGCCGGGGTTGTCCCCGGCGGCGTCCAGCCCTCGGCCTATCTGATTGATGGGCCGGAGTGCAGGGGGGTGAGCGCGAGATGGAGAGGGGTCCGATAGCGGGGGCCGCGAGATACTCCCTGATTCACCACGTGTCAGATTCCGATAACGAGGGAGGTTTAGCCCGAGAGCCAGGATGGAGACGGGGGGCAGAGGGGAACGAGGGAGAGAGAGAGAGAGAGAGAGAGAGAGAATGAGTTAGTGGAGGAATTTAAGAGAAAAGAGGAATAACGAAGGCGCCGGCACAAGAGACGGCGAGACGGTGGGGGGGGGGGGGGAGAGGACCCGATGGCTGGGCGGAGGCCGACGGACGGACGGAGTCCCTTTCCCTCTGCGCTCCCCTTCCTCCCCTTCCTCCTCTCTTTCATTTCTCCTTCTCCCTCTGTCCCCCCTCACTCCGTCGCCTCGCCCCGGCTTTTTTATTCATAACCGTCGGCGGGAGATGAAATAAAAGCCGGCGATCTTTTACATACGCGGCGGCTTGGCGGTGTCACTGTGATGCACGTCTGCCGATAGCGCTTCAGATGGTTGGGGTGGAGGCGGTAGTGGTGGTGGTGGCGGCGGCGGGGGAGGGTGGAGCATACCTTCCTCTGTGCTCACTGTGGCTCCGGCATATCAGTAACATCAGCCAATACACACAAAAATCATTTCTCTCTCTCTCTCTCTCTCTCTCTCTCTCGCTCTCTCGCTCTCTCTCTCAATCCGTCCACTTTCCCATTTTTAACCCCTCTCTCCCCCCGTGCTTATCGAACCATTTTATCTCTGGGTGGTTTTTTTTTTGTTTTTTTTTCTTCCGGCGCCATCGCTCCCATCCTCTTCTTCTGCTGTCCCTCACACACTGGCCCGGGCCGGCCCCGGCCGTGGCCACTGAAGAAGGCGCGAGGTCCCGGGGAAGGAAGGGAAGGAGACTGGGGGAGCACGGTAAACACGCACACACACACACACGCGCACACACACACACACACACACAGGGATATTGCATTGGCCAACCATGCAACCACCCACGCACCTGCTCGTCCCCTCTTCCAAGGGGTGTGAACACCAGGACGCATACCTGTCCGTCAGCCGGCGCAATCGCCGACAGACAATCTGAGACGCTGCTCGCTCTGAATGCAGAGGGGCCGCCGTTACGCAAGTGGCACGGCATGCCGGAGCGCGTCACGGGGGCATGGCCCGCGTCGCAGGACGCGCCGGCCGATCCCGCCGATGGTTTTTTTTCTTCCCTTCGCCTCGTGACATTCCACGTGTCGCCAGCTTCACCCCCCTCGGTCGGTCTGTCTGTCCGTCCATCCGCTTGAATGTGAACGTGAATGTGTGTGTGTGTGTGTGTGTGTGTGTGTGTGTGTGTGCGCGTGTGTGCGTGTGTGATTGGTTTCACGGCACGTCCGTGTGAAAAGTGAAAGCCCTCGCCACTTAATTTTATTGGGACTCACAAGAAAGTATAATAATTGGACACTTAATTCTGTAGTTTTGAAGTATGAAGAGGAAATGAATATATTGGGCCAGGATTTGGCTCCAGCCCCCCAGCCCCCCAAAGAGGATTGCGTTGTAGAGATTATCAACCAGTAAAAAAAAATAAAACTCTGATGGCAGAGGGGGATACTCTCTGAGATTTGGTCCAAAATACCCCCCGCTTTTTCCTTTTTTTTCTTCTTCCTGTTGCCGGGGGGCTCTCACCCCGCACTCGAGAGCCCTCCGGATTTGCGGCGGATCCGAGCCGGTTCCCGTAAGAGAGATCAGCTCTCAAGCCCTTCGTTAGCGCTCCGCAGATGTACGGATACCGTACAAACGATCAAACCGGCTGAGATGGTGATTCCTTTTTTTCAGCGTGTCGCTCTTTTAGGCGTCCGTTGTCGCCGCCGGGCTTAAACCCGCGCCGGCGGGGTCTCCTGGAACGGATCCGCAGTCGTCTTCTCCTTCAAGACGGCTCCTTTGTTCGTAATCGTTCGTAATGGTGGTGGTGGTGGTGGGGTGGAGGAAAAGTTCTACCCGCACTTGGGATTTCATGTGCTCTGGAGCACAGAACAGCCCCCCCACCACCACCACCACCACCGCTTAAAACTGTACAGTACAATATATCTTCAGTTGGGGTAAAAAGGGTAAAATGTAAATCGGGCCGACTTATTGAGGCCGGAACCTCCCTCCAGCTCCCTCACTTGTTGTGCGGCCTGATCTATTGGTTTGCTCGGTCAACACCTCCTCGAGGCGTCAAAATGATCCAAATTACAAATGATTGAACATCAGCCACTGGTCACATAGACCCCGCACCTTGAATGGATGGACCCGGGGCGGTGGAGCCTGCGCAGGCCGACTGGGCGAGCGGGAGGGGCGTGGCGGTCAGATGGGTGAAGGTGACGGAAAAGGTTGGAGGAGGTCGACGGGTGGAGGATGTGCGCTCGGTGTTTCTGCGTTCCGAGATCGATCGGCAGGCGGGGAGGCGGCGTCGGGAGGGCGGGCGGGCGGGCGGGCGGTCGGGCGGCTGGCGGTGGCGGCGCTGGTGGTTGTGGTTGTCTTGACTGAGTCCCCGGCCCTGCGTTTGTTTTCAGCTCTGCCCCCTAATTGATGTAATGAACGTGATTAGGCCCTATCTGCAGCATCGCAGGAGGACCGGGTGTGTGTGTGTGTGTGTGTGTGTGTGTGTGGGGGGGGGCATCCGCCTCTCCGCCCCTTCTGCCTTATCTTCCCCCGCTTCCTGGGATCCCACCGCGCAACTGTTTCCATTCCCATAATGCATCAGCCCTGTTCCCGGCCCGGGGAGCGATGTCTCCCCCGTCAGAGAGAGATGGATGGGTGGGTGGGTGGGGAGGGGGGCAAGACACAAAATGGCGCATGTAGTGGAGAAATATAGGAGACTTTGCAAATGGAAAGCGACCTGCGAAATTCCGAACACAGCCGCGGATATTACAAATTCATAGGCACCGGCGAGCGCACACGCGCGACACTGCGGTTCCATCGCACTCTCGTACGCGGCCGCGTTGCGCCCTCGCTCTGGGGAGGGGACGGGTGAGAGAGAGGAGGAGGAGGAAGGGGGGGGGGGGGAGAAGTGGAAGGAGCTCGGAGCCAGGCGACGAGCGGAGCAATAATGGCATCGTGTGGAGGGATGGTAATCCTGCAGGGTCAGCCAATCAGGTCACGGCTCGGGAGTTGAGGGATCATCTGCCAGAAGCTCGTCGGCCGCTGCTCATTGTACAAGTAGTGACAAGGACAACAGGAGGAAGGGGAAGGGGATCCGGACCCATCCCAGGTGCCCGACACTGCCCGCTCTCACGTTAGACCCCGATTGTCGCCGATCGAATCGCTCACTCTTCTTTGGCCTTGATTTTGGGCTCCACAAAACTTTGTTGCGGGTTGTGTGTGTATGTGTGTGCGTGTGTGTGTGTGTGTGTGTGTGCGTGTGTGTGTTGGGGGGTATTTATAGACCGGGTCTGCTCCAGCAGCTGAGCTAACATGGATATGGGAGCTTTGTCACCTCGATTTTCAGGTTATGAATGACGGTGTTGACGGGGAGTTTTTTTTTTTTTGTTTGTTTTTTTTCTATTTCTAATTATACACCTTTCTCAGATTAAATGTAATCTCTTCTAATAATGAGGTCCTCGACCTATTTAGCTGATGTGAGGGCAGGGGCTGCACGGAAGTTGATGATGTTCCCTATCATCATTTATATATAAATTGGGCGCACAAAGTTTATTTCACTCAACCCCGCCCCCTTTCATTTTTCTTATTTTTCAAATCCTGGATTATCTCGGTGACTAATAAATTTACCGTTTAGTTGGAGATGAACACCGAGTTTAGTGGGTTGTTTTTTTTGGTTTTGTTTTTTTTATAAATGAGGAAGCCGCTAAGATTTTAATAGACACGCCAGCTGATTCAACAAGTCTCCATCTGGGCAAACAAATGAAGTAAATATGGCGTCGAGTACATAATTAAACATTTAAACAGCTCCCTAATTCACAGTTTATATCCTCGCTAAGTCGTACGCTTTGACACATTTCGAACAATTCTGAAAGAAGCCAACTTGATGTGCCGGCCGCTTATTTGCCTGGATGTGTAACTTGGACAGGGTGGAATGGGAACTTCCCTTGAGAGGAATCTGATTCCTGAACAGGGCCAAGGACAAAGGAATCCAACTGAAATCTTTTCTTTCTTTTCATTTTAAAATAAGCAGATGCTGCCTCACCCTGGCTGCGGGAAGTACGTCACTCTCACAAAGCGTAATGTCCAGTGTAATCCTATAGGGGACAGTATAACACAACAAAAGGCCCCCAATTCCAAGTCGCCTTGTTTCTTCTACGGACACAGCGCACAACTCTAATAAGCATCAACACTTTCATGACCACACACCTCATATGAAATTGCTGTTCAAGCGAAGACCAAAGGTGTAAATAAAACCAAAACAAACCACATCAGGTACTCAGCATTTTACATGACATTACCCATACCAATTACCCAGCATTATGCATTAAGAAACTGACATTAAACCAGCTTTGCAGTAGGATGAGTTGCGGAATTCCCTTACAGCAAATACAAAATACTGTGTATTTATCAAAACCATTGACCATACACATAATGAGAAACCAAGGACAGTCCACAAAACTGCCGAAAAGCTCCAGACTACTGCTGAAATGTCCACTTTTAAACGTTAAAGATAATTATGGAAGCAAAAGGCATCTGCCTCCAGTTGTTCTTGTGTATGGTATGCGCATCAATGCGCTTATTTTTACATTTTATTAGATATTGATTTATTATCAATATCATTCATATATTGATCTCAAAATCCAAACTGTGTGTGTTAAGCAGAGAAGACTGTCAAATATACAACACAGACACATATAATCTTTACATTTTTTCAACATGTACTGTCTGTGTCGTAATCAACGTGCACAAACAACGGGAACACACCAGTATCATTTTTGGATGGGATTTGTTTTATTTGTTTTCATGAGGTACATGAAAAATGAGGGACAATGTGGTCCTCAGTGAACACAGATACTGGGCCATGCAAATCATTTTAAATTCACTGACTTTATTCATAGTCAATAATAACTTAACATACAAAGAACAAAACCAGTCGGAAGGCCGAAGAGTGGAAGTCAGCAAATTCAGCAGCGTTCCTATTTTTTATAAGGTTCATTTTTTTATTTCAAAACATTTTTAAAACATTTTCATATAGAATGTTAATCTATGGGTGAAATGTGGAAAAGAAAAATCTAGTTGAGTGGAAATAATTGTATAACCAGTTGCAGAATTTTACCCTTCAAACACTTGGTTGTGTTTACTGGTGAAAAGTCTCATCAGTTGCCATTATCCGTTCCATCTGCGTGCGCGTCCCCGAGGCTTTAAATACTTGGCGTGCGCGCTCCAGTTAAACGCTCACCCAGCATCCTTTACGAACGTCAGTAAACTTACAGTGTTTAATTTGTGTTTGTTTATTGTGGTGGTGGCTGTGGCCTTGCCTTAGTTTGGGGGATGTTTGTATACAGTATATATATATATATATATATATATATATATATATATATATATATATGCCACGCCCCTCGTGATGTCATCGACCCACGTGCTTTTGTGATTTTTTGAACATGTTTCTTTACATTTAAATCACATGTTTACATCACACACTGACATTTCTTGAGTTATTTTTCACAGCAGCATCATGCAATTAAATATATTGAGCGGGTTATCCTCTTACATATTATATTGATTTATTCTATACACCGAATGATCCCTTGGTAGCAGAGGAGGGTTTTGATCCATCGGCGTCTGGGCCCGATGGATCAAAACCATCCTCTGCTACCAAGTTGGAATGATGTAAAAAATGTTGTTGCATCATTTTTCATCAACACCCATGGTAAATATGTTGAAAATTGTGATATGAAAGTTAAGATTCAAGATTCAAGGGGTTTATTCAACACATACATATACATACGTTCATACATATATGCAGTGAAATGTCTTTGCAACGCACCCGGAGATTATGCACAATAGTTACTAAACTGAACATAATAGCTACCCTAATTCCTACCGAGCTAACTAACTGAAACTAACTGATCCCTAAAACGTAATGCAGTTAGTGAATAGAATAATTAAAATTAAATTAAATTAAAATTAAATACGACTCAAAAAGGTAATACAGAATGGGGGTACAAAATAAAAGTCAAGGGAATAGAATTATGTACATGGGATAGGCTATTTGTATATACAGATGTGCAGTAAAGTGCATGTGAATAAAGTGAGTATGGAGATATACAGTACAGTATACAACAGTACAACACAGCAATACAGTTACACCAAGCAGAATAGCAATACAGCGCAGTATGCAGTAACCCAGAACAGTGATACAGTATGCAGTACAGTATGCTACATACAGTACAATAAGGTGGTGGAGCCTATGTGTGTGGCTCAGTGAGAACCCCTGGTGAGTTCAGCATACACAGTTCTTATGGCTTGAGGGAAGAAACTCCGTGTCAGTCTCTCTGTTCTCGCTGTGTGGCTGCGGAGGGGCTTGCCCCGACCGCAGCAGCTGGAACAGTCCGTTGTTGGGGTGGTGAGGATCCTTCATGACCCTGCGGGCTCTGCTACTCCACCTCCTGGTGTATAAGTCCTGCAGGGAGGGGAGGGTAGTTCCAGTGGTACGCTCGGCGGAACGCACCACCCTCTGCGGGGCCCGCCGGTCCTGAGCAGTACAGTTCCAAACCAGGCAGTGATGTTGCCTGTCAGGATGCTCTCCACTGAATTATATCGCTTCCATCATTATGATGATGAATGGAATGTTTTATTACTTTGTTTAAATGCTTCTGACCTTTTATTTAGAATATGGCTTTTGATTATCTGCATTGATTAAATGCTAAATTAATATCAACATCATTTCTACTGTATTTACTGATTTGTTATTGACAAATCCCCCCCCCCCCCCCCCAAAAGACAATCAATTCAATCAAAACTGGAATGCAGTCATTTCATTGCAGTTATCTGAGCCGGACAACCTGTGCATCCACGCCTCCTCCTCCTATCCGGAACCTACATTCAGCTACGATGTGAGAATCAAGGCCATATTGTGCAGGATTTGGCCCCATGTCTAATATATTGTATTCCCATCATTTTCCAATGTTTACCGTACCGCCCGAGCATGGTCTGTTGTTGAAGCAATACATGTCCCTTCCAGCTTCTCTCCTTCCGTGACCCGGGAGGAAAAAAATAGTTCTCAGGGTGTTTTTCAGTGCTTCTTTGGCGGTATTGATAAGCTGAAGACACAGCCAAAGTTGATGCCCTCATATTCAGCTTCTGCAGGATGCACTTAAAGTGAGAGACGGGTTTGTGATGGATGGCTTTGCCTTCTAACCAAAGGACGTAGGTTAATCTTCAAATGTGGGTCTCCATCGTGCACTCCTTTTCAAAATGCTCGCCTGCGACCACTGCAATTAAATGAGGCCACCGCTTCACCGCAGCAGGAATCTTACAGGGTTTTTTTTCCAATTGCTTACATACTTGTTGCGGAATTTTGCTAATTGTGTCAAAACTCTTCACAAAAGCTGAATAAGAGACATTTGGAGATAAAGATCCCACTTCTATGTCAAAATTTAACTCTGCAATAAAAACTTAACAATCCTTTTTCAAATTTTTGCAACTAAAGGATACACATGCACCATTTTAATTAGTCTTCCGTAGCAGCAAGAACACACTGATGCACTTTATACCAAACACTGCTGTCTTTAGTACTTTGTATACCTTTTCAATTTTTGCATACAGACTTCTGTGAAAGATTGTCCCAGTACAGTACATCTACTAAAGTTTCAATGGTCTATGGATCCCGCCGTGGATGGTCTGCCATCCCTGGCTATGTAACAGGGAAAATATCGCCTTGCGTGCCGTATCCAACCCTGGACGGACCCCACCTCAACGTCACTGGTGCAGAAGAGGTTGGCGGGCAGGTGGTTGGCGGTCATATACTTTCCAACACAGTCCGAAAAGAATTCCTTCATCAGATTTGGGAATGGGGAGTAACGAGGCACGTATACAACTGTGAAGTTATTGTGGTTGGTGAACCGGTCCAGGACCAGAGCAGCCCAGTGGAAATTAACATTGTGAGGAGGGAGGGGGGCGCAGATACCTACACTAAAACTAACCTGAGTTCAGTACGCAGAGGCAGAGGACAATGAATGTATTAAAATGTTATACTGGTTTATATTGGTTTAGCTTTTTCTCTTAATGGTCTATTAAATTCAAGGTTGGGTGAGAACAGGGATATAGGGTCAGACCCTCGGTATGAATTTCATTCATAGATACAATTTCACTGGATATAAATATCAGCGTTTGCGCGCCTGTGTACCCATCAGCCAGTGGGGTAAACATTTCCACGGTAACAGCCAGCTCCACCAATCAGAGACATCGCTGTCACGCGTAGGATTATGGGTAGTGTAGTCACCATGACATCATTGATAAAACATGTTTTTCTTCAAAAAAGGTTGATATCATAAGGGTTTGCGGTTTCTATATGAGCAAAAACAAATTATTATAGACATTGCATATTATTTATGCAATTATTTATTAACGTTTTAAACCCTGGCGGTAACCCTAATCCTAGAAACTACAATTCTGTGCCATTTTGTCATGCATCTTGATACAATTGCCCCATGGGTCATGTAGTAATTTGCAAAGCTCTGAATTATGTTAGGCCGTTTTAAGTGGAACCACGGTACCACTGAATCTATCTATGCAGTGCCAATAGGACACAATCCTGAGAGAGAGAGAGACAGAGTTTCTTCCCGCAAGCCATAAGAACTGCCAACGCTGAACTCACCAGGGGTCCTCACTGAGCCACACACACAAGCCCCACTACCTTACTGTACTGTATGCAGCATACTGTACTGCATACTGTATCACTGTTCTGGGTTACTGCATACTGTGCTGTATGGCTGTTCAGTTCGGTGTTACTTTATTGCTGTGTTGTACTGTTGTATACTGTACTGTATATCTCCATACTCACTGCAAATATCTGTATATACCATAGTAGCCTGTCCCATATACAAAAGTCTATTACCTTTATTTCTATTTTGTACCTGCACTCTGCATTATCTTTGAGTTCTTATTTTATTTTATTCTATATTATTTCGACTTACTTACTGCGTTGCGTTTTAGGAATCAGTTAGTTAGTCAAATAGAAATTTTTAGGAAGCTATTGTGTTCAGTCTAGAACATATTGTGCGTAATCACCGGGTGCGTTGCATTGACATTTCACTGCATATACGTATGAAAGTATGTATGTGTATGTGATGCATAAACCTTTTCAATCTTGAATCTCGAATCTTGAATCCACTGCCATTAGGTCTTTGACTCTAACCCTAACCCAAATGGAACCCAGTAGAGCTGTTTCATCGTAAGTTAGTGTTGACGCAGAGTGTTGATCCACCGGCACAGCTGATATTATGGAATGTCGTGTGATCGGCGATGATTTGCTCTCGTAGTGGATGTAGGCGGATGGTGTTGTTTGCCAACACTATATTGACAATGGCCAGGTCCTGTTCATGGGTGAACGGGGCCTTGCTTTCTGTCTTCTGGCCTCCGTCTTTTCCTCTTCCTCGACCACTTCCTCTCGATCTCACTGCCTCCATTTTTGCAAAGTTCTCACCAAGGAGGGTAGTTTACCCGAGGCCCATTTGAAGTGCTAAGACTGATTGGTATTCAATAAGTGTGTAGTGTAAGTGTTTTCACGTGGGTGTGTGGGTGTTGCCGATTTCAGGTATGTTTTGCATTTTGAATAGTGTTTTGAAGTGTTTTCCGAATGACTGCAAGAGATTACTTTTTTGAACAAAGTGTCTAATGTAAGGAAGGGCGTGGTGCTCGGCAAGAAGTGTGTGGCTGCAAAGCAGAAAATGTGTTCGTACTTTTGGCTCCGTTGTTTAAGGCATGGTTACAAAAGATACGGTTTTGATACTATAATCTAAGCAATTACTTTGGGTACTGTAAGCAACCAGCAAAACCGTAATAGAGACAGCAACTTGCATTAGCCTGTTTAAATGTCCTGTGCGTGTTTGTGTGTGAGTGAGTGCGTGTAACACGTTACCTCATGACCGTTACACCATGTTGTGTGTTTTTGTGCATTAGCCTTGGATAACAATGGTTACTGAATGGTGGCACTGCGAATACCAGCTTTGTCTTTCTTCATCTGCCCATTGTTATTATTTGTCAGTGTGCTATTAAGTTAAATAGGGAAAAGGTATATGCTGGTTCATAATAATTACAGCAATAATATTATGGTTCCACCACCAGGGGAGGGAGTGTGTGTGTGTGTGTGTGTTAAGGTGATTGTTCAGATGTCTCGACTGTCAGGTACGATTTTGCTGGGTAAGGGTAAAATTCCGCTTGGGGGAGGGCTCACATTTTTTAAGGATCTCGCCTAGGGACCTACAGACCCACGGTGTGTGCGCCCTGCAAACGCCCGTGCGCACTGTGGCAGTGTTTTTAATGGCGGATCTGGTGCCGTCTCCAACCAAATAAACAATTCTTCGTTCTTGTTTAACTCTCCCACTTCACCCCATCCTCCCTCGCTCGTTGGCTTCCATCGTCTTGTCTCTCCCCCCTCCCCCGCGTCTCCAACTTTAATATCTCAGTTATTAGTTGGTGGAGCGCGGGACGGAGGCAGCGTCTCGTTGCGTGACAACCACTGCCAGGGAGCAGCATGAAAAACGTGCGCACGACAACACATACACACAGTCATGAGTCTCTTTGAGTTCCTTTTGACCTGCACACAATAAGCTGCTCTGGGCAATAAGCTGCTCTTTCATTAGTCTAAATACACGCATACACACACTCACACACACACACACACACACACACACACACACACATCAGCGTTGCTATCTGAGAGCGAGGGGGAGAGAGAGAGAGAGAGAGACCCGGGAGGCAGAGGGGTGGAAAGGTTACAGGATAATCAACCCTCCCTTCCTCGCCATAAACCCACACAATAAAGGCTTGACATCAATATGCCAGCGCAGCCATCATCACAATGCGGCCTGGCACCGCGGGGCCAAAAAGGGCCTCCACACTACATCCACACTGATTAAACCACTGTGTGTGTGTGTGTGCGCGCGTGTGTGTGTGTGTGTATGTGTGTGTGCGCAAAAACGTACGCGGTGCGCTGCATATGCACGCCCATTCCGGACCTCTTTTCCGACCGGCGGAAACGGAGTGCCGGCGTACGGCGCAGGGCTTTCCGAGGGGAAACGATACCGCCGTGGTTACGCCTGGGAGAGCGTCTTCCAGTCGCTTCGATCCTTCGGGTCCTCAAAGTTTTAAGGGATTTTCTCCATCCCTCTCTTTTCACGAGCGTGGAATCGGCCAAATCGAGCCCTGCCGCCCGAATCCCCCCGGCAGCTCGCCCACGCGGCCGACACTCAGACACCGCGACACCGACGCCCACTCGCCAACCAACACGGCTTTTAAAAAACGGAAAAGCGCCTCTTTGAAGCCATTATTAGGTTTCCTCAGGATTTCACACAGGCACTTTTTTTGCTTTTTGCCCGGGGTTAATAGTCCTAGTAATGGGATGAAATGTGTTACTTTTAATGTGATTTATTTATTTTAATGGCTTTATACCTCGTCTCTCACGCGCGCACGCGCACACGCTGTTTCGCGGCGATTCGGCAAAGTCGCCCTCCGCCTTTAGATGGCGGCAGCACGCCGCGCGTTCATCCCTCACAAAGGGAGAGCGAAAGGGAGGGCGAGACGGGGAGCGGGAGAATGTGATAGATGTCTACAGCAAAGCAACCAACGTTGGGGGGAAGAACCCAACTCAAAGGGGGACGGTTAGAGCTCATTATTTCTTTGATTCTTTAATCTTCCTCATGTCTTCATCCAAATCTTTGTTGTCTGTAATGGGCCTTCTTCCTCCTCCACCCCCTCAGTCGGGGTGGGAAAAATAGATAAATAAATCAGTGCAAAAATCCCCTTTTCCTTCCCCCCCAAAACTGCAGCTTGTCTCCTCCGTAAGTTTGATGTCTTTTCCGTGTAATTGAACTTGATGAATGCTGGCGTTGTTTTCCCTCCGACGCGCTTTGTCCTTTCAACCCCCGCCTGACATATCTGGGCCGGCTCGGTTATTTTCAGAACACAATCCCGCACCTGTCTGTCTGTCTGTCTCTCTGGCGGGATGGGGGCAAAGGCTCGGATTGTCAATTATAACGAGTCAACAGTCAACGCTGCGGTCGCTCGATGGCTGCTTCATCATTTTTGCGCAGGTTAACCGCCTCTATGTAGTCAACAGTGTGATCAGCGGCCGTCCTCAGGAGGACGTCTCACCCAGCCCGTGGCGCCCGCCGAGGGACGACGGGGCGCCTCGGCTGTTTGGAGATTCGGCTCTTTTCCCAGAGAGCCTCTGCGCGGATCGACCGGTTCGGCTTCTCTTCCGACTCGTCCGTTCGATGCCGTCGTCGTGGGGGCGGGCGACGGGCGTCGAGGGGGCGTCGAGGGGCGCCCGATTTCGTACCGTCAAAATGATTGGTTTCGGGCGAACGCAAACTGGGGATCGGTGGCGTCCGATGCGAAACTGCACCAAGCGCCCCGTTCCTCGCGTGAGTGCAATGCTTGGTCATTCTCCTCCTTCCGTTTTGTGACTCGTGGCTCCCGTTCGCGAGCGAGATCCGTGCCGCCTCGCGAGCGTCTCCTGACTCCTGCGTCGTTCACCGCCATCGATCCATTCGCGCGTCTCGCGTCGCTACCGCTGTCCTTTATGAATTCCACTCATTGAGAATCGTGGATACATGTAAATACAATACATACGCTTTCATATTGTACTGTATACAAAGACTCACCACTCATTGTCAGTATGAAGCCTCTGCTTTACAAATGGACCGACACTGGCTGGATCACATCGACACATTCATGAATCACTGTCTAATTATCCTCCGCTAATGTTAGACTGATGTAGGGCTACAATGCACAGAAAGTTACTCCGCCGAAAGCTCAGCCAGTTGAGACCACATAAAACCGAAGTCGTGAAAGAAAACAACTGTAAAATAACAAACAAGACTCGGGTTACTTTCGCCGTTTTTACATTCGCCCAACACCAGGAATTCCCTGGTGTTGGGCGAAAAAAAATAAAAACAAAAAAATGATCGGTCTGATGGGTCTATTAAGACTGTGTAGCGTTGATTCAGCACTTCATAGTGTCGCCGGGCTGGCTAAGATGCTGTAGAAATGCAACTGTTACAGCAGTCGATTTTTGTACTTTTTGTACTCATCTATATCCAAGAGACATACGGTAGTACTATGCTAGCTGGTAGCATTATGCTAACTAGTAGCACTATGCTAACTGGTAGCACTATGCTAACTGGTAGCACTATGAAAACTAGTAAGCCCAATATGGTGATGTATGCTGGTTTTAACCCGCTGTAGTATGTGTAGAGCTGAGTGAGAACAGGTATTCTGAGGATGGACCGAGGTTGTGACCTTGAGGAATCGCCAAAGAAGGCTACCGAGCGTTGGATCGGTTTTCACCAGGGCTCATTTCAAGCGGAAACCTCCACGTGCCGCCCGCCTTTCGGCCGCCTAACCTCCTGGTACGCGCGCCCAGACTTAAAGAGAGGTGGCGGGGTGGGGCGGGGGCGCGGGAGGAAAAACACCAACGAACTTAATTACCCACTGAATAATTAATGTTTGATTGCCGCATTCCCCCAGGCTGTCAACACAAGATAATTTATCATAAGATTATAATTTATCGCTAATTGGATTGGCAAGAGGTTTTTGATTAGAATAATTTGCTTATTAAATGCACAAATTTTATTAAGCGGCAAAGTTTGCGTCCAATATTGCCACCGCCGCGCCCCCACATCCCGCTTAAGGAAGCAGCGTCGTCGTATTGCTTTTAATCGAGTTACACGTGTGGGATTAAAAACAGTTGTTTGTTCAGTCATAATGCACTCTCGCTTTCCATAATTTAGTCACACAAAACAGGTGATTATTTTAATGTGGTGCGACCCGGGGAGCATTTTATTTTTTTTCGATTTTTACATTTTCTCTTTCTTTCCCAGAGCTCACGGGAGGCGACTCGATATCCTTAAAGCCCGGGAAAAAAAATGAGCCCGCAGCGAGTTGACGACTTCTAAGCTTCCTGGTGGATTTGGCTGTTTGTTTCTCCAAAGCCCCCGGGTGCCTTTTTTTTATTTTTATTTATTTGTTTTTTTATTATTATTATTATTATTATTATCATTATTATAATCTATTTATTTATTTATTTTTTGTTTGGAAGGAAACAATTTGAAAATGTTTGTCTCCGGCATAATGAGTGTTTGTTCTTCCCGCGCCACCCTTCTTGAGGTTATTTACGGGACTCTCGGCAGAGAGCGCGGAGGCCGTGCTCGGCGGCGAAGCCACCGCAGTGGCGCCGCTTTTTTAGTTTCCCTGACGGGGAGCGAAGATTTTACGCTGTTCTGGCGACTTTGTTTTGTCGATGCGACATTATTTTCTTTTCCACCCGAGCTATCGAAAGCCTCTCGATGGAGCCGTGGCACAGCTGCTATTGTATAAAAAGAGGCGTATGGCAGCTTTGCCCCCCATCGCTTCATAGAGAAGGTTCCGAAAAACCCAAAGGTGAGAAGAATCTTGAAAGTGACGATCCACCGGATCCACCACAAGGCCCAGAATTCGGTTCAAAATTCAGCTATTTATTCTCCAACTTGCAGGTTTTTTCCACTTTCTCGTCTCCAAACTTTGCTCTCTTCTTATCGATTGATTTGCTGGTTTCCTAGCTTGAGGTGATGGAGATGTGTTTTTTGTTGTTGTTGTTTTTCGTCCCAGGATGCTGTTCTTTTCAGTGAACAAATGTTCTTTTTGTGAATATATCCACGGTTTACTGACCACAACTAGTTACACGGGTTTAATTCGCGGCGGCAGGGTAAAGAGGATCACATGCATTGAATTAAATACATAAAATGGCTTTCTCTGATGAAGTGCAAGCTAAAAATGGGATGGGATGGAAGTGAATGGGGGGGACAAAATGGAAAATAAATATGACAATAATTTTTCTTTTAACAAAATGATCTGACGGATTGCCACTTTAAGTAAGGGTAACTTTACTTAAGTCGACACACTAAGAGTGTGGACATGTTTGGTTGAGGAGTATTATTTGTTGACCCCGACGTCGAGTTTTTGAAGCCGCCCGAGTTGCTGACAGACATATAAACACACACTCATGCACACAGACGCTGGGAAGACGCTGCAAGCTACATGTGTGTCGCGCTGCTGGTGTCCCATCAATGTGAGAGGACGACAAACAACAGGGCTGAAGGCCCAGTCCAGCTCTGCACTCTCACCTCCCGGTGCGCACGTGTCACTAGATGTTATCTCTTTCTCTCTCTCTCTCTCTCTCTTACTCTCTCTCTCCCTCTCTCAATCTCTCTCTCCCTCAATCATGTGCTCGAGGTGCATGTGTTTGTTGTTTTCTTCTATTGTTGTGTTCTATTTGTTTTTATTTTTATTATTGTTTTTTTTATTTTTTCTAATTCCCTTTTTTTTTTGTGTGTTGGATGTTTAATTTGTCTCTTATGAATGCTTATTGATGGAGATATCCTTTGAAAATATGCAAATAAATGGTTTTTAAAAATCGAAAAAAAATCTCTCTCTCTCTCGCTCTCTCTCTCTCTCTCTCTCTCCCTTAGACACGCCGTGCGAAGGGAGACACTGAGCCATGGGTGGGGTTATCTGTCAGTTTTCTCTTATCAGCTTCCACAGGAAGTTGGTGCTGATATCAGTTCCTGTAGCTGGACACGGTGAACATAGGGACAGATAATATATCCAAACATTTCGCTATGCAACACATACCACACACCTGGCAGGGGGATATACTGTGTGTGTGTGTGTGTGTGTGTGTGTGTGTGTGTGTGTGTGTGTGTGCGCACAGCGGGGAGGGAGGCGTGTTGGAGCCGTCGGGCGGTCGATGCCATCCTCACATCTCTCCGTCATCTCCGATCTCCCCGTGTGCTTATTCCTCTTCTCTCCCCTGCTCTCATCACTTAGTTTCGACCAATCGGGTTAAAAGGAAAAAATAATAATAATAATTCAGCTCCTCTTCCTCTCGCTTTCGCTCCCTCAAACTCCGCCGACACCGGCCTCCCCCACCGCTGGCTGGCTGCCGTTTTTCTTTTTATTTATATATTTTTGCCTTGGACTTAATGAACCCGGGCGGGGGGTCTCGGGGCAGCGTCTGCAGGGTTGATTAGAGTCCTCATTAAAGAGAGGACCAGACCTGAGCGGAACACCCCCTCCACCTCACGCTCCCTTCTGTCCATCAATGCCCCCCCCCCCCCCCCCACATTCCTCACCTCTTCACACACACACACACACACACACACACACACACACACACACACGTGCGCACACGCACACACACGCGCGCGCACACACACGCACACACACACACACGGTGGTGTTTCTTAATTACCTCCGCTCACCACTAAAGGAAGGACCCATTAGGCACTCACAGAGGTGTGTGTGTGTGTGTGTATGTGTGTGTGTGTGTGTGTGCGAGTCATTCAGTCTCGTCCTTTTGTCTCCATCTCTTGCACGCACCTATGGAAAGAAACTTAAATGGTCAGTTGTGACGTCTTAAATTTAACGGCAGAAACGCGACCGGGGAATGGGTTCAGCAATGGCCGCCGATTCGGACCCAGGTAGAAACTACAAGCCCTTCTTTCCTGTACACATCATCCTGTTTTGTTTCGTTTTTCCCCTCCAATGACGGTTTTTTCCCTTCCGGCGGCGTTCCGTCGACTAGAAACGCGGTCATCGCCGCAGCCCTGTTCACACCTGCCGTTAAGAGAAGGTGGGGTGAGGTGGTCTGGGACGCATGGGGGTCAGGGAGGCTTGGAGGTCAGGGAAGCAGAGGGTTTTGCCTGAACGCACCCATGTGGCTGCATCGACGGGGAAAAATTAAGATGTAGGATTTTATACCAATTACTCAAAAAAAAAAAAATTTACCAAAGAATTAAGCAAGAACTGCATATATATATATATATATATATATATATATATATATATACATATAATGGAAATTATGTAAAAAAAAAAAAGGAAAAAAATGTAAAGTTTCATTTCTAAAATTTAAATATATAGATACTTTTTTTTAAATATTATTTTGAGCGGAATACATGGTTATCGGCATATTGAGCAGGGAAGCTGAATTAGATCACAAGACGTGTGTAGAGACTCCTTGTGTGAGCCAGGTGTGAACAGCGATCCGTCTCCAACTGGATCCAGGCACCATCTGGATTTAAAATCAGCAAACAAGTCACCAGGGTCTGAACAGGGGCATCAGACATTTACTACCCAGTTGCTGACTCCGGTAAAACCTTACTCCGCAATTTGTAATGATAACCTGGGGGTCTTTTTCGCCATGCCCGGCCAGAGTAAAACACTACTTACCTGAGTTGCAGTCCGCACAAAAATCCATTCCGGCGTCGTCGCTTGAAGCTAATTAAACCCGACGCGGCATTTAAGTAAGGAAAACACGCACGTGCTCTTGTAGGTCGTTGTGTCTTATAGGATCACAAAGTATTGTGTTCAATAATGGAGCATAATAAACATTTATATCCTTCAAAATAACAAGAATTCATTATGTAATACTGCTCTTGAATGCGAATACTTAATTGCAAGAGAGAAGGGGTGACTGTGTTAATATACGACAAATTAAAGGAAACACAGTCAGGCCATCGATCGCACAGCGCTTATTTACAGAGCATTTTCTGTGTTGCACCGAGTACTTCTGTGGCAAAAACGAATGACTTTTATGCGCCGTTGCTTAACGTCAGCCAATCTCTTTTGATTCCGAATTGATTTTGGACATGTGAGCAAGGAGGTCTGAAGTCGCGACTCCGCCGACTAACTGTGATTAACTGTGTCAACAATGCTCCGCTCGCACGAGCACCAAGAAGATGAAATAAACGCGAAGGATTTCGTTCACATAATGGGGCCGTTCCTGATTGGTCGGCGTGGTTGCTAGTGGCATCACGGCGCGGAAGGGAAGCGCTTATCCTTACATACTTAAGGGATTCTTATTATTATCATATTTTGTTATTGAACTGGTTGATGGCTGTCGGTTCCAACTTGTGTTGATGTCATTTGTGATGTTTTATATGACGCTTTTAGAATATCTTTTACAATATACAATTTACCTCAATGTTTGAAAGATACTGTATCTGTAATTGTACTAAGAATGCACTTTGTTTTTCAAAGGCCTGTTTGAAGATATGTTTTATATAACATTCTCTTTGTGGCAGCATGTGGCTGTGAAAGTGATGAAGTAGAGAAAAAAAAGATTTCAAAAGAGCTGTCTTGAAAATTGTCTTTGTGCGTCAACGCTAAAGAAATTGTATTCATATACGGTTGTTGTTTTTTCCCAAATTTGATCAACCTTTACCACATGTAGTGTTCATTTTGGAGCTGTGAAAAGCATAGTCAGATGTCAATAAGTGCATAATAAAGGATTTATTTACCTTATAGCACTGCTCCCAATTTAGATGTGGTAGCTGCAGAAGGCATAATTAACTGAATAGTTAACGTCTAATTAATGTTGTAATAAACACTTATATAGTCTTAACACCAATAAAAGCATAATTAACTGTTAACAAGTACATAGTTAAATAATAGCATAGTTAACTGTTAATATGTGCATAGTTAAATGCTAATAAATGCTATTATCAACACTTACTGTATATTGTCTAAAAACAATGATAATGTTTAATATAGCTGCAGGCAGCAATTCACAGAGTCAATTTAAGTCGTGTTAGTGAAGAATTACATGTTGAAGGCTTCTTTCCGTCACTAATTACAACTTCTAGGATTCTAGTTTTTCGACACGTTCCTAGTTCAAGTTCAAGTTCAAGAGATTATTTGTCACATACATACACATACGGTCGTACATATATGCAGTGAAATGTCACGACACCCGGTGATTACGCACAAGCTCTATAAGCTCGAAAAATACTCAAATGTGCGTAATCGACACGCGGTGCTCGCGCAGGCGGCCGCAAGGGGCGGCGCCACAATCGCGATTCTGGGTTCTATAATTATTTAATAGGATTAATTGTCTGTGTTGTATTAAATATACATCTAAATCCTCCTAAATAAAACTTTACCATAACTTACCTCCAGTACTCACTTCACAGAGTGAATTTCCCTTACCTGGTAGTAGCAAGGTACCCGGTACTAGAAACCTAATAAAGTGGCCACTGATGAGGGGAATCCCCCCCACATAACCCCTGCGCCCCGGGGGCAGCAGCCCCATGCGATCTGTTTGAGATGTCATAGCTCTCCTCCAATCAAGCGCCAGCGTTTGAGCGATGCTCTCAGCTTCCAACTGACAATTTATTGAAAGACGTTGATGCCCGAGCAGCTTGGCAGTTTCCAGCATGGAGCACAGCAACAGAGAGATGGTGGTCCTAGTACATGAACGCATCACTCCTTCCCACAGTCGGGTGGACTTCACTCGACGTTGTCTCGGGTTTCTGTGGATTCATGTTTTTTTAATGTTTGTGTCCGGGTTTTCCGATGGGTTACAATTCCATGAAACCGGAAATGGTTGACCTTTTTTTTCACGTGATTATTTACAAATTTTCAGGGTACTAGTTTTCCAATTCGTTACGAGAACATAAAACTCATCGTGCACTCGCCGATTTTGTATCTTACGACACCCATAAATCCGGCAAAGTAAGGAGGACTGCAACGCCGCATCTCACACGGGGTTATATGGGAATAGAATGTCTTCAACAAAAAGACCAAAGAGATAAAATATCAAACAAACAGCCCTGCAGAGTTCTACCAGGTAAGACGATACACAAACACACATACACGCCTGCTTTGTAACCTTAAACCACCACAGAGTGATGGAGTCTACACGACGCACCGCACACCACGCGCATGGACGTTCAGAACCACAACCTACACATTTATAGCAAATTGGATGATGATGTCACAAACCGTCTTATTGTACCCGATCGAAGGTTTTCGAATGTTGGCGTGTCGGTGAAGCGCGAACGTTTGGCAAATTTTGGTCAAATTTAGTCGGTTTACACTATTTTCTAATCCGTATAGGGATTGATTGGGATGAAACTTGAACCATGACATGTCTGTGACATCCTGGTTCTAACGACACCTCAACAGTGTCCATAGCTCGAGCGGTCGTCCTGTTCCGGACCTTTTTTTACCCCGAAAAATTCAGAGCATAACAAAAATCCGAACAATTACAGTTGGTCTTCTGTGCCTACGGGATGGACCCCTAATAAGTATATTATAAGGACCTTATTAACTAACACTAATGACGAGCACATTGATATCAAGCGTTACCGGCAAAACTACCAAGCAACTCGGAAAAAGCCAAAAAGATTACGACGTCTGCTTCATCTGCAAGGACCTACGTCCTTATAACTATGGAACCACCAGCTAGCCGGCTACTGACAACACCTTAAACTCAGCGGAACAGCACGCCCTGAAACTGGTTGGTGCTCTCAGACGGGGAAACACCAACCAGCTCGTCCTCTCGGAAGAGGCGGATCCCACCAGACGCTCCTGGACAGCGCCCCCTGCACACAAGCAGAAGACTGATTTCACAGTTTGTTGGAACAGTGCCTGCTATCGGTGCTGCCCTTCTGTCCCCTGGTTTCTTTTTTTGTTCATTTTGCTTTATTCATTCATTCGTTTTCTCTAAAATGTTTGCATCGGCTGAGCTGCTTATATTTGATTATTTTTGATACAATCGGTACCGTTTCAATAATTTTCTCCAAGCTCATCTCAAAATTGTGTCCGTTATATTCGGTTCTATTTTAAACCCCATGTTAAAATTGTATCATCCATCAGGTAGAAGAACATCATCAGCACAGCGACCGAGATCGATGTAACCAGTGCCGAGGAAATGGCCCCTCAGGCCGATGCAGGTGGAGGAGAAGAACTCCATATTCTGTCACTGCTCCATTTCCAGGCCCGGCTGCTGAATGACCCCATCGGTGGGTCTCGGATGGTCAGGGCGATCAAGAGCACCGTCCACCAAGATCTCCCGAAGAGATATGAATCCGTGGAGGAGAAGAGCACCTTGTGCACTGCTGCAGCTCTTGATCCCAGAATTCAAACGCTGAGATTTCTGTCCCAACATGACATCCAGGAGACGTGCCAGAGTAGTGTCTGAGGCTGCATGTTTAAAACAATATAGTGCATTTGAATGTAGGCTCCTTGTGCATTTTTGTTTGTGTAGGCTTGTAGACAATTGGGCTGACTGACAGTGCAAGTGCATGGGAGGTTACTCTGACGCTATGACGCTATACAGTACATGCAGTGTATTGTCTTTAATATTGAATTATTTCAAACGCTGCATGAAAGTCACGCGGAAAATTAGTTTGAAGCTACGTGGATCTAACATGTTTCCCTACAGGCAGAAGCAGACCAGGAGATCGACGCAGGGCAGCAGGACGAACCCGATGACACGAGTGACCATCCTAACCCACGTAAACAACGAAGGGAATCGCCTGCACGGGATCGTCTGCAGGATCATCTGGGCAGGCGTTCAGCAACGTCAACGCTCAATTGGTGTCGCCAACTCCCGTAGCTTAAGAGGAGGTGAAACCATATGAAGGGGCCCTGCCACTTCCACTGACTGAGGACCCATTGAAATCTCAAAAGCCAGGATACCCTGCCTTGGCCAAGCTGGCCAGAAGACATCTCTGTGTTCCTGGGACCGGTGTGCCCGAACCCACTGGTGATACAATCCCTGCCCAAAGGAGCGTGCTTACATCTGAGCACGTACGTAGATCAGCTACTGCTCCTAAGCAAGAACATTCCAAGATAGTTTCACTCCTCAGCCATACAACTAAGATTATTTTAGTTTGGTTAATTTTAGTGATTTGTGCTACATTTTAGCTCCTGAAGAGGATTTTCTGTACATTTTTCTTATTTCAATTTAATGTCTATTTATGAGAATACTTTTGTCTTGAATTTTATATCAGACAGTCTTATGTGTGTGAGCTATTTGGTTAATTAGAAACAGAAAGAAGAGGAAACAGTCTTTATTCATCACACAACACACCACACTACAACACATGCTTGCACACACACACACACACACACACACACACATGCTTTGATGGTGGCCGGTGAAATGGATTCTCTGCTTTTGACCCATCCTGGCTTGTCCTTCCTCCTGGGGCAAAGCCAGTGGGCAGCATACGTGGACGCGCCCGTGGACCAGGTGATAAATGTCCATTGCTGGTCAGACGATGATGGGTGCATGTTTTTGGTGGGGGTCCTTACTGACGTGAGGTGGAGGAAACCCCATGTGAGCACGGGGAGAACATGCAAACTCCACACAGAAAGGCTCCTATTTGGGAGATAACCCGCCGGAGCACGGTGCCAACAGCGCCCCAGGCAGGAATCGACCCCAGGACCTTCTTGCTGTGAGGCAGCAGTGCAATGCACTGCGCCACCGTGCCACTAATTATGTTCAGTCGGTGATGGAAGCCTAGTATGTTAGGGTTTGTTAGTATGTTGATTGTTGACTTTGACACATGGTCAGTCTGTAGAGCTTAACATTGATCAGATCAGCACTCCTACTCGTAGAAGCTTGACACATTGCCACAATCTAAATTCAGTGCAACTGGATTAAAAAAGGGGTGTGACTTCAATTCTAATCGCCATTTTCAATATTATTTTCCTTAAAATAATTGTGTCATACGGCAACAAATGTAATCATAATAGTTAATGTGTGCTTGCTTGCTTGCTGCTGAGCCCTATATTCACTCCTATAGATCATTCCTGTATTTCTGCTCAATAAGTACAGAACCCAAACGATCCATAACGATCATTTCGAGAGCTTAAAGAGTTAAGAGTTAGAAATGTTATTTGTCTATTTAATAGCTTCACTACTGAATTTAAACAATTCATCTTTAGATCTTGACTGGAAATGGAACCCACTCCAGCTAACTTTTACAGGCCTTCAAATAATTCAAAAATACATGACGGATTCCAAAATTGAGATATAAAAGCGTAAAATGAACAAACACATAATTGGGTGTTAAATGACTATTATTTCCATTTATACCTACGGCTCTGTCATTGTCATATGTTTGTAACTATGATTTCCTCCCTCACATAACATTGAACTTTAATCGAGAACTTAACTTATGAATGTTTCCCCACTTGGTTGTGAGTTTACAGAAAATGTATGCTTTTTAAAAAAGTATCAAATTAATATGACTCACAATGTACAAGAGTTTGACAGAACTTTTCGAACAGTGTCGGGCAGTGCCGTAATAGTATTTTCCCCAGTAACGAGTCGTCTAACAAACTACAAGTAAAATTTCAGTTATAATATTACAGTAACCTCCCACCAAAAAAACCCGTTACATTCTTACTTTTGTTCTGTAATTGTCTGTAATTGTCCTCCACATCCTTTTATCACCATAAAAGCGAGTAGCTCCTCTTACTGCCTCGACAACTTGCATTTTTTTCCCCGATCACCACAGTTAGGGTACGTTTTACGGTTTTCGAATCTGTTCAGGGCTATCGTGGAATTGGCCCGCCCCGAAATATTGCCATAGCTTGATTGGCAGTGACAAGGACGGACAGGATTAAGAATGAGTACATCAGTGGGGCAGCTCAGGTCGGACAGTTTGGTGAGAAAGTGAGGGAGGCCAGATTGAGATGGTTTGGACACGTGTGTAGGAGAGATGAGAGTTACATTGGGAGAAGGATGCTGAGGATGGAGGAGCCAGGCAGGAGGAAAAGAGGAAGGCCAAAGAGAAGGTTCATGGACGTGGTGAGGGAGGACATGCAGGCGGTTGGTGTCAGGGAGGAAGATGCGCAGAACAGAAGCTATTGGAGGCAGATGATCCTCTGTGGCGACCCCTAACGGGAGCAGCCCAAAGAGGAAGACTTTCGTTTTGTCCGAACGAAAGATGGTAGTACCAGAACACTGTTTGTATGTAACGATATTCCTCCAAAGACTCTTTGCACTTGGAAAGACACGACCTCCAACCTCGTGAAACACCCACTACCACAGCACGGCAATGTGAAGCTCGTGGGAATACACCCAAAGATGAGCCCTCTACCAATTTTGTGGGGTGTAATGGAAAAGTTATGTAACTATTCGTGTAAGGAATTACTGTTGGCAGGGAGTATTATGCAAATTATCAGTACTTTTGAAAAGACTTATGAGTAATAAAAAACATTTTTTGAGTGACAAGACTGTTTAGGAAGCAGCTTGAGTGTGCTTCAGCGACGGGAGGCTGTTAAACCCGTGGTTGAGGCTCAAGCCAACTTTTGCAGCGATTTCTTTTGGTGTTGTTTTCGATAGTTTTCTTGGGAGGATTTCTATTTAAAATAATGCCAATATCTACATGGAAGGATGCATCTGCGTCTTACTTTTAATGAGAATTTTTATTAAATTTTTTTTTAAATACCCTCGGATGCGCACACAAGCTTCCGATCCCTACGGCAACAGCGCAGTCAGAAGACATCAGGTTCGGGAATCTCTTAAAACACACGCCCACAGACTACAATTGACTAATAAGCGGCCATTAAAGGTGGGGTCTGTAAAGTCTGGACTACCTTTGGCTGCCACGACATGCAGACGTTAAAAATATTTGGACCGAATGCCCCAATCCCTCCCCACATTACATGTGGATGTCAAGAGCGCTGCTCCGCCTCCACCACTAATCAGCTTCTTAACACCGGCAGTCAAAAAGTGACACACGCTTTTCTCTCCTGTCTGTAATGATCTGGCGACTCGTTGGAGATTGAGGGCCAAGATAGGAAACCAACATCGAGTTTCTCCTGATAGGAGAGCGAAACAGGATTTCGAAAAAAAACCCCGAAAACCATTTCCTGAACCTCTCCTCCACAGCTACAACATCGCCGCATTGTCTTCCCCCGCTTGGCCCTCCTCTCCTGGCGTTGGCATCTTTACCTGTTGCCCTCTTTATCATCAGCCGCTGGAGTGCCCGCCATTGGCTAAGCCTGCGCTCTCACGATAAAAGCCTCATGACAACATCTCAACCCCCCCCTTCCACCACCAGCACCACCGACCCCATCTTCTTTTCATTTCAACAATAAAGAGAAGATGAAGGGGAGGGTTGAAAGAGACAGAGTTGGTGGTGTGACGGTATTTTGGATCCCACCACCCCGGCTCCATCCGTGTGCCTCTGTCTGTCAGTGGTGCAGCGCCGCCCAAGCTAACCGGGGGCCAGCTCGGCAAGGCGGCTAAATGTCACTCCGCGCATTAGCATTTAGCCGCCACGCTCCGCTGTCAATCTGGGTTTATCTTCAGCACCACCTATGGTCTGTCACCAACCCCCAACCCTCACTCTACGGTCACTCATTGTGCTAATAAGTTGGGGGAGTAGGGGGGGAGTTTGGGGGTGCGACAGCAGAATTTATCAGGGCCAGACACTCCCGCCTCGCCACCCATTACTCATCTTGCAGACCAGCACATGCCAACAGTGGCTAATTGCTTTCTTTAACATTGGCAAGTATGACATTCACCGTGGCCTCTCTGTAGAGAGATGGATTCCTCTGCACAGTTGCCGTGGCTGGGTAAGATTTGCCGCGCCTGCGGTCGGGATGCGTCGTTTAACACCCAGGTAGATATTGAGGACTTGAGCTGATATTGGGTGGCAAGGTTGTACAGTAAGCGCTTCTCTCCCCACCGTTTCGGTGAGCAAACAGGGATTATTCATCAACAGCGTGGCAGATTGTCAAATATCTAACAAAGCTCTTTGTTTGTTTGTTTGTTTGGTGGCGAAAGATTAATGAACAGTCTGCACTGACATTTTCCGCAGCAAGGACATTGATCTGAAGAAGCTCTTTGTCCTGTTTACCCTGCAAACAATGGCCGACAATGAGGGAATGTGTACGCTAGCCACACACACCCGGCACATTGTACGCAGAGCCATACAACAACATGTAAACAGCCTTTTTAGAGAACTGAATGTTATCGTAATCTTCTGTTTTCTATCTATCTATCCCTAACTGCTCCCGATGACCATAGTTGGCGGCTTGCATGGCAGCGCCCGGCTTCAGTCCCTGAATCCCCTCCTTTAAGTGGGTAGCCCTGTTCCCTCACAGCGAGAAGGTTCTGCGTTCCAACCAGACTTTCTGTTTGGTGTTTGGGTGTTCGACCCATTTTGTCATTGGTTACCAGTGCTCCGGCAGTTGTCCCACCCTAAAGACATGCCTGTTGGGGTGAGGCACTCCACTCAAAAGCTGGAGTTGATCCCTGGGCACTGTGATGTGGTTTCTAGATAGTAGCGATGGTTTAAATGCAGAGAAAATTTCCTATAAGGATCAATATGGTGATTGGTCATGGCCGTTCCAGGTAGATACACATTGATCGTTGTTTTGTTAAGAATGTCGAGTTATTTTACTCTGTACTTCTTTGTTATTCCATGCAAGGGTAATGTATGCAAAGAATTTGGCATAAGCGACTGAATGTGTTGGTCAATTGGGACAGTCCCCATTTCTGACACATATTACTTGCATTCATTTCCAATGTAGCGTGAAAAGCAGGACAACAAGAAAGCAAGTTACATGCTGTCAAACCTTTTTGTAGATAATAGTTTTTCTTTATTCTTGTCAGGTGACCGGAATTTCCTGAATATGCTTCCACAATTTACACCGTGCCTGTGCTGTAAATATCAATTTAGAAGAAAACAAAAACTGGGATCACTGTTGTGTTTTCCCATCTTGGGTCTCTACGGACAACTTTGGTCGGGCATTTGCTCATCCGTTGAATTCAGTTTACCTCCTCTAAAGCGTGAAATTTGTCTTAAATACACCTTGCATTCTAAATAATACGCGTTATTATCACAATCGTTATGACGAGTTGGCGATTTCACGCGGCTGCCAAAATTGCCGGCGTGCCCTTTAGCGGCAGACATCGACAGACGAAGGCAGTGGTCCCAGACCCTGGAACCGTCTCTGCCCACCCACAGCTCTTGCCAAAGGCCTTTTTGAAAGGCATGCCACTCATAATAACCCCGTTCAACACCGTCAGATCACCATGCTAATGGTAATGAGAGCGCCCATTACCATGCTAAACGAAAAATCTGATTTTAACAATGGCAACAGCCAATGAGTTGAGGGGGTTAGTGCTCGGGTTGTGGTGTTAGTGCACCAACAGGCTTGCAGGGAGCAATCACCAGGGTGTGGCTTACAATCGGAGAGCCCCAGAGCCTCTATTGGCTTTATAGACTGTGCGTGTGTGTGTGTGTGTGTGTGTGTGTGTGTGTGTGTGTGTGTCGAGGGTAGATAATCACACAATGAGTACAATGGCTTCTCCGTGTTTGATTTGGGTACAGTGTGAATAAATAGCAATGAGTGGATGATAGTTATTTGTGCTTACGAAGGAGTTCTGCACAGAAAGTAATTAATGTGTGTCTGAGTCGGGGTGTGTGTGTGTGTGTGTGTGTGTGTGTGTGTGTGTGTGTGTGTGTGTGTGTGTGTGTGTGTGTGTGTGCGTGCGTGCGTGCGCGTGCGCGCGTGTGTGTGTTTGGCCGTCTCTCCAGTTATTGCTTTTGAAGTTGTTAATTAAACCCTCAACCATCTGGTAGCTCAATGAAATTACACTGCGCTTCTCAGCCATGAAAAAAACATGACTGACTGACTGACTAAATGAATAAATAAATAGATTAATAATTTAATAAATGCTTCAAATATCTCTTGTCTGCGTAAGGGGAGGGGGGGTGGAAACAAGAAGTCTTATTAATGTAAATTCCATGCTTTGTGCTGTCACCCCTAGCATGTGTGTAGGTGTGTGTGTGTGTGTGTGTGTGTGTGTGTGTGTGTGGGTGTGTGTGTGTGTATGTGGGTGTGTGTTTGTGTGTGTGTGTGTATTCTCATACGCATACACACAGGCTCGCTAGTGAATCAGACAGCTGTCATTGTGTCACCCTTTGATCCCTCCCCATATCTCTCTCACTCTCTCCCCTCATTTTAAAATGTATTTATTTATGTTCATACACATAAGTAGTGTTTATAGAAACGGGCTGGCCCTTCGTTCCCGGGTGCTAATAATTCTACACCGTGTAAAAAAAAAAAGAAGTATATAATAATGTCCCCCGTTGCCCGTCACCTAATTCGATTGAATTATCGCCACATGTTTCCCCCTTTCCCTGTGACATGAAACCGCTGACATTCTCCATATGGCGGAAAAAAAAAAAAAAAGAGTATTTCCACTAATATCCTTGATGACTTAATCCTCCTGTAAATAACAGGGTTTTGGCCAATGATGAATATCGTCTCGAGAGGCGACGGATCTATACCCAGCGTGTGTTCATTACATGGAAACCAGCTTGGTGGTGGTGGGGGGGCGGGGAGGAGAGAGAAAGTGTACACAGTAATTGAATTAGAGCTCATATGATGTGATACGTGCGAGACCACCGCGGGGGCACTGCGGAGGAGGGCGGACGTTGTGTTTTTTCTCCCCTCGTTTATCAGGAGGATAGATACAGTCGATTTTTTTAAATTAATTAAAGTAATACATTAGATAACTAATACAAATTTGAATAATTTATTAATAATATTAATAATATATATTTTTTTAAATGTTGTGTTATTTATTTATTTTTTTAATGTATTTTATCCATTAAAATTATAATAATAATGTCTCCGACCTTACGTCAATGCTTGGAAAACACTGATGACAGCAACGATACAGAACTTTTTTCCTAAAAAAGATGCGTCGGGAGCAATGTTCTCGTTGGCGCCGAGGATAGTGACGACTGCTTTTCGGGGACATGTTCACTGTAATTATCAGTGTTATTTCTTTGTTTGTTGTGTCCTGCCCACTTTTAAAAACAATCTTACCGAAGACGTACATCTCGCCAGGATATACAGATGAGATGTCTTTAGTATCACTATCCAGTCCCTCCAGGAAATATTTTGCAATGAAGAATGAATGCAATCGTAATTTTGCGAAATTTCGGCAACTTTTCCACATTAAATGGCCAAATGGAGAGACTGTTTAAACTTGTTTACAATGAAATAATGTATCCTGTAAACCACTAAAAGACTGTGCTTATTATTGAGGTCTTATAGTGATGAAAGACTCAAGAATGATTTGTTACTAATGAACAAATCTTTTTATAGTTCTGTGTAGAATAGCCGCCGTAGGTATGGCGCCGGTGTTTGTATTTATGGTTTCGTCGTCTGTGATTATGCACATAGACCGCCTAAACGCTAGATGGCAGCGTCGCGTATATTTTAGCACAGACGTAATTAAAGCGGCTACATTCCATGGTGTCAAATCCGAAGTTGCCGTCTATCTAGCGCCACAAATTGAGCGTCTAATTCACAAAGAAATGGATCCTGGCCGCTAACAGCACCATGAATTGCACTTCAACGACGCCCACTATGTGTGCCCTTTTAGTATACTATTCACAAAAAAATATTGTGCTAATGATATGCTGGTGCAAACAAGGCCATAAAATTTTGCTGCTGAGTGCAATTTGCACTTGTTTTGCGTCTGATTGCAATGGTCCATGTCACAAAGTAATTATGCCTGTGTCAGAGGATTGGAGAGTCATTATGCATTTACGTCACTGCTCTACATTTGCCTGTTTAATGCATTATCAGTCTTAAATTAATATAAGACTTTAAATAATTGTCGGATAATTGTTTTTTTGATTTAAAGTGTTTAATGAAAATGCCAAATTGTAAGGAAATCCTTGGAGGGGCTGCGCTGGTGCTGTGCCAAATCCTGACGTGGGGGGGGGGGTTGCACAATGTGCAAGGGGGTCTCCACATAACGGGGTGGGACCTTGGGTGTTACTTAGTATTTGTAGGTTCATCTGCAGTGACTATAGACACGCACACCCACACACGTGCACACACGCACACACACACACACACACACACACACACACACACACACACACACACACACACACACACACACACACACACACACACACACACACACACACACACCAATCAGCCACAACATTAAAACCACTGACCGGTGAAGTGAATAACATTGCTCATCTGGTTCCAATGGCACCTGTCAAGGGGTGGGATGTATTAGGCAGCAAGTGAACAGTCAGTTGTTCAAGTTGATGTGTTGGAAGCAGGAAAAATGGACAAGCGTAAGGATCTGAGTGACTTTGACAAGGAGCAAATAGTCTAGACGACTGGCTCAGAGCATCTCCAAAACGACAGGTCTTGTGGGGGTGTTCCTGGTATGCAGTGGTTTGTACCTACCAAGAGTGGTCCAAGGAAGGACATTTCACCACGATGAATAGTCGTCACTTTCAGAGCAAAATGTGTTTTCCTGGAGCAGCCCTTCGATCTGCAAAATGACAAATGAAATGGATTAAAGCAGTCTTGCGATTTTTATCGTGCAACACAAGAGCTGGTTTCCATTCTTTATTTATTTCAAGTGGAATTTGAAACATTTTGAAACTCGACTCTCTGGTCTATGAGACCATGCTCACTGAATGAAAGCAGTTAACTGCTGCTATGTAGTACCTGAGTTCCCATCGACTGGTTTATTACGGCTTTATCGGACTTTGTCGTTGCTGTTTTTCTCCATTGATTAGCATATATATATATATATACACAGTAGAACCTCGGCTTACGACTGCAACTACTTAAGACTAATCCAAGATACGAGTAGCGATAGACGCGAAAATTTGTATCGACTTGCGACCGACTGCTCCAAGATACGACCGCAGAAATTTGCAGTTGGTGCGTCGGCGGCCAGTCAGCAGTCAGCAGTCAGTCAGTCAGCAGTCAGTCAGTCAGCAGTCAGTCAGCAGTCAGTCAGCAGGTGACCTACATCGTGTGTGCACGAAGTTCGTGGCTTATCCATATTTATTTCATATTTACTGTGTTTGTGCTGTGTATTTTGCTTATTTTCACCCTTCATGATGAGTCCCAAGAAGAAGGATGATGGGAAATAGAAAAAGGCAATGACTCCCATTGAAACTAAGGAGGACATCAAAGAAAGATATGAGCGCGGTGTGCGCGTGACTCAACTTGCTCGTGAATATGGCCGCACGACTTCCACCACCGCGACCATCCTTAAGAAGAAGGAAGAGCTCAAGAAGGCTGACGCTGCGAAGGGCGTTAAGCATGCTGACGAAGTTTCCACCAAAACCGCTGGATGAAGTTGAGAAGTTGCTGCTTACTTGGGTGAATGGAAAGCAGTTGGTAGGAGATCCGGCCACCGAAGAAATTCTTTGTGAAAAAGCAACTGTACAACGATGTACGGCAACAAAACTGCCGGGATATCTGAAGAGGAGACGTTCAAGGCTAGTCGCGGCTGGTTTGATAAGCTTAAAAAGAGGACGGGAATTCACAGTGCTGTTGCTCACGGAGAGGCAGCCGGTTCAGAGAAGGCGGCAGCAGAAGAATACCTTGAGGAATTCGAGGAATTCATCGAGGAAAATCGCTTGGGCCCTCGGCAGGTATTCAACTGCGATGAAACTGGATTATTCTGGAAAAAGCTTCCAAACAGGACTCGCATCACTGCCGAAGAGTCAGCGACGCCCGGCCATTAAGCCCATGAAGGACCGTCTCACACTTTGTGTTTGTGCGAATGCGAGTGGTGACCTGAAGATTAAGCCTTTGTTGGAAATACAATCCCAAAGCCCGGGTCACTGGCATTATTTTTAGGGAGTGGATGAATGAGGTTGTTTGTCCAGCAATCAAAAGGTACCTTGTGGAAAATAATCTGCCCCTCAATGCCACAGTTTTCACGGATAATGCATCCTGTCATCCTCTAGAGCTTGGACTCGAGTTGTGTGAGGAATTTAGCTTGAAAATATGAAAACAAAGTTCCTTCCTCCCAACACCACACCGTTACTGCAGCCTATGGACCAGCATGTTATTTCCAACTTCCAAAAACATTTGACAAAAGCCCCCCTTGAAAGATGTTTTGACACCACGGAAAGCACCGACCTAGGACTGAGGGATTTTTGGAGGGACCACGACAACATCTTCGTCGGCGTCACTTTGATCGGCAAGGCTTGGCAAAGGGTTTCAAAGAGAACCCTAGAGGGCTGCACGGAGGAAACTCTGGCCTGGAATCATTCCGGAATCGGAGGTTATGGAGAGCATTGTCTCTATAAGCAAGGACCCGGGCCTTGAAATTGATGAAGACGACATAGAAGACCTGGTAAAGGAGCACAACGACAAACTAACGACGGAGGAACTCCAACAGCTGGAGAACAAGTGGGGCAGTTGGAGAAAGAGGTTTCTTCCTCGGAGGAAGAGGAGGTAGAGGCAGTCATATCAAATGCCGATTTACGGTCGTTCCTTCAGGATTGGGGGAAATTTCAGGAGTTTGCTAGAAAACATCACCCAAATAAAGGAGTGATAAATCGTTTATTTTAGAGCCATTCAAAAGCGGAGGCATAAGCAAGTATCGATTGAACGCTACCTAAAGTAAAGTGAGGTTCAAAGTGCTGTAAAAAGGCCAAATGAAGATGTGATGGAGAAAATAGGAAATCTAAAAGTGAAAAATCGCAAAATGTTAATGAGGGGGCTTCACCCTCCTCCTCCTCCATGCAGTAACCCCTCCTCTCCTCCTCCACACTCTTCGTCTTCAGTACGCCATCGGTCTTCACAAAAAAAGGGAAGGTGCCTATTTAAATGACTGTACACTGTTGTTTATTATTTTTCATAATGCTTACTTATTGTTTATAACTTCCAGTATGGTTTTGTGTGGAAAGGGTTCAAATCGAGTGTAAATTGATTATGTTTAGGTGCACGGAACAAATTCGATGAGTTACCATTCATTTATATGGGAAAAATTGCTTCAACATACGACTGTTTTAACATATGACCGTTCTTATAGAACAAACTACAGTTGTAAGTTGAGGTACCACTGTATGTATATATATATATATATATATATATATATATGAATATATTTTTGCCTTAAGATTTATTTAGATGGTTTGGTTTGAGCCCTTCCAACTCTTCGCACGATAAGTTTTTCTTTCCCCCTCCTGGCACGGTAAACATCGGAGGTGATTGGAGGAGGCTTTTTTGGATTTGTATTCCACTTAATGTGTGCGCTGCGCTTGCTGTCAGCTGTACAGTACATTAAGCTGATTTGGCCACGGGCCTAATGTTTTTTTATCGTTTTCCAGCTATTTTTACCCGATAATGTTAACTTGGTATTTCTGTGTCTGCGGGAATTCATGGTAAGACAGATTGCACCGAACTACAACCTGTGTGTATGTGTGTGTGTGTGTGTGTGTGTGTGTGCGTGCGTGCGTGGGCGCGCTCTCCAAAATAAAAGCACCTTGGCATTTAACCATGCCGGTGACTTGCGATATCTTCCTCATCCTAACGATGCCGTGGAGGGGAATTAAAAGACGAGAACGGAGGGCTCAGCGTCGTCCAATACGCGAACGGGAGGGAGGAAGGAAGACAAGAAGGGAAGTAAAGAAACACACACAAAGGGGAAGAACGCAGAAAGAATGAGACAGATGGAGGAAGGAAGAAAAAAGTAAGCAATCCAGACGAAAGGAAGGATGGAGGAAGAGCGAGACAGATGAAGGAAGGAAGGACGATGGGGAGACTTAAAGGGATGAGGGGAGAAAGCAAGGAAGAGAGGGAGTCGGGGAAGAGGGACGGGAAGGAGGAAAATATCAAGCCAGGAAGGAAGGGAGAATAGAGGACAGAAGACCGACGGAAGGAAGGGAGGAGGACAGAACGGGAAGAAGGAAGGCAGACAGAAATACAGGAAGGAGTAACGGAGGACGAACGCCAGAATGGAGGAAGACGGACAGACGCAAGGAACGGAGGATGGAAGATGGGGAGGAGGAAAGGAAGACGGAAAGTAAGGAAGGGATAACAAGCAAGGGAGACGGACAAATGGAAAGGAAGGAAGGCTTCCTTCGTCTGAAAAGCGGGAGGGGGAAGCGAAAGAGGAAGGGGAGGGAGAGAGGAAGGGGGCGAGAAAGGGGAGGGGGGAGAGGAAGGGGGAGAGAAAGAGGAGGGTAAAACAGTGAAAGTTTGGCTGGCAGCGGCTCCCCCTCGGGGTGGAAAGGCGGACGCGGGCTCTGCAGCTCCCGTTTGTCCGCCTGCTCGCACCTCGCACATGCACGGCGGCATTGGCTCGTTCTCTCGTTCCCTCGCTCCCTCGTTCTCTCGCCTTTGCCGTCCTCGCCTTTGTTTCTCTCTCGCGCCGTGATGAGATTCCATTAGACGCCATTAAATCTCTGCCTAAGAGCCCTCTGAAGTTCACAATTACCCAAACGAAAAAATAAATAAATAAATAAATAAAAAAATAAAAGAAAACCCTGGTTCCAGTGCTCTCCGGCATTGGGTGGGAAGAGGGGGGCGGGGGGCGGGGGGCTGGCGAGCCGCGCTGCGTGGGCGCCGCGTTTCGGGCGCCCTGCCCCGCCCACCCGGCGTCGGAGTCAGAGTTGCGCTCATTAGAATGACTAAGAGCCGGGATGGAGGCCCCTCCATCCGCGCAATAATGGAGCGCCGCTCTCGTCCCTGCGCCGGAGAACCGTAATGGAGGTACTTGTTGCAGACGCGGCCCCCGTCTACCAACCCCCCCCCTTTCTTTTTTTGAGGCTTGAACTGATGCGGCTGCGAGATCGAACCCTCCCCCCCCACCCCCATCATCATCCACCCACCCGTCCACTCCACCCGCTCCCTGAGTGCCGGTCGCCGGCTGGAGGGCTTGTCACGGTCCTGAGTGACTAACACGACCACTCTGTCAATCACCGGCGTGTGCGGAGGTGGCGGCCAGCGAGGAAGAGGGAAGGAACAATGCCAGGGTGGAAGACGGACGGAGCGCATGGCAGGAGGGGAGAAAGTAAGTCGGGGAGGAAGGAAGGGAGAAGGGACAAAGGGAAGGACCCAAAAAAAGGAAAAGGACGACGAAATGGGAAAGGAAGAGACGGTCAGACGGTAAGGAAAGAAGGAAGGCAGGCAGGCGGACGGACGGACGGAGGAAAGGAATAAGGAAGGAGGACGGAAAGGAAAGGCGAGGACGTTTCACAAGCGCGTTCCATTTTTTTCCGGTATATTTCACTCTGAGCGGCACGATGCGTCTCTTGTTAAGTCCCAAACTTTTGATTAAATCATTTTGCGTTGGATCTGCCGTTGCCATAGATCCTGCTGTATAAATAGATCCCAGCCTGACTGACGGCCAGAGAGCACTCTCTCTCTCTCTCTCTCTCTCTCTCTCTCTCTCTCTCTCTCTCCTCCCCTTCCCAGCGCATAAATACCACGACTGATACGTAAACAACAAAAAAAACAAAAAAAAAAACACAGCTCCTATTTTGGCGGCGTGACATTTAGAGAAAAAGCAACACCAGGTTTATTAAAAAAAAAAAAAAAAGAAAAAAAGAAATCGGATAAAAAAAAAAAAGGATAAATAAATATATCTCGCAGAAATCTTCTGGATGGGGGGGGGGGAGCACCCTCCGCTTTAATTACGGGGAAAGATAAAACTCATATCCGTGTCGGCGGAAGATTAATTTGTGCGGCTCTACAAACGGAGTGAAACATTTAACTTTTGTGGGAGGAAATGTGTGTATCTCTACCTCTCTCTCTCTCTCCCATTCGCCCGCCCGCCCGCGTTATGGACGAGATTGTTGGCAGTGCTTAATGCCAGGTCAGCTCGCTCTCTCTCTCTCCAACGCCAGTTTTTGTTGTTGTTGTGGTGTGTGTGTGTGTGTGTGTGTGTGTGTGTGTGTCTGTGTGTGTGTGTGTCTCTCCATCTCAGTGTGTGGGCACATGAGCCGCGAAGCTGTTGCGTGGCCTTCATCGATTTCATGCCCTCTTCTCACATCTTTTCACATCTCCTCTTCCCTCTCCCACCCCCCCCCCCTCCCTCCCCCGTGTTCTTCCTCCCTTCTCTTAGGTCCGTTGCCCCTGGCGATGGTTCACCTTGGCAGTCGGCGCCTGCACAGGAAGTGGGAGGCGGCCCGGTGAGCTGACCCTCCTGTGTGTTTCATGGGATCGGGGGGACGTTGGGGGTTGTCGGGACTTTAGCAGGCCGGGTTAAGGGTTGATGGGGGGGTGGGGCTGGGGGGTGGGATGGGGGTGAGGGGTGGGGGTTGCTTGTTTGCTCTGGGCTTTGCTTTCAGAAAGAAAATATAATGAAATCCCAAAACGTCCATCCAACCACCCGAGTGAGGGTAAATCCACACAGATGGATGGATCATGAGTGGATGGATATAGACATTTACATATGTGTGTGCATATGTGTGTGTGTGCGTGCGTGTGTGTGTGTGTGTGTGTGTGTGTACGTGGGTGTGAATATCTGTACGTATGTGTGTGTGTATATGTGTATGTGTGTGTGCATATGTGTCCGTATATGTGCGTGTGTATATATGTGTATATATGTCTGTGTGTATTTACATGTGTGTGTATGTATATATGTCTGTTTGTTTGTACAAATATATGTGTGTATACTGTATATGCTGTATGTCTGCATGTGTGTATCTATATACAGTATGTGCATGTATGTGTGTGTTCATATACATATACACATATACATATACATGTTCATACTGTATAAATACTGAATGTTTATATAAGTAAAGTGGCGTCAGGTAACATTTTTGTGTGAGCATGGATCCCGTACTTGTTATACCTGCGACATCCCATCCTTAACGCCTGTGGAACCTGTGGGTTCGCTGTTAACTGAAGCACCCGCTGACATTAAACTGCAGTTTCAGGATGGGAAGGTTGTTTGATTCGTGTTTGAGAGCCTTGACGACCCATGGAGACGCTGCCGATCTCCACAATGTGTAGACGGATGGATGGATTTGCATAGATGGAAGGACAGTTGGATGAATCATACATGCTAATGGGCGGATGCTGCGTAGATGTACTCATGGATGGATGGTACGGTATGGATTGATTTATGAAATGAATGGTTGGATGGATGAATCATTCTCATGGATGGATGGATATACGCCTTTGTAGGTGTGTGGATTTGCCATTAGATGGATGTAAGGATGGATGAATCATAAACTTGCTTGGAAGGTTATTTTAAAGGAGGTGTTTATTGTGCCAGGGAGAGCTTCCAAACGGAGCAGCCCCGCCACGACGGAGGACATAAATCTGGTTTTTATTTCTTCATTTTTTGTTGACGGGATGAAGCTTGCTTCTTAGCATGCTGAGCGCTGCTGTGACAATGCAAGCCGCCTTTGTGTTTTTCGGAATGTGTGTGTGCGTGTGTGTGTGTGTGTGTGTGTGTTTGCATGTGTGTGTGTGTGCGTGTGTGAGTGGGGTGGCATGCCCAGTTATTTCCTGGTCCCAGGCTGTGTATTAGCAGTTGATCTCGCCGGCTTGGCAGCTCTCAGTCAGTCTGCGATGTGCTGCGCTGCGCATGATGTAGCCCCGGCGCTCTGATGCCTCCCTAAGCTCTTCAGCGCGGAGCCATTTACTGGCACCCGATTGGTTCGCCCCAGTATATGTGTGTGTGTGTGTGTGTGTGTGCATGTGTGTGTGTGTGTGTGTGTGTGAGTGTGCACGTGTGTGTGTGTGTGTGTTTGTGTGTGTGTGTGTGTGTGTGTGTGTTCATGCCCCCCTTCCAACCACCGGCAAAAACAGCCAAACCGCTCCCACCGCGTCCGTGCCGGTCGGCGGCTCCGACGCGGGCCAAACCGAGCTAAGCGCGCTCCTTCTCGAAGGGACAGCTCGTCTCCTATTTCGCCGTCACCTGCGGCGAGGGCGCGCCTCGCGTGCCGTCGCTCCTGCCGCCGATCTGCCCCTCCCTCTGTCCATCCGTCTGTCCTTGTTTCCTCTCGCTGATTATTATTTCCTTTTCTTCCGCAACTTCCTCAGCTTACCAACCCAAACTTTTCTCCCTGGCTATTTTGTGGGCGTGTATACAGCGTAGATGTTTTCCCAAAATGCCCGGCAATGGCATGAACTCCCGTGTCAAACGAAGGGTGCGCATTTTTTTTTCCTTTCCACCCCGTGTTCAACTGGACATACGTACGATCCCTTGCCCGACTTGTAATTATGTCCGTCGGCGTGTGCACGGGCGCGTTTCTTGGTTTTCGCCCTCGTTGTGCCTATTTGTGGTTTAAGCAGCAAGTCACAGCAGCTCAATGGACTGCAGCTAAATTGGCTCATTTATGTAAGCGTTCTGTCCGGAACCCGTCTCTCCGTCCCTACCTTGGCCTCCGACTAACAACTACTCAATGGTGGTAGAAAAAAAAAAAAGCAGAGAGACATTGTTAAGAGAGCATGACAAAACAAAAGTGTTGCTTCGCCTTCGCGAGCATCGAGGATAATGATGAGTTTGATGGGCAGGATGCCAGAAAGTTTATAGATGAGACTTTGCGGGGCGAGAGAGCGCTCGGTAATAACGAGAAGCCGCGTTGAGATGTGACACCGTAGCACCTTGCCTAGTTAGCATTTGGAAAGTGTCACCGCGTCCAGGACGGAGGCCCTGCAGTGAGAGCTTGGTTTTAAGCGTCGGGAGCCCCATCGTACATCGTTTTCTCAAAAATTATTTTTGTGCATTTCCCGTTGGGAAATATTTCTCAAATACACTTATTTAATAATGAAATCGGCTCATATCGGAAGGCACAATGTGCTCCGGTGGAACATTTTGGCAAGCTCATCACAACGGTCCTCTTGTGTGCGCGATCCGGGGCTATTTATTCAACGACTTTTAGCGTAATTAATTAAGATTAAGGACAAAAAAATAAATAAAAGTTGTAACTTCTCACAAGTGCAACTGGCAATGATTGTCTTATGCACACAATCCAGTGTCAAGCAGAAAACCAGCTCGCGGCAACGGCTCCCAGCTCCTCTGCACGGGGCTCCATCTTCCACACACCGAAGCCGCAGTGAGCTTTAACCCGTGAAACCCCGTCGTACCTCTCTCTCTCCCACTCTCCGCCGCCTTCCTCGCTGCGTGTAAAGAGGAACGGCGGACGGTGTCGACGAGACATAATTAACAGCGAGTCCAGCGGGAGACGGCGGCATCAGACGGCTCCGCGTAAACACCGAATGATCGTTTTGGGATGGAATTTAAAAGACGGATCAGCGTGGAGCCTTTTATATCGCTAACATGAAGCGAACGCACGTTCCCCGCTCGCAGACACATACAGTAGACCACGCTGCAGGGGGTGTGTTGCGTTGTGCTGTAACCGTGAGTAGAGTAGTTCCCTACAAAGAACTGAAAACCCTTGAAATCAAGGCACGGTGTACACTTTAAACGGTGAGGGGCGATAATGCATTGATTGGGCGGCGTTTTGACGATGATGAGTGCAGTCTTGGGTGGGCGGCGTAGGAGCGCTGTGTTGTAGATTGGATGTATGGGGCCAGAGAAAATGGTCCTTACTGAGAACATTGACCAACTAATGACCCTCAAACGGAGGCCTCTCGAAGACAGAATAAAAACTGAAAATGACCCCCAAACTCGTGTGATGAGTCCGTGATGTTTTGCCCATTGTGGATGGAACAAAGTCTTTCACTTCGGCATTTTTGAGGCATCATTTGGTGTGGAGCAACCCTAACACAACCCACCTAACCATAACCCCTTTTATTGTACTTCTAGTGAGAAGTGTCTTTAATTAAATCAGAGTTTAGGGTTAAGGGCTATGTTATGTCACAATGGCTATGGACCCCGTGCATGTATTTACCTGAAGAACTTAATTGAACCAGTGAAATGACCATTGGCTGGATTTCCTGAATTTCACAGGGGGTTAATAAAGTGTGATATTACCCCAAGTAAGGAGAAATGCATTACATTACTTCTCAAAGAATGTTCCCAAATTGTGGCTCCAAACTTGATCGTCGGACCTCAAAAGGCGAAGGAACGACGCCCTTACCTGCCGAAGACCCAAGGTGGCCGAGGCCATAGTGTGAGGCCTCGGCGAAGAGGCGCAGTTCCCTCCGCCATCCAAAAAGGCCTGGAGCTGTCAGGGAACGGCTGGAGTGACTGAGTTGAAACGGGGGTGGCGGTGGGAGTTGTTATTGTTTCTTTGACGCTCTCGGAGTGAGAAATAGAGTCTGACAAGTCCTCCGGCCGGCGGCATTATGAGGCCTCGCTACTTCCAGGGGGAATATTCCAAACCTGGCACAGAGCTCAGGTCCAATCGTATTTTCATTACACTCAATAACTCCCCCGCCCCCGCCCCCACCTCCCCCTCCCTCGTTTCAAGTGCCTTCAGTCTGGGGCCCCAGATTAAAGCACTTGACAATTGACAGATCTATGTATATATTTGAGTACATCTTCTTTCGGGGTGCTTCCGCCTGCAATTGTTTTTGCGTTTGCGTAAGACGTAAGGGTTTTTTATTTTTTATTTTTGGTTGGGGATTTTCTTTGTCGCGCCTTGGCGCCGCCGACAGGACCCAGCTGCGTCAGCGTCTCCTTCATCAGGGGACGGTGGGCTCTCCGTCAGGTAATTACAGCGGAAAAAACACCTGTTTCCAGTTCACAGGTGAGCCTCGCACCTGAGCCACGGCAGTGCCGGTTCGAGCAGCGCGGTCGACGAAAACACCTCATTCCATGCTCGTCACATCAACTTCTTGGCCCGCACCGGGCCAAACTCGACCCAACTCGGGCAGTATAAGACAGTATCAAACATATACGATTGGATCGATCACAGACACACACACACACACACACACACACACACACACACACACACACACACACACACACACACACACACACACACACACACACACACACACACACACACACACACACACACACGATTACAGCAATTATACCTGCAAAACCAAAAATCCATAAGACTCCCAAATATGAATCAGAGCCCATTACCCCGACTCTGACCTCGATTGCCGTTCTCCTACAAGCTCACCTTCACTGGAGATTTGTCGAGCCAAGGGGGCCTTTACGATAGACCGGCCAAAGCCAAAGTGTGTCTGTGCGCGCGTTTGTGTCCGAGCATGGCGGCTGAACGTCTCCTTGTTGGAACAAGAAGCCCGTCCTTGCCCATTTTTTTCCAATCCGGCACACAGCAGTGGACCTGTCGTGGTCCAGGTTTTACTCATCAACTCACCTGTGGAGCCTGGTGATTTGAAGGGGATGCCGCATTTACCGGTGGCTGGAAGATATACTTTGAACCATGGGGCGGCGGGGGTGGTACACATGACCAATTTGCTCTTTTGCTCCGTTATTTGAACATGCACTATATCTGTCCAATAGATGGAAGAAAAAAAAGTGATGGAGTGAGTGAGAGAGAAAATGTTCCCATCCACTATTCATTGGACTCGGGTATGCCCACCGTGAAGTGAGTTTCCTCGGGGTCGGGGCAGCGCTGGAGTCTGGACACGGTTTTGAGTCGGGCAAATCTGCATTTTGAAGGACACGGACGTGGTCTTGGTCATGAATGTCAAAAACGGTCTAAAACAGGCGTTACTTGGTAAGGGTCACAAAGGTGGAACGGGACCTCAATATGTCACGGAAACTGAAAAACAAATATATATATATATATATATATATATATATATGTACAGTATATATTTGTTTTTCAGTGTATGCGTGTATGTGTAGCAGTTTTGCCTACCAAGCGTCATCCGAGTGGCGTGTTCAGTGACCACCGGCACAGAGACACAGAAAACGGGGGTTGTAAACACCAGTTTATTATGGAGAGTGGGCCAACTGGAATTAGCCCAGAAGATAGCATGTGTCATGACACAGGCTCTTCTCCTGAGTGAGTGTGGGGATGGGGGTTTTACCTGCTGCCCGTTAGACCAACCAACGAGCAACAGGGATGCAGCCACTCTGATCCCAATCACCTAGACCCAAGACTCCCTCTCCCCAATATATATATATATATATATATATATATATATATATATATATGTATGTTTGTATGTATATCTTTATATGTTTATATGTATATACTGTATATATGTATGAATATGTATATGTGTATATATACAGTATGTATATATACAGTATATATAAATATATATATGTGTGTATACATGTATATATATATGTGTATGAATATGTGTGCATATATATTTCAACATGCATAATAGCTGATACATAATTTTTTGATGTAAAGTGTGATAAATGATCAAAAGAAAAGAAGACTCAAGACTCTTTTGGGGATTTTCAGCGTGTTTGGTGGTTCCTCCATCCACATGGAAATTGAAAAATACCTAGTGTTGATTTTCGCATTTCCACCCTGTTGTGTCAATATATGGACAAAAATAAAGTCCCATGCTTTGATGAAAAAGACAATTGTATCTAGAAAGCCTCAAAATGCCTTTTTTAAACAGTGACTTCCAACGCGTATTTAAATAACCACAGTGATGTGCACCCCTTGCCAGGACCCCCCCCCCCCCCCCCCGCCCAACCCCTCTGCCACCGCCCTCAGCCTTCATTTGAGGCGCCTGTTATCATCTTCACCTTCATCACCTTCTTGGTTTCTCATGACTGCGAAATTCCGCGGACACTCTCCTGCCACTTTCATGTCCGCTCAGAGAGAATTCAAAGAGGCCGCCTCAAGGCCCCTTACCTGCTCCTTCGCCGCTCTGAAATGGAGATGGCCCCACGTTTTGGCTGTTTTTTCCGGCTCCGTCTAGCGCCTTGATTCGAAATCAGAGGAAGACGTACTTTGTTAATGACCCACAATTGAGAGAGTGAGGGAGTGAGAGAGCGAGAGGAAGTAGCGATGGGAATAATGGTTACAAACGCTGAAGAAAGTTCCATCGAGTAGCTCTGGTTGACATCATTACGTTAGTCCCAATCTATCCATTTTTTTTAACCCAGTCTCTAAAATGTGTCTAGACTGTGTGTATGTGTGTGTGTGTGTGTGCGTACGTGCGTGCGCGTGTGTGTGTGCGTGTGTGCGTGTCTATGCAGTTTGCGAAAGGGCCACTGTACTCTCAAAGGGCTCATTAATTAAAACCGGAGTCATTATGGAGATAAGTGTGAGCTCGACTATTGGTGACGGAGATAAGAAGAAGAGTTACCTGTTTGGCTCCCTTTGGCTCTCTAATCACCTGCCTATTACAGATATCAAGGGACTGTTATTATCGTTGCTGTGTTACTCCATGTCTGTTTTTTTTTTTCTTTCATCTCCACCCTTTGTCTGTTTAACCTCCTCACCCTCCACCATCTATCTCTGCATCTCCCCACCTGTTTTCCGCTGGTTTTCCGATATTATTTAAGATGGAAGGCGTGTGAGTTAATGTGTGTGTGTATATATATATACAGTAGGTGTGTGTGTGTGTATATATATATATATATATATATATATAGATATATATATATATATATATCTATATATATATATGCATATATATATGTGTATGTATGTATGTATTTATATGTATACATATGTATATATACACGTGTGTGTATATATATGTATGTATGTATATATGTATGTATGTATGCATGTATCTATGTATGTATGTATATATATGTATATATATACACATGTGTGTATATATATACACATGTGTGTGTATATATAAATATGTGTGTGTGTATATATATGTGTATATGTATTACATTCACATACTACTTTCCAGGCCAGGCCCCACAAGCTTCGTCCCCCCGGTGCCACTGTGGGGATCAGATTGGCAAATGCTCCCTGTCCATTTTTTGTCGGCGACATATGGCCAATAAAGGTTTGATTGGGACGGAGCTGCAGCGGCGGCCCGCACCGCCAGCATCAAAGTGACGGCGTTCAAACAGGGCTTTGTGTTCTCCAGCCATTAGAGCAAAGCCAACACCTGGGATGAGCCATATGCATATCATCAAAGTTGAGTGCTAAAAAGCTACGGCTACAAATGGATGCAACTCTTCGACACGACGGCGACCTTGCGCGACACCGCCAATCGGCTTCCCAGCACCCGCCAAAACTCTGAGCAGCCTTTCCTACAATCAGTTTAATTAACGATATGTAAATGGCGCCACAGGATGCGGTTCCCTCTCAGCTGATGGAGCTATAGCGAAGGTTCAGACGGGAAGACTACTTTTCATCATTGTCCCTAATCATTCGAAATTTGAATCGCCTGTTGTTACTTCGCTCAGCCAATCAGCCTCCACCAGTATCTGCTCCCATCTCCACTCGTATCGCGTCACATCTCCACTATCAGGTGCCATCTCCACCTGTATTAGCTCCTTTCTCCACCAATATCAGCTCCCATCTCAACCAGTAGTAGGTCCTATCTCCAACAGTTCTACGGTACGTCCCATTTCCACAGGTACTACGTCCTATCTCCACCAGTACTAGCTCCACCGGTACTAAGTCCCGTCTCCAACATATTGACCCCCATCTCCACTAGTACTCGCTCCCATCTCCACCAGTACCTGCCCCCATCTCCACCAGTACCTGGCCCGATCTCCACCAGTAGCTGGTCCCATCTCCATCCGTGTCAGGTCCCATTTTAACCAGTATCGGATCACATCTTCACCAGTATCGGGTGCCATCTCCACCATTACTAAAGTAGGAGCCATCTCCACCAATATCAGGTGCTATCTCCACCAGTGTTAGCTCCCGGCAACGCTACGTCCCATCTCCCCAATTACCAGGTGCCATCACTACCAGCATCAGGACTCCAGAGGTGGAAGATCTACCTACTGCTCCTCCTAAAAATCGATGTTAGATACAATTCCATTGGGTCGTTGCAATGGAATTGTTTGAGAATTGTAAGTTTGTAAACTTGTCTTCATCCCATCAGACTCTCTTCTGATTGAACTCGTTTCAGAATGTCTTTGGTCACTGTAGGCCCAGGCCAGGCCACGAGCTGCTTCGTCTCCCCGGTGCCACTGTGGGGATCAGATCGGCAAATGCTCCCTGGCCGCTTTTTGTCGGCGACATATGGCCAATAAAGGTTTGATTGGGACGGAGCTGCAGCGGCGGCCCGCACCGCCAGCATCAAAGTGACGGCGTTCAAACAGGGCTTTGTGTTCTCCAGCCATTAGAGCAAAGCCAACACCTGGGATGAGCCATATGCATATCATTAGCTTTGTTTGTTGCTCTACGTCGCTACCTGTGAGCGAGTTTGCGCCCGTGGGACTAATCTATGTTCATAGAAACAAGATTTTGTCGGTGTGTCCGTGCATGTGTGTATTTGTTGTTTGTTCCGTGCAAT